>NC_069111.1:31626800-31941800 GCF_025612915.1 Magallana angulata
ACATTGACAGTGATATATTCTCAGCTTTTACGGGTTTTTTTAAACCAAGTTTAACTTGTATGACTAAGACTGAGAATATTCAAATATTATATTTAGTCCATCACTCAGTACCTTTCGTTAACAATCAACACTAAATGCAAACCACACCACTGCCAACAGGAAAATAGGAAAACAGAAGAAACTACAAAAACCCGCAATAATGTAATGCGGTTTCTGTAATATGGTAAAACATAAGAATTGCTGGAGTCTGCAGAATATTAGAAAACCTATCCCATTTTGGTTTAGGTCAATACCGTTATCACATCTCCATAATTCATGCTGTGAGTCAAACTCCATCGATCGAGTCTTTCGAGTTTTGCCAATCTGAACTGTATCGTCGGGACCAAACTGAAGAATAAAAAATATTTCAAGTTCTCCTGATGATCGATAATTCGCTGACTAACACGGAACCAGTTCTTTTCTCTCTGTGTGCTGGGATCCGCTGATGGTAAGCCGGTGTCGTATACGTGAGTTCTCCCATCGATCTGCGCAGAAATTCCTACCTCCAAGTATCACTATTTTATATTACATTCCTGGATTCCGCACAGACATTTATTTATCATTGCTGCATATCGCTGGCGTCCGTTGACTAGGACAGGGAACCCGGGATGCGAGTTTGAGACAATATTACGAAAGACTTTGCAGAAGTTGTGGACTAACAGTTAACAGCGAAACAAAATGAAGCCAGCTTTGACTTATTTGGTTGTGTTTGGAATATTTCTTACCTTTTTACACAATTCCTATGAGGAACAGATTAATAAATCAGGTATGGTTTAGAATCCATCTTTGTCTCAAATTGTAACTTTGTATATTATTGAGAATTTATTAATGTAGTACCTGTAAGTATTGATACATGAATATTGAATAAATTAATTGATTCGATACATTTATGTTTTCAAATAAAGTTAAAAGGACGCTTACTCTCCTTGCAAAACGAAAGCAATGTTGCGCTTCTAATGTCTAATGTCTCCTGCACCATCACAGTGGCGACATCGATGAAAAAAAAGGTGGATGCAATTGTTCTCTGAAACTTAAACAGATGGTCAATGTCAAAAATTTGTCTTATATGTATATGGTGAATACAAAATACTTTGGTTGGATATTTATATGGTTTTCTTAAATCAGATGAATTAAAATTGCTATAAATACTATGAAATTATTTTTCATGTCTTTGGAATATTAGCGATATATATAAATTTTGGTAATCAGTGTATTGTTCTTGTTTTCTAAGAAATACCGAATTAACTATGATTTAGGGGTGATTTTGTAGTAGAATAAGTTCTATGACGGCGACAGTCAAGGTTTATAAATCAGACGCCGGTCGTGCAGTATTTAGTCGCTTTACTGAAACTTCACAAGAACCAATAACTGTAAAGACATAAAAAGATAATTCTAGTCTGACAGGCATAGAGAATTTATAATGGCGCCTTTCTATCATTATTATTAACGCGAGTTTTTGAATAATCGATATGCGATTTTTTTTTCATGTAGCGCAAAACCGATTAAACTTTTAACATGCTACCCAGAGCGAGAATTAAGAAAAGAGCCACCAAGTGATGCTTATTAACACGCATATCATAAAAAGGATAAATTTTGTTATAAGCAACACTAAGACAATAGTCAAAGGAGGTTGATTTGAATGCAAATATTTTTCTGCCTATCAATTTTCGATACAGTACCTTTCTATTTGGTCATTTACCATGATGTACTAATATTGATTTTGCCCATTAAGTGTTTAGCCGCCAATTAATGGCATTCAGCCATATTCCGATGGGGAATCGGCATTAGATACCAAGTCTGGTCTCCAATCATTGATGAAATATCAGTGCTACTGTTAACCTCGGTATCCCTCCCCCGGTCTGATGATTCAGGTTGACAGGCATCAAATTTGGTATCCATTTTTCTCTCTATACATTTTAAAAACTTTTAATGACCGGTAGGTTGTAAGGATTGGACACTGTTCATTCTTTACAAGGCAATCTATAGCTACATTAAACCTAATAAACAGACAATGTTAAGGGTTTATATACTTGGAGCATAGAACACCAGTATTTTGCCACTTTGCACTCTATTTTCTTTTCTTTTCACCCCTTGCCAACTTTGTGATAAAAATAATTTAAATTGTTCAGTTGCAGGATTAGTACAGTATTAGATGTCAATTTTGTATGACGTTATAAGAAGAAGAAATAAAGATATTATGCGATCAATTCTCGGATATGGAATTGTGATTGAGTACTCACTTACTATGCCTGGGTTGTATCGATTATGCAAATCACCCACCTCGTCTTAGACAAGCAGATTATGTTGGTCATCTTTATTACCTTATTATATTCAGACAATACGATATGTTGGTTTAATTACTAGTATTCTATGGTTAAAAAAAGAACAACCATCAAATCAAGAATGATTATGTTTTAAATCAGTATGGTACTTGATCGGAACGGTACTAGTATTTATTGATATGTACATGCAACTAACATAATTTGACAAATTTGCCCTAATATGAACTTTTTGCTTAAAAATAATTAAATGTAAAGAAAAGCTTTTTATATACTTGGAGCATAGAACACCAGTATTTTGCCACGTTGCACTCTATTTTCTTTTCTTTTCATCCCTTGCCAACTTTGTAATAAAAAATAATTTAAATTGTTCAGTTGCAGGATTAGTACAGTATTAGATGTCAATTTTGTATGACGTTATAAGAAGAAGAAATAAAGATATTAAGCGATCAATTCTCGGATATGGAATTGTGATTGAGTACTCACTTACTATGCTTGGCTTGTATCGATTATGCAAATCACCCACCTCGGATACTTTTTTTTTTTTAAAAGAGGAATTGTTTTATTAAAGATGTTCATGTATTGTATATAAAAGAGGACATTGTCGATCTCTTATTTAAACACTTCATGTAAAATCTTATGACAAGTTATTTCTTATTTCATTCATCGCTTGAATGATCTCATTATTTTAAATACTAGTACAACATTTAATCTTCTAGTGCGCCCACTAGCAATTGTAAGGTCTATGTAATACGATTAAATTTAGTATGGTAGTGTGTTTAAGGTCATTTGTTTTGGTCCCGAACATGTTCTGAACAAAAAAAGAGGCCACTAATATTCGATTTGTTTCATATTTTGAGTGCAACGGCACTGCCATTTTCTGGCTGCCCTGGGTAATCCGTGATAATCGTTTGTATATCTACCCACCCACATCCAATCTCTCTCAGGACTGCAAATGAAGGCAACCAACTAAAAACGGTTATCCCGTTCCGTCTGATATAAATGCCGTGTTCTTTGTTCAGAAAGTCACGTTTAATCTTATCATATTAATTTAAATGTCACTGCTGGAACATTCAGGATGCTGACGTTCCAGATAAATTGCTTTTTTCCCCTTTCTTTATTGGATGCTGTGCTTTCGTCATCCTTTTATTCTAAGCAATGTTTCACCATTGTTTTCACATCTTCATCGTTATGACAATTGTGACTTTATAATTACTCAGTTTTCAGTAATTTTTCATACTTACTAGTACGTGAATATATCTGTAAGGCAGAAACCAAAAATCGAAGAATTTATTATCACAATATGTATAATTCCTTAAAATTATTTAGTTTGTGGTTAAATATTTGTTTGAACCATCCTTTTACGGCGTATTTAGAGTGAAGTACCCCTACGCTTTACTTTCTATGTGTAAAGTATATTTGGGAATGGTTCTTCCTAAGCACTTTTAAGCATTCATTTAACACTTACCATGAATGCATATATGTAATAAAGCGTTTCCCATTTGGTCCAATAGTCAAATTATAAACCCTTAGAGATGTGTTACATACATAGCTGAAACCCACGTTTTCCATTGTATTTTTGCTTGAAACAGTCCATCAAATTTGCAGATGTCATTTTGTAATCTTAGGAACGAAACCCCAACATGTTTGATGATAAGATTTTATTTCATCATTTGATGATAGATTATTCCAAGCAAATGAGTTTATTATTAGGTTAAAAACGTGTTGAGCGAAAAATTATTAATGCATTTACATGTATTTTAATCTATAAAATGTCAGTGACAAATCAGCTGATATAAAAAAGAAAACATTTAATTATAGTGTTGCCAATGCGTTTTTAATGCGATGTTTCATTTCACTCTCGTGTTTAGTTACCTCGTTAGTATTTCAAGATACTATAAAACTAATCAAATCGACCAACATGCATGCACTGTCGTCATGAATTGTAGATGAGACATGGGGGATGCCTTAGGTCGATATCACTGAATTAAAGGCCCCTATTTCTGTCCGCCGTACGTCTTATTCAATCAGGATGATGCCACGATGGCGGGTCACGAAGCTTCCTAAATATTTAAACAGCAGAAAACTTCCTTTTCGTATTTTGTAGATCTTTCATTAGCTTGTACCATTGTTCATTATACAAGGTAACGGCCTTAGGGTGGGGCCAATATGGTCATATATTGGGAAAATATTCAATTTTCTTCTTTGTCTCATATGTATTTGAGAAAAAAACAGATGCATGGTTATGAAGTCTTTAGCAAGAAGGTATAAAATTTTAATTTTTTTTCTGTACTTTCACTGTTTTGCGGGAGAAACTAAATGCATTGCAAATGTGTCCATAAAGTTCACAATTTAAATTATGACATTCACTACCCATGGGGCAGGGGTTGAAGCTTTTAACTTTTTTTTTCAAGGTCACTTGAGTCACTCGGGTAATCTTATTGCCGTTGGTTGTACCTTTAAGGTAAATTGTCCTTTGGCCATTGAAGATTAAGTACATGTTCTATTTTAGGAAATCTACTTTAATATCCTGTGCATTGTTCATTATAAATGAAATCTTGAATATTAAAAAAGATATACCAATAAAGGCATGTATGCCCCTTTTTACCAAAAGTTTACATTTTTTTTGGCCCATATAGAGCTAGGGGAGAGATGATCCGAGATTGTTCTGACACTTGCCTTCCTCCCCCCCCCCCCCCACCCTTATGAATTCATGTAATGTTTGCAAACGTAAAATAATAAAAGTGGGGATATTAGTCAGAGGAATCTCGAATTAGCTACAGGGTTTAGACTTCAAAATGAAGCTGAAACTGCAAACATGAGATTCCCAGGGATGGTCATCTAATAGTTCTACTAATAAGTTGTATAATTTTTTGCAGTCTTCTTAAAAAAAATCTGTTTTCCTAATAAGGTAGACCAGTAATTTTATCAAGTGTTTAGTCGATGGTATTCAGATTTCTTTCCATATTTCATTCAAAAATATGTTTTATATTCCAACCTCATACATAGACGTACGTATCAATTCCATTCTGTCTGCATATGATGAAGAAATAAGCCCCCAAAGTAGTCGTAAATAGCGATAAGTCATAGAAAAAGGGGAGCCTTCCATATCAAATGAGTTCGTTTCGTGTTTCAACTATATGTGACTCATTTTTTTCCTGATTACAATCAGCCGGAGACTGGCTTGAGGCTGGCAAACTCTTCAGTTTGGAAGCACTGGCGTAATATGATTTTGATATCCTTTAGCTAGGTAATTTATTGGGATGTCCACTCGGACAAATTTGTATTTATCCTGTCCTGTGGCGAATGATGCAGTTCGTTAAATTTCATTCCGGATCCATTAATTCAGACTAGATGTCTTCATTGATTATACTTCACGTACATCGCTTTCCGGGAATCAATAAATTCGTGCAAGTTTTCGCAACTAGTCTGTAATTGTTTTTGTGGAAAAGAAACAAGTCGTCAGAAATTTCTCATTAATTTACTACTTTCACTTAATTGGTATGTCATCAAACTAAACGAGAACCCTGTGCACGGAAATAATTAAGAATACCGTTCGTGCAAGAATTATATATTAAGGATATTCGTTTGTGTTCCAGATAATGGTCCTCGTCCAGATTTGATAAACATAGACGAAGGATCCCAACATTCCAAGGCGAGAGCTAAACCCGCCGATAATATTGACAGAGATGACGAAGACGGAGACGATGATGAAATCGATGGTTCCGGTTCCGGGTCAAGCGAGGTCAAACAAGAGACAACAACATTATATCCAACGCAATTCCCAGGTCATTTCTTGCTCTAAGAAAAATTAATTTTATCTTTAGAATGTACTTTTAAAGTGTTTATTACACTAGTTAAGATTTGTATTCCTTTCACGGTAACAGATTTCTGAATCAAACAACAAAACTCCCACTACAACTAAACAATAAGAATGCACGAAATAAATTGTAATGTCCTTGATCTGATTTTTTTTTATGGTTTAACCCAATGACATCAATTTACAAAAGCGGTTCGGTACAAAGCTTTTAGCTTTTTTTTTTAAAACAATCGTTTTGGAGTGAACTCGATGTAATTATCCGTAATGATCCATAAATTGGCATCGATTCTTTAAATGTGAAGAAACAGTTGTCATTTTCGTCAAATCATTCAAACATTTCGATGAATACATTTATTCTTTGGAATAGTTTTACATTTTATCATCAGATAATTTTCAATTAACACACTTACATACCTATTTCAAGCCTGTATATACATGTATTATTAAGTGATACCTGAATATAATGAATAAAAAGGGCTTCAATTTGTTTAATTTTACATGTAACAAGTAGTAGCTTTTTGCTGGATAAAGAAAGCTGTTTTCAAAAGAATATCTTAACGTAGATGATTTTAGATTAATATACGTGGTGTCAGATACATTACTAGCGCAAATGCCGTATCCCACGATCCTTCTTTGGTCTCAGATGTTTGCCTATGGATTAATTTCTACTGATTGTGCTTATTCCATGTATGAAGTCAGATTAACAAATACCAAACATACAAGATACTGCTCACAAAATACATAAGCCATCAAATATGAATGAAGGTCAGAATTGGATTTATTTAATTACATATCATCTGTATAATTTTATTCCTCGAGAGTTTTCAGCAAAAAGTCGTTGCTTAATGAAAAGGTCATCTAAAACAAGGAACTAACATGTAGGTTTACTGGTCTTCTATTTGACGTCAACCAAATTCTTAGGGGTGAAAAACACTTAAAAATAGTCTGATATGACAAGACCCTTACAAATTTTAATTTTGATATGTTATTTTTTTTAAAGTTTGAGGTTTAGGGCCAAAAGGTTGTTTAGAGTTTTCCTGGTCAATTTAGTTTTTAATGGTTTATGTAGTAAATAATAACTTCTTTTTTTTTAGTATTAAGTTAACAGGAAAATTGTCTTCTGGGATGAACATTCTTCAAAGAATAAGCTTTTAGTATGCCCTAGTGTTCATGCATATCAATTTAATTAATTAATCTGGTACATTATTTTAAGGATATCTATGTTATCTTCTTTAAATAAGATATCCTTTTCATACAGGTCCAGTTGTCATGGAAACACCAGCATCGTCATCTTCCATTGACGACAGAAAAATCAAAGGTATGATGTAGGCATATGGTCTCCAGATAGTTTTATATTTTGCTCAAAAAAATTTTTTAAAGGAGAAATGGACTGCCTAGACGCAAATAGTTGCTTAATTGTTGACTTAAAAGGTTTGAATTTAGACGTTTTCTTATAATATTTGAAGTTATCATAAGAATTTGCTGTTTTGACATATTATTTTCGCGTAAGATAGTGCCACATAAAAAATAGAGGACTTAATTTTTGCTATTCATATGTGCAATTTTTAACTATAAATCAACTAATGTTAAAAAATATATGTCCTTAAAAATTGGGACTTTTTAAGACTTACTTTTAAATCTTAAGGTCAGGGCTACAATTTCATGCCAATGATATTATTTTGTCTCGAAAAATTTAATTAGGCTCCAAAGAGTTGATAACCTTTGTTTTATTCCCGACAGTGACTCAGCAGTACATACGATATGTTCTATGACTCAATTATCGATTTGTTCACAGAAAGCTTACACTTTGATGTATTCAAATTGTTCTCGAAATATGTAAAACGAACACTATTTTCGATTCCCTTGGTCGTCATTTGTTTGGTTTTTTTTTCCTAAATGATGCGCCTCGCGGGACAACATCTCATACATTTTTCGTAAGATCATATAGTAATATTTTTATTTATAAATAAGTTATACGTAGTGAATTACAGACGATGCATTCTTTATGGCATACTGCTGACATAAACAATGATATCCCTCGTGTGAAATAGCTGTACAAGTTTGTATGCATGGTTAAAATACAATTGTGATAAGCCTCTCCCGAAAATAACTGAACCGCAAAACATATTCTTCCTCAAAAACCAAAACAGAACAACAAATTACCATAAAAATAGCGGGAAAGGGTCAAAAGGTTATCACTCGTAAGTAGTTTATTGGAAAATATACTGCATAAGTTAATATATAGATCTTTGGCACGGAGTGCTTAATAATGCATTACTTTGTTTCTGTGGATCTTGCCTCAGGATCGCGTTATGAAGCGCTGATTGATATATATCAATTAGTCAAGTCTCTGTTCGTCGGACACACCGCGACTTGATCCCCCCGCTAATGGTGTCTTTGACACCCGATTCCATATAAGGTAATGAGTCTGTTTGGCAAACAAGATGAACCCGGGGATTAATTCTCACATTTCCTCCTCCATGTTGGCTTGAGTTTGTAGACGGTGTAATTGACCGGTCACGCCTTAAATAAGCCTTTGTCACCACTTCATCGACACCATCAAGATATAGACTTCTGCTGCAGATTTTGTTGCACATAGATCTTTATGATTGCGGCAATAATGGGCATTTTCGTTTTCCCTTGTCGATTCTTAAATCAATAAACAACACAAAGTATTACCAATGGGTTTGAATGTATGAATTTGGGTTTTCTTTGGTGGGGGTGGGGAGAGTGATATGGGAGTTGATGGTGTCTTGTTATTCTGTGTCTTGTTTGTTTTATGAATAATTATAATCTGAATGTTTAGTTAAGATTTAAACTTGATTTATTGATTACCCCCCCCCCCCCCCCCAGTTCATAAAGCAACTTGTTGTTTGCTTCGATTTCAAGAACAGCAAACAAATAATTTATTTACATGTACATAGCAGCGAGGGATTTATTTAAGATAATTTTTTTTTGTTTCAGAAATAATTATTCAAGAAAAAGGTTCGAAGCTCCTTAAAGATGTTACAGATAACAATACGAAAGGTAGATATATATTTTTACTGTATATGATATTTGGTAAACTAACATGTAGAATGGTTTCAAAACACATTGCAGTGAATTCATTTCAGCTACTGAAAGACAATCTGTGGTGAAATGCGTTTGTAGTATAAATAAGTAAAAGGTTATTAATAGTTTGAACAGTTGTACAGTTATTTTGTCCCCTAGGATGTAGTTTACAACATTATGTCATAGAGAATATTACTAATATATACACAAATTTACACTTTATGCATGAGTAGAGAAAAAATAAACATTATCGTACTGTACAGAGTATATATGAAGTATTTTACATTTTTTATGTATGTATATAGGAATTAATAACTTAGAAGTTTAGTCTTCTCGTTACCAATAAATTCACATTAGTTGCTTAGTAAGCTCACTTTATTTGAGAAAAATGACAGAAATATGACAGTATTTGGTTGAAAAAAAAGAAGTTTGATACATACGCGTACATTTCTCTTTCGTTTTTCAACATGGTGCATCTGAACTCATTTTAAAATACGTTGTTTATTGTTTATCTTGTTATTGTAGTGACGTTTTATACATAAACTAAATTTATGTCGGTCTGAAACATAAATTCGGTTAAACTCGTTAAATTACAATCAATTCGATCAAACATCGACTAATAGTAAACAAAACACTGGATTAGGATGATTTTCAAAATAAGATTAACAAGACAAAAACCTTTAAAATGGTCTGGATTTAGTCTTATTTTGGCATTGTTCAAAGACCGAGAGAAATCACAATTAACAATGTCTGCATAAGAGGTAATTGTCTGACATTTTCTCAGACATTTGGATAAAATCTTCTCCAAGGCAAACGTATGATAAAAGCCAGCTGATGTAATAATCTACTGTTTCTGGTGCAAGTTTCGATTCTAGTATTAGCCCTTGTTTTATCAGCTTTCATCTGAAAGGTCATTGATTTGTAATAAGACTTTAAGACCTTGATGCATCGGGTTTCTTATCTTTCCATTCCAGTGCTGGTTTATGGCAACAATGTTATTACTGTGGTATCCGACGATGATGGTGATGATAAGCAACCTTTGACCAATAAAGGTACATATTTACTATAGCAACTTAGCAACTCTTTGGTATAGAAGATTTTCTTAAGGAGGTTCGATGGTTAACAAATTAACAAATAAATATGTATTGAAAACTTAATGACCGGCATGATTTTTTTGTCTATTAACTATTCATAAGTAAAGAAAAGTCCAAATATTTTAGATCTACAATTTAACTATTTTCTTACATCTTTATACGAAGTTTTCATTTGAAGAAAATTAATATAGTCTAAAATGTCCAGGACCATCCGGTTTTTAAAATGTGAGAAAAAAAGATCAATTTTGTAGTTCTTACACATTATTTTTCATTAAAGGTTTGCGTAATAAACAAACACCTTTCACTTAAGGGTTGACTACATATTTTTTTTTAAAATTTAGTTTGATAAATTCAAAACATTTTGCTTTAGCCAAAATAGGTTTAATACAGCTTTTGATCATATCAATATGATCTTTTGCAGACAAGAAAGTTGCATCCAATTTGTTGGCTGCAAAGATTAAGGAAACTGGTTCAAATCCAAAGCGACCACAGGAGAACCATTCAGAACAAAGTACGTTTGTCTCAACAATAAGCCAGACTTTGACAACAATTATATTGCCTCTAGAATATAACATTTGTGAATGTTAATATTTGTCTGTAATATGTCTGGATATTGCCATTCAAATGTCAGACAACATTACTCAAGTAATTCATCCCGTGAAGATCAATATTATAACGTCATCGTATCAATGGGATACCAACATACAATACATGTTTGGTAATATTATTTTCATTAGATTGAGTTCATTTTAAATGAATCCAATATTAATTAAGGTCATTATTATGACATTCGACATAGTTTAAATTTTTAGACATACATGTATTAAATGAAGTCAGCGTTGCAAAAATTATACATTTTTCATCACCATCATCATCTTTGTTCTAGGGGAGAGGATTTGCAAAGCACTTGACTGTAAATTTGGCGCAGAATGTGTAGAGAAAGAGCCGTTAAATTTTGAATGTGTTTGTCCGGTTGGTACATGCGCAGACGAAGAAGGAGCGGAAGTGTGTGGTTCTGATGGGGTCACATACAGGGGGTCATGTCAGCTGGGGATGGAGACCTGCAGACAACAGAAGAACATCACAATTGTCAAACAGAGAGGATGTAAGCAAGTCATTTGGTTTCAATTAATTCCTATTTACTAAAAATCCCTTTAAATTATAAGTTAGAAAGGAAGAAATAAAGTTCAGCTCACTTGTATTCTTCCACATATAATATATAAAGTATTTTTTTTAGCTAAATTTCTGTACAAAAAATCATTTCAATAATATTTTGAAGAGAAGAAATAAAATTCAATTCATTTTACTAAATATTCAAAGATCGAAATATAAATAATATATATATATAGTAAGTTCTTTCGCTTAATTTTTATACGTAAAATGCATTTGAATAATATTTTGAAGTGAAGAAATAAAATTCAATTTCTTTTAAATATTCAAAGATCAATTGTCATGGGGAACTATTTGTTCTCTCAGTCATTCATATTCGATATCTACTTTCGCTATTACCCGGGTAAACATAACTAACTCAAATAATATTATACAAAATTGTAGAATTTCTGTACATCTGCTATTTTACAAGGGCTGAGCGTATTCAGTCAATTTGCAATGGATGACTGTTAATGATATGATTCTATTAATGATACATGTTTTATGACAAAGTTAATTATAACGAATGGCTCTCGTACATTGGTTCATGTTTTACATGTACTCTTGGTTTGTATAGAATAAAACTATATACTGTAATTCATACTTTGTCAAACGTAGGGAGGAAGAAAAAATGTTATGTTTACATCAACAACTTGTTAAATGTTTTACAGCTCTAGAGGAAGTGCGCGGTGCTCCTATTTAAAAATAAACACTTATAATAAACATATAATAATCATACTTTAATGTTTGCAGGTGATGAAGAAAATCCAGAAATGTGTCCTATGTTCCCAGGTTGGTAATCAGACTTTCACTTCTTTTAAGTGAACAAAATTACGTTCAAGTGTGATTTTGCTGAAATTATGATTTCTTAATATTTACATACTGTGTTACATTTTCCCTAGAAGAAATGATGGATAATCTGTCTGTCAAGTACACAAAGCACTCGGATAACGTGCATAAATCACTTAATAGCCGGTTATAAAGTCTTTGATAGACATTAGCCCAGATAGTTTTTGATAGATTTGATATTCCTGAAGGACAGTTACAAAGTGTAAAAGGCCCGAGAATATTCCATTTATACAGCTGATCCACTCAACATTAAGCTACATAATACAAAATCTAGAAATAAAGCGGCTGATTTATTCGACGCATCTCCATTTAATGATTTTTATATCATTATATATATATTCATGTCAACGACTCTACCATTTTCGAAAATTGGCGGCCACCTTCAAGCATTGACTTATTTCAAAAAAATATTTTTTCATGATGACATATATGTAGATGTTTTAAATTTTTCCTCTAAATCAGAACTTAAATATAACTTCTTAGTAAGTATATTTGAACATTAGCGGGACTTAGCTGAAAACAAAGTCCTTGCCATAGGCTTGCAAATTGCAAGTGTTTCTATAAACAGCACAACAGCAAAAGTAAAATAAAAGTAAATAATAAATTATGTATGTTTAGTTCCTAAATGGAGTCCGTGGTCTATGTGGATCCAGTCCGGAGCTTCAGAATTCCGTTTCCGGGTGTGTCTTTCTCAAGAGCCCGGAAGTCCTGGGTGTGTCGGGAAGTCAATTGAAGAGAGGTCGTGTAGAACTCGTCGCTTTGGATACTGTCAGACAGCACTCGGAAAAACTGTTTCCAAACAAGAGCACAAATGTGATGGAACTGATGTGATCGACTATACAAAATTAGGTAGTGCATATACTAGTACTCAAAAATTTAAATGCGAATCAATTCCACCTTTCAAACATTATGTATTTTGACGTTACGTATAGGTAATATCAATTAAGTTGTCATTCTCATAGAAATCATATTAAGTTGATTTCAGATTAAAAAAGAATCCATCTGTTAAAATTTTTAAAATTTAATGCATTGTTTATAGATTGTTCAACATAGATGAAACAAATCTTGATTGGCCAAATACATGTAAAATATAACCATATTTACATTATACTCTGTAGAAATTATCAAATCAGAATTCGTTGTTTTTAAATATATTTTTATTCTAACAGATATTCTGCTCCCTGAACTGATGAAAGAAGGTGAGTGGGTTCTACTGTAAAAAAAAAACAGACTTTGAAATATGATTGGTTTATGGTTCCAATAACATCCAATTTTACGTAACCAAGTTTGCGCAGATCTAAAGTGCTAGAGTCTCGCGCTATTTACATGGCTTAGCCAAGTTATCAATCCTGGGAAATTTCCTAGGTCTATGAGCTGCACTGGAACTTTGATGATCTGGGTAATTGCTTCATATGGATGAAATATCGAGGGATATGACTCATGAATTTATCAGGGATCTCCATTTTGTCTCTTTGTAAAACGCAACACGAAGCCCTCATCTAGAACCATATCGATTTATTCGTGCATATACTGCAAAACAAAAGCGTTTGATTCATGGTACTTTCATGAATCTGTTTCGTGTGGGTTTTTTGTTTTGTTTCATTAAATAGTATAGAAACTATTGATGGAAATGAAATTGTTCAAAGAATTAAAACGATGTATTCATTATTGATTTTAAATTTAACTATCAAACAGTCCATACATATAATAGGCATATTTTTTAAAATTAAAATATAAATGCAATGTAATTAGATATCTAATCTTCTGTTTTGAGAAAATGTAGTTCCTGTTAACTATTTTTTCGGATTTAATTTCTTTCGATTCTCAATTAGTCCTAATTTTCTCTAGAAATTCTTAACATATATTTAAAAATCCATGTCATTGTTTCTTCTTTTTGCAGAGTATGATTGTTTATTTTCCCTCTACGATACGTCGGATTCTAAATTTGTTCATACCAACTGGACGCATGCCCAGCTCATTAACAAGGGAGACCCAGTGGTTTGGTGTGCGCATAGAGGCATGTTTATCCCTTTCTCATCGGGACACAAGAGGTGTACGCAAAAACTAACAGATTTCTGCGCCAAACCCAAATCATGTGGAAAAAGAAGGAGGAAAGGCCTCAAAGACCGTGGTGACTTCAAGAAGAAGTGTTGGAAAAAGTTCCTCCTTGGAGAAAATCTCCCTGCTGCTCTTCCAACTCACGACAAGTATTTCATTTGTCAACGATTCGCAGACGACACCGAGTTTGCCCAGATTTTTGGAACCAAGTCTATGTACGGCACAATATACGACACGCGGAATAAGATCCCTTTGATCTCCTTTGGTCGCTTTAACAGTCTGGGAGATGATTCCTGGCCAGCAGTATCTTCTATGATCGAGAGAGGTGAGATATAGTGGCCAGATCATTTATGTTGTGCATCTAGCTTAATATTGTATCTTGAATTAACTTTGAACAATAAATATTCATGTATATATTAAATTATCAAAGTCGAAAATTAGAATCCAAAACTATTTGTATATGTAACTGGTATACCGTATTATGTTGGCAGAAGAGGTGCAGGCAGCCCTATTTCATTGGGTAGTACTGCTGTATTTATCCCGTTTCTTTCGTTAGCTGAGACATGCAAAATCTTTCTTCTTGAATGTGCTGGTCTCATGATTCTATTGCTATTATGTTCTTGTCAACAAACGCAATTACTCAATTCAAAACCTTTCCGACCAGTAGTCTGCTTGTGACATTCCTTGAATACTTAATGAACAGAAATACCGGTAACCTATTTCAAATCTTTCCATTAATACGAAGATGAAGGGATAAGATAGCGCAAATGCTCATTTGGTTTAGTTTCAAGTTTTTGGTTGGTTTTTTTCAATTAAATCTACTAGTTTTTGATAGTGTTATAATACAAGTTTCAAACTATATTCAGTTCTGAATACATATTTAAACAGACAATAAGAAAAAATATTGCCCTCACGTTTTTGTAGTATCGAACCCACTACCTAAAAAGTCTAGTTCAATAAGGTTACCTAATGTCTGGAGCTGTAACCACTGATCCATTTCAGTCTAAACAACATGCGTTGTTTAAATTCTATACAGGACTTTGTCCACGAATTTACAAACTTGTATTTTTATTCTAAAACGTTTAATTGTTGGGACACAAAATGATATTCTTAAAGTATAGTGGGTCAATGTTTTGTTAAATTTACATGTACATTGTTTTGAATGATTAGATTTGTTGATATTTTAATTTTTCATTATCTTATCCGTCCTTTTATAGGCATTTCCACGCCTTATCCACCCATCTTCTTTTTGTTAAAGCCATATCTATGATTATCTTTTTTCGTTTGCATTCATTTAAGACACAAATTAAGCTAGTTTTGATCTTGGTAATATCACACTCCACGTATATGTTTTTAGGCCTCAAGAAAATCGAACCGATGGACCTTGGTCTTAAGAAGAAAAGAGAATCTAATGGAGTACAATTTATAGAGACAGCAGATCTAACGTTTGATCAGAGGTGTCAACTTGGAGAATACCAAGCCCTAGAGTCTGATTACAACAACCAACCATACCAGCTTCAGTACTTGCTGGCCCCTGACATAGCAGGGAGCGAAACTTCTGATCGAATAGCTACACTTTCGCTGACCAACTCTGTCCCTATCCATGCTTCGATTTACAGCGCTTGGAAACAAGCATTAGGCAGTGTACGAAAATACTCAATTGATGTATGTGGAGTAGTCAATTTGGACGGAGGCGAAGAAAATCATCACAGAAGAAAGAAGAACGACTCCCCCGACATGCATATTGTTGCTGGAGGTGTTCCATCTACGAACAATACCATCGGAAATGACGTAAATGTTCCTGACGTCATCTGGTTGGCCGGGTGTTGCGTGAGAGGCGGGGAAACTAAGTCATTTGCTGTCTACGTCAGAAATGTCCAAAATGGACAAATTATATCAGCCCCTGTTGAACAACTCGAGGTCCTTCTCTCCGATCTCTACAAATCGGAACCGACCGTTCGGCTATTTCCGGCACTGAACGGAATGTGTGCAGACTTGCAGAACGATGTATCGAAGTACGTCATGGTATGAAAAGTATTGCTGATGTTGTGAATTAAAGACGTTATTTATTCGTTTTTCCGTCACAGTTTGGGAATAATACTCATAGCTACAGATTCAAAATGGAGTTATCAAGAAACAGTAAGTATAATAAGATACGCCTTGACTAGCTATCTTTAATCAAACAGACTTGCAGGATCGAAGATTAAAATGTTGCTACCTGCTAGGTTTAACAGAAGAAGTTATAAATAAGTTTCGTTTCATTCCGACAAGTTAAAACAACTACCCAACAAAGCAATAGATTTCATTTTGTATCATGTTCATGCTCTGTATGTATCGTGTCATATTTGGTGTTTGATATTCTACATCTACAGTCAAATAGTTGAGTGTGTAAAAACTCTCTATAAAGTATTCTAATGAACAATGATGAAGACTCGCAATATCTGTTTTTATGTAGAGCGAATGGTACAGAATCTTTAGCACATTTGTGCCCAATTTTCTTTTCAATTTTTATTGATGAAATAAATGTAAATGAGGACCAAGAAAGAGGGATAAAAACTGTGAAATACATGTACTATGACTAAGTTAGTTACTGACAATTTTCGTTCTTTATCGCCATTTCTGGGATGATTTTTCTTCGTGGTTCATAAAGGGTAACTGCGTTTACTGCTTTCGTGTACAGTTTCCTCTATTTGAATAGATCATGCTTTTGTCATTGTAAGTTATTTTGACGTCGATAGTTTTTATCCCTTGCATTCTATGTCTATAACAAAATTCAATCGCATCATGAAGCTGTACATAATGAATACAACCTCATAATGAAGTTCACAAGTGTTTTATGCTTATAACCTGCATACATCTTCGTATGAAATCATTTAAAAACCCTCAACAGTTCGATCACAAAATGAAAAATAATAAACATTAATTATAATACTGCAGTAACCAAAAATGACGGACCAATCATTTTATACCAAAAACTTGTCTTGAAAATCTTGACAATTTAGAATAGATCTTTATTGGTTCAAGTTATAGCTTATAAGCAAACTTGTGTTTCAGTGTTCTTAGTAAATAGTGAACCTTTTGAAGGTGTCTAATAGAATATATAGCAATATATAATCTTGTCCAATGCTGAACATTTCTTATGTATCAAAAAATTAGCTTTAGCAACCATGTTGTTATCCAATTCATGTATTTATCTATTAAATTTAAGTGTACATGTATATAACTACTGTATTATTTGTCATGTATTGTTAACATTCTATTCCATTTGTTCTCATTCCATATTCTGTTCGTGTTATTGCTGAATAAAATTGGTTTTCTTTCGTTCTTGCCTTCAACATCTTTGACCAAAATGCTTCGAGAGATCGATGCACTATGGTCCATCAAGGTGTGGGAGACTGGCAGTTTTCTGGTGTGTATTGATCGACCTTTGATGCACATGAAAGAAAGAGACTACGTTTTCAATTAACTTGTACGTGAACTTGCTCCAAAATGGTTAATGAAACGGAATCACTACAAGTACGTATAGAAGAAAAACATCGTGCCGGCCTTTGACTTAGTTGTCCTTTTCATGCCAAATCCGACATCTGAAACACGTGTTGATATCGTTATCATAGAGATATCACAAACAAGTGGATTTTCTTTGATCATAATTATGGTGCATTCGTCAAGCTCTTTGCATCTACGCTTTCTTCCATGTAGCTTGACAACGGTTTCACTTTTTGTCATTTTCTATTAGAAACTGTGTATAATTCATTTTTCAGTCACTGTTTACGCTCTGAAAATTTCAGCTTGATTCCATTTTCCGCCTTGGAAAAGTTTCCTTTTTCCAGAACTGGTGGATACTGAAAAACAAATAAAGGAGTTATTGATATCACATTATGGGGCCATTAATGGTTAATATTCTGAATATTATGATGTCTTACGTAATACTCACTTCTGTCTCAGGAAGTGTTGAAACTTCATATCGCTGCAACAAATGAACCAGCGCTATTTTAACCTCCATTAGAGCAAAATCCTTCCCGAAACAATCTCTTGGACCAAGTCCAAAGGGTAGGAAATGGCTTTTTTGAGACGGTGTGAGCTTTTCCTCCGAAAATCTAAATAAAAACGGAAGTCTTAGAGGAAAGTATAAAATGTCGCTAAGAACATTAAAATCCTATCTATTACCTTAAATAAGGTCAACATTAGAATTTTATATCGCCAAAAATAGAAATAAAAAATGAAACTGCACTGATTTCTTTTCCGATGCTCACCCTTATTCAACACATTATTTATTTATAGTCGTGCAATTTTGTACTAGCAGTGGGAAGGACTTCGTTTCATCTAGGGGTGGGTTGGTTTGAAAGATTCATTTATATAATATACCTGTCGGGATCGAACTTCTCTGGCTCATCCCAGACGTTACTGTTGTGATGAACAGCATACACAGACACAGCGACGTCAAGACCCTTCGGGATCGTTATTCCGTTAATTAAGCTTTCCTTATTCGTGCTTCTATTAAACCTGTTTTGGAAAAAAGAAAAAAGGGAAAGTCGAAGAATATTATAAAACGTATTCATCAGACTCGGCACAGAAGCCAAAGGGGGCCAATTCGTAATCGAAGTATGTCTATTTATGGGTATGGCCTGCCTCATGTGTTGTCTCTGTGGAGGTGGACAACGGTCTTAACAATACAATAACGGAAAGAAGATGGGTGAATAAGGCGTGTAAAATGCCCATATGAGGAATGATTAGATACTGCAAAATTAAAATATCATTAAATCTGATAATTTTTGAATAATAATTAAAAACAGTGTATATTTCACGTAACATCGGTTTGTAACCCTTAAATATTTTAAATACGTGTAATAAGTTGATTTAAACTAGCGTATGCGTGTCAAAACCTCCAAATAGAGTCATTTTTATAACTTCAATGCCTTTTCTTTTATAGAGTGGGTCTGATCTCCATATTTTTGTCATAGTCTAAATGCGGTTTAATGGATTTTAAACCGATTTTAATCAACAAAAATGTGGAGAGATGACCCACTATACTTTTAAAATGTCGGTTTGTAGCCCAACAGTTGAACGTTCTAGTAAAAAAAAACACAAGTCCGTAAAACCGTGGTCAGTGTCTCATATAGCATTCAAACAACGCACTGTGTTGTGAATGAAATGGCTCAGTGGTTATAGCACCAGACATTAGGTAAATTTATAGATCTAGGGTTTTTAGGCTGTGGGTTCGATATCACCAAAGCTTAAGGATTGAATTTTTTTTTCTTATCGTTTTTTTTTTAATTATTTCAGTCAAAGTGAATATAGTAAAAGTTACCCTTTTGTAAACTTGAATTATAGCATTTCAAATATATTTAATTGAAAAATGTTAAATTTGGAGTTCTATTTTATGACTAAACCGAATGGGCAGTTGCGCTATCTTATTCCCCCATCTTCAAATTTTTATGAAATGTAATGGAAGTGTTGCCAAATATAAGCAAATAATAATACACATACATTGTTTTGTTTTTACATCGCCAAAAGTATAACTAACGCTATCATGGAAGTGTGAAAACAATCTCCCAGACGGAAAATGTGAAACTAAAAAGAAAACTGAGATTTGTTGCGATCCAAAACATATATGTGGAGCATTACATTTATGTGAATTTAGACGTTTCATATCCAGTAAATGAAACGGATGATTCGTTGATCTCTGTTTTCAGGTTCAAACGAGATATAATAGAGAGTACCTTATCTTCATACACTAGTATTAATAACATTGGAATAGAATCAGGTATACATATATCAATGACACTTATATATATATTTATATTTTACTCAAAACTTAATAATTCAATGTTACCTCAGAAATGGTGGAAACAGCCGAAGACTTTCATTAACACATTGATCTAGATATTTCAATTTCTGTATATTTTCGTAATTTGTAAGAGTCTGAAAAAACAAGATATTAACAATATTGATACAATTTTTTTTTTTTTTTTCATGTATGAAATAATACCATGTAGCAGTTCTGGCAAAAATAATGATTGAGACAAGAAAGGCACACTTTTCATTGGAAAATAAACCTTAATTATTCGTAGATGTTTTTATCGTTGTCATTTCCGCTTGTCGGCAGAGATACTCACGTCTTTCTGTGGTGTAGAGTTCCTTGTCCCTAAACCTGCTCTAATTTCGCCCGTCAATTTCTTTTGGCATTCAGGATGTTCTGCTAGACATAAAACTGTCAGCGCCAACGCATTAGCCACTGTTTCGTATCCGGACAAGACGAAAAATAAACTATTAGCCGTAAGCTCGGAAAGGCTTAGATCTGAAACATCAAAGACGTTGATTTTGCATCAGATCTGGACATGGATTTTTCTTTGACAATACTTTCGCCAAAGATCTCATTATACATCAAAGCATTAGCGATTGTTGCATGTCATTCGTAAAAAGAAAATAGTTTCACAACTAACCTAGACATTTCCCGTTCCGGTCTCCAGTAGTGTTTGAATTGCCGTCAGCCTCAAGCATGCTTTGCAAAAGATCCTTGCATCTCTAAGAGATCAATATACAATACAGAAGGTCATTATCTTGTGTGCAAATTGCATTTGGATTTCTGATCATATAAAAGACAATATCATCCTTGTCGAAATTTACTTTGATATTAATATGGTATCAATAAATCGCCATTAACAGATTAAAACGTCTAATTGTTAAATATCAAGTCTGTTGAAAAATAATAAGTAGTTGATTCTAACGTTCTCAACGGTGCCCCTCCTTTCTATCTCCGCAACCATGTGACAATCAAAGAACTCGCGCGTCTTCTTGGAAATTGGGTTGAAATTTCGATACCAGAACCAATGGCGCAATGCGGGAAGTATTGCTAAAACATCAAAATTTAATTGAAAGGTTGAATGTTTCAAAAAAAAAATGATTGTTACCGTAACTCATTTTTAAATTATTTACATTTCCTATTACAGTATTAATCAATTTTGTAATGAATAGTCAAATTCATTTCATTAATGACTATTTAATATTTAATCATACAATCGCTGTAAATATGAGTAATACGGAATCATTCCTTGAATATTATGAGGTGATTAAATCTGTCATAAAGCCTGGTTTTATTGGATTTGACTACTCTGACCGTATTTGATCATCTAATAACACCTAAAGAATGATTGATTCCTTATTTCTTAATTAAATACCAAATTTATCAAAATGAAATTCAAGAATATATTCTTAACTGAATGAGCTTGCTAGTTCAATTACATGTACTAGAATTTTATCCTTGAAGTTTTTAAGGTTGTAACAGTAAGAAAGCGGATATACAACTTAATCTTTTTATTTCACAAAATGGCATGTTAGAGAATTATAATTTTTTAATTCCTATAAAAAAATATCTTACCACATAACGTAACAGGTTTAATGATTGTTTTATTTCCAGCTTCGAACGCTTCAAGAACTTTTTTGACAAAATCCTCTCCTGGGTTTTTATGACTTGTCACGTGGTGCCCAAATAGTGATGAGCACAATACGTCCATGGAAAAATATGCACATGCCCTAAAACAAATGTTCCAAACAAGAATTGTAATAATTCAATTAAATGCTTTCTTTTGTGGTTCCTGTAAAAAGTATATAAATTAAAAGTAGCGAACATTACAGGAAAACAATTTTAACCCAAGTCAGAAAGTTAAAAAAAATGTTCTTCAATAATCGCTAACGTCACTCATAGCCCTATGGACCATGTACCAAAGTGAGGTTTGTTTGTTTTTTCAATCTTAACATTTCCACTTAATTAGTCATGAAAGTAAGTTAATGTATGGAGATTATTGTTATTAACTTAACAACCATTGAATGAAGATCTTTTTTGATTTATGGAAGTTACTACAAGACAGACGAATGGGAACACCTGATTGGACGACTGACGTCAGACCGTGCATTCTGAATCAACGCATAGTAACGTCAAAGGTATGGAATATAAAAAAATCATTTTAAAAAAAACCTGGAAAATGACGTGATTATTATTCTAGACAAAAAGTTGTCATCGATCGAGTATTTCATCCCGCCTAAAGTGAAAGAAAGTGCGGTCAACTCTTAAATCTAATTTTGATAATGTTTGTTGGTAATTTTTTTTACGTCTTTTAGTTTTTTATGATTTTTTAGCCAAGCTCTGCTGAAAGCAGAGTCCTGGCTATAGGCAGGCAAATCGCCAATGTTACTATAAATAGCACAACTTCAAAAGTAAACAAAAAACCAAACAGCGTCAAGGTAAAGCTTCCGCTATGCCAAATAGTTACACAAAGAGCCACGTTTTGTAAAAAGTGTTGGCATTTTGTTTCTTTTTTTAAAATTTCGAATGAATTGTCTATCTTTTTTAGTTTTCTTATTAATAACGTGTTTTTAAAACATAACTATGCATTTCGGACACATACAATGCGCATGAATTTCCATGAACTACTTTGCTGTGCGATGAAAAAAATGGGGATTGAATATATAATGCTTGTTGCAAAATTCAAGGCAGCAACTGTTGAACTTTTTAACTTCTACTAGACAGACATATATTTTGTTTATAGCCGCTTACAAAATTTGGTCGCTCTCTGATGCTTTGCCGACATTAAAGCATGAGAGAGAGAGAGAGAGAGAGAGAGAGAGAGAGAGAGAGAGAGAGAGAGAGAGAGAGAGAGAGAGATTTTTAGTCTTTACTACACAATATGCATAAAGACACGCCAAAAGAGCCCGGCTCTCAGTACTTCAGTACTTTGATTATTTCAATGTTATCAAACATCAATTGGCAAAGTAGTAGATAAATAATACGTGTACTTTACCAAAATGCAAGACTCAAACTGTATGGATTAAATCTTTGTCAACACATTGTATTAATAAGATTTGCTACCTGAACAAAATGAATCATTCTTATTTAATCAGTCTTTAATTTTGATATCATTTGTAATTATTGGATCCATTATTTTCAGTACTTTCAGTTCTTTGATTTGCTATTTCGTACTCACGTATAAAAATCAAAGTCTTTTTTCTCGGACGCACTTAGTTCCTGAATATAATCTGCTAATTCTGCGGCGCTCTCATTCACAATAGCTAAAACCTGTAAAATATTAAAATCGATAAAGGACACCAAATATTAAGAGAGAGAGAGAGAGAGAGAGAGAGAGAGAGAGAGAGAGAGAGAGAGAGAGAGAGAGAGAGAGAGAGAGATGTGGAAACCATGATGATTTGTTCAAAACGAAGTAATTGTTTTACGGTTATTTAATTAATTTGACCTAGACATATAGTCCGGCTGTTAGAATTATCTTGCTACTCACGCCCGACGTTTGGAGTTTGGAGGGTGAGAACAGTGGCGCTAACCTTCGGCGGAGGAATTCCCACTTCTCATCTTTGGCCAAAGCAACTGCGGCCTCTAGAGTACAACCCAGGTTTAAGATACTCTACAACATTAATAATATTCTTGTAATGGTACTAGTATACAAATGTAAACCAACAGTTGTCGCTCGTCAAAAGATTAGAGCAACGAACTATCAAATATGGCCTCATTTCAAAGCATTATTAAAATTCCGTTAAAATTCCGACAGCCATACATATAAGTACATTGTAGTACACGTATCATAGATGATGTAAATATTGTTAAATTAAAGCAATTAATTTGAAGTTTATAGAAGAACATTGAAATTAAACAGAAGTACTGACAGCGTGGGTTAAAAATACATTTTGACACCTCCCCCTATGTAATTTTCGGATTATTAATCAATACACATTTTATGTATTCTTGCTCCTTTTGCACAAACCATTCGATCAATTAAAGAGTCAACAGAAAGAAAGTATTGATTATGGAAGAAAAGATCTATGTAACATTCTAACACTGTCTATTTTAATTTCATTTACCGCTATCTTCAGATCAAAACCAAGTAAATAATAAAAAAGTTCACACTGTATTTTCTTTGTATGCTTACATGTCAATTATTAAGGTGGAATAACACATCATCACAAAATGGCTGACCTCTTGTCGAAACGACATTTCCTTTTTTAAAAGGAACTTATCGATGTTGACATGTTTCTTACTTCATAGCTGAGTGGATAAAGTGTCGGTCTTGTGATCCGTACATCCCGAGTTCGAATACCGCAGAGGCTTTTGTTATTATTTACAGAATTGAACTTTTTAGATATTCATTTTTATCCAAAAACTGCAATTTGTTCGCTTATTTGACAAATGTACAGTTTGTTTATCATTATATCTTTCATGATCAAATCATTTTCTGTTAATTTGAGCGACTTTTTTCCAGGTGTGTTATTCCACCTTAACACCGATCGCCCCTTACCGCTCTGTTCCGGAAACATTGGAACTTCTTCACACACACTTCTTGAATGACGTCAGCATCACTGGTCAGCAACACTGGCCTATGACCGACAAATACGCTGTAAGTATAAAATCCATGTCATATATATATATCGAGGTTATCTTTCCTATGTGGTTAATATACGCGATTAGGGATTTCTGCAAGTGCATTTTATTGTTGTCTTTGAGCTTATCAATACGACTATACAATGTTTGACAGTGAAACACCAAAAAATATGCATATGCAAATAGTTTCGTAACTCAAAGTTAAAAGCGCGTTGGTGGGGGAGGGGAGGCAACTTTGTAAACTAAAAAACAGAAATTGTAGACTTGCTTCACCAAACATCAATTATAATTTTTTAATCCGTTAGTGGTGATGGATTGTGGTGTGGAGAGAGTCGTTTGATTGTTTATTTAATGAATAAATCACCGTTTGCTAGTTCTTGAAAGAATTGCAATTACGGTCCGGAAAAGGTGGCACATGAACGGAAAATTTTTCTTTCAAAATTATGATAAAATAAAGAAGTACATGTAATTTACTGTGGGCAGCGTATCCCCCCCCCTCCATTTCTTGTGATATATTTATATACTGTCGGGGGTGGGCTTGCTATATAATGTATATCAATATAACTACATGTAGCAATACGATAACATCGTGAATATTGCATACATGTAGATCTACCCACCATTTCCGAACATATTTGCATTTAACCTTAACTGGAAAGTTTAACCATGTTTCATTTTTTATTAACTGTCGGTGGCAACTGTCGATGAAAAAAAAAAATGAGTAGGCAAACTAAACTCTCCGCCGATGAGAAGTGGTTTATTCCTTAGCGCGTTACATATGGTTTCAGTAGTAAATCAATTCTGGCAGGCAGCGGCGACTGAATAGCAAAGATCGGTGTCAAACAGGTCCTGTGTGAGGTGTCGTATATCTTGTAGGAGCAACACCTCAAGAGGTTTAAACTGAAGGCCTTTTTTACAATTATAATGTTTTATGACCTTTCTTAGATAACGCTT
This sequence comes from Magallana angulata, assembly GCF_025612915.1. NCBI lineage: Eukaryota > Metazoa > Mollusca > Bivalvia > Ostreida > Ostreidae > Magallana > Magallana angulata. The sequence continues at coordinate 31,652,478 of NC_069111.1, forward strand.
AGAAAAAAGTATGTTGAGTGTTTGATTTTGCGTGTTTTCTCTGAAATCAAGGTGTTCTTACCCTACATTTTGTCCATATTTCGCAATTAGCTCCAAATCTGTTTTAGCAATGCCCTGTAAAGAATAAAATACACACTGAGTTAGAGATCTTGTTGACATGAATTGGAATGTTATTGATGAAAAATAAAAAATATATCACTTGATTTATAAAATTACCAAAAACTACCAAAAAATAATAGAATTTTATTTACATATTTTAATGTTGTCGAAAATCTGTCTGAAGTTATAAATTATAAGAATAGGTTTACCTTTTCTTTGATTCGGGGAATGATTCCCAGAAATCTGGTTGGTTCTGGACCAGGGATGTTCAGCTGTTTAAAGAGATTGTGTCTTCTCCTGCTGAAACTGGAAGCAAATCAAATCAAAAATTTAAAATTTTACTGTAATTTCTTGAGAGAAAAAACCCCCATGAATTTACGTTTAACAAAAAAGAAATAAAAAGAGTTGTTCATGAACCAACTGGTTACCGACAACAACAAGACATCTTGTAAGTTAAAAAATAAACATTCCAAACTGGTTTAACTGATTATAAAAGCACAAATAATTGAATTGTGTAAGAAAACACCATGTTAGCGTCTGGGAATGTTCTGGATTAATTATGTTCTTTTCTCTACGGTTCTTACGAAACGGGATTGATTTTTTTTTAATTTTGATTCAATTACGAGGCGATCCCTTTTTTACCATAAAAAGTATAAGAATGATAGACTACATGTTTCCAAGAGTCTCCTCTGAACATCTACATGATCTTTGGGCATTCTTTCGTCTTGTATCTTGCGTAGGTGGGTTGGGGGGGGGGGGGGGCTGCCAAGGAGTCCGACAGCATTTTTAAAAATCCTTTTGCAATGTGACTGATTACATCGAAACCTTATATAAGCTAACTAGGATATTGCTAACTGCAGCTAATAAACGGGATATGGGTAATGGTTTGTGGCCTCGTCTTATTTTTCAAGCTAATACACTTCTAAAAATTTAAACTGAAAACCGTTTGGTCAAGATATTCCGCCGATTTTCATATATCTAGAGCTAACTGAGATTACAACTAAGCTTTCCAACCCTGAATACTTTATAAAGTATCGTCCAAATATTTAGTTATAGAAATTTAAAAATTTACAAAAAAGAAGGAATTTTAGAATTTATTGTTAAATTCTCGAGGTTGAGTTAACGAGCAAAAAAGGACATTTTAATATGCATCTCCAGGATTCGCCGTTCATATGCATCAGTGTATTACTCTATTAAATTATGTCAGATGAAACAATCTGACAACAACAAAACGAGTCTGAAAGACGTAAACACAAAATCAATCAGTTTCAAGCGAAAATTGAAATGAAATATCTCTCTCTCTTTCTCTCTCTCTCTTTCTCTCCCTCTCTTCTCTTTCTCTGTCTCTCTCTTTCTCTCTCTCTGTTTTCTTGTTTATTTAATACAAAACAGGTCGGTATAAAACCCAAAAAAATATTGTCGGACTGGGGATCATTGTTAAAATACTCTCCTGTATCTAGATTGAGCGAGAGCTCGTTAAATCCCTTTCAAATTCCTACACAATGAAATTTAGAGTCTTGGACGAGACCTCGTCTCCAATTACAACAACATCTTGGATCTGATGTTCCCGATAATACCCTTTCCTATTATACAGTTAAACTCCATGAAAAAAAAATAATTGAAGGATCAACAGCTGCTATATATGTACACCATTTAATATTTTATCCAAACGGTACCTAACAATTCAAGATCAAAAGTTGCACAGTGTATTCAGCTGTTTTAAACTCTGAAATACATACACACTAAACAGAATGAAAATTCTATTATTGCTGTTGTGTATTCTTGAATCTAAAGCGCCACAAACCTTATTCTCTACATGTAGGTCTGTTCTGGTTTCTGTACAAACATTTTTGTCGATGTTTAATCTGACAAAGCAATATTTCCCTGCGTAAGTAAATACAACTGTCAACAAACTGTACACTAATGTTGACCGCGCTACCGCTTATCAATGCAATGACCAAGTTTCTTTCTCCAAATGTAATAGGGTTTTCTCATGTATTCTGTTATAAAATAATAAGTTTAAACGAATACAAGTATTGGATTTTTCGCCTAAAGAGGGACGCGCTTACATAATTATATATTAGAGGTATATTGTCATTTGGTTGTTTTTTTTTTTAATATCCTCATTCAGATCATGGATTCATCGGCACAAAATGCATGTCGTGCCAGAGTACTATCAATTAAAAGATACAGGTACCTAATACAGGTACACATCCTATTCATTGCTTTCATTCCTTCCTGATGATGACCCCTGTCTTTAACTTACCAAAAGCCCATGCATTGCAACAATCCAATTTTCAGCAGTATTGAAAGCTCACGTGTTCCAGTTGACACCAAAACAACACGTACACACAGACAACAAAAATATAACAAGTACTTACACAAAGAAAGCAATCAGTGTGACCAATGCGAGAACCAGCAGTACTAGTGTCACCATCTTCTCCGTTCCCTCCGTGTGTCCGCTCGAGTCCGATTAGAGCGAATTTCTGTATGTAAGAGACCCAGCAGCTGTCTTTCCGTCGTAGTTCCGCCTTCCGCATTCGAAATAATTTAAACCCCAGGCCAGGCACTTCTTTTATTCTGTGTCGATTGTCAGTCACTGCTTATTCAATGTAGGCGATGCGATGTTTTACAAATTGTGTCACCTCGCCTTATCCTGTTAATAGGATTATAAAATAATTTATTGTAACGTTTCCTTGTGCTATCCATTTGCAAGTCGAAATGCATGGCTTAAAGTGTAGACATTTTTAACCTTGCGTTGAGCAGATAAGCAAATAAAGGCTTTATCATTTGTCATTTTTAACACGCGTACGATTGTCTTGGTCCCATTTTTTTCTTATTTAAGCAAAACTTAATTCATCTGATCTTAAAATCAGTAGGTTTGTTTTGTATAATAACGTTGCATGTAATATATGCAAGTGATTCAACTAACACTGAATTAAATTACTCACTGCACGTGATGTGTGTGGGAATAATAAAAAATTAACATAGACAAATGATTAAGTAGTTCAGTCACTCAAATTTACCTATAATATCGCTTAAAGGTAAAATAGTTCACTTTCAATCAATCGTGTGATGACTTAATTCCCCTTTGTGTATAGAGATTATTGAATTGGGCAGATTCGTGAAACTGAGCAAGACTATAGCCCCCGGCATTGTGTATTTTACTACTTACTGCTCTGTCAAAGTACTAAATCTTGGACTCTGTGGATCTACCTAGATGTTATTATCGAATAAAAATCTAGCGTTGCGATCTCACCGAGCAGAATAATTCGAATTCAAGATTTTTTTCTCGGCAAAAATTCTTAATCCTTCAAAGATTACAGCGCTGTACTCCTTATAATGATACCTCCTATGTACCTACTCATTTTGTTGTCATTTGATGAGCCATAACAGTGCCTCGAAATTACAGGTTTCTTGTTTAATGCTCTTGCAAAGGCTTTGTCAAATTCAACCATTTTAAGAGGATTTTTCCAATTTAAATATTTCTACTGTTGTGCGAAAATATTTTCGCCAATTGTGCATTCGCACATGTTTTAAAACAGACAGACCTAACTAAACTGCGGATATCACAGAAATGGTAAACATCTCAAAGAGCCGCGCTTTTTTGGTATAGGCCATTAATGTTATGTTATGTAATGGTCTATATTTTGACTGTAATCTCTTACCTAAAAAAATTAATTAATATAACACAATTTACTCATTGGCACCTTTTGGTTAAAAATTAACCATGTAGGATAAAGAAGATATATCTGCATGACATGGATTTTATACACGAACTGATTTGACGTCGACCTGAAGGTATCTCACTCCTCACGATTTGATCTCAATGATATACTTCTTAAGAAATTCTTGATACAAGAACATTGAGGAGTGGGATAACTTAATTTGACTTACACTTTTTCCCACCAGGACTCTTTTGGTGGAGTGTGAGCAAAATTGGGGCCAAGAGAAAGTATATAATTATGGAACAGATGGACGGACATACGTGTATATATATATATAGCGTTCTTGTTTTTATCAACAGAGCGGTGAACTTAATAAACCGCGTATAATCACCACTCTAAGAAAAAAAATCTGAAAATTTTCAAGATCAAAATCAGAAATCCAATTTTTAAAAAAATGAAGTGAGTGTCATAGCACTATGAAACGCAAAAAAAAAATCACGTTAAAGAGGAGTATAGGATAAAAAAGTACATATAAGATAAGAGTGTGTTGAATCTGTGCCGCTACATGTATTTGTCAGACGTCCCCCTCCTGCTATGCTGTGAACTTTTTTCATGAATAACAAACAAACTGGTGGAGAAAAACGATGTTGTTACCTTTGAAATTAAATACAGGTGTGTCTCATGTACAACAACGAAAAAAGTCTTCATTGCGAGCAAAGACAGAAGGGTTTTTTTTAATCGTGACAAACACGAATAATAGTGGTCTGATATTTCAAAAGCAAACTGAATGCATAACTTTCTCAATCCCGAGGGCGTTTTTTTTCAAAGATTTAATCTTAAGATGATATTTATTTCTTTAATCAAAGTAAAAAAAAAAATAAACTAATTTTCAGAGCAGTGAGATCGTCGTATTACATGTATTTGAAACAAACAGTAATTTCCGAAGTATTGAAATCACTGTATCCTCTGATGCGTTATCCCTTGATGGAGATAAATTGTATTTCTATAGGACGAAAAATAAAACACACAAGTGCAGCTTGCCATTTGACGCAAACCCCTCGTTTAAACAGTGATCAAAAGTAGAATTTATAGGATGGCAGCCGACACTTCAAAATAGAAAGAGGAACAGAATTTGGTAACTCTAGCTAGAAAATACGTGGAAATAAAGAGACACTGTGAAATTTTATAACACCATTTCAATTCAGTTTACAATTTAATTTATCTGTATCCGAGTGTCTTACTAACAAGCGCATTAACTACTTAATTACAGGGTTCTTTTGATGGCTTTTGTTAATCGCCAAGAGAGCAGAAAATTACATGTATACACTTCGAACGCACCTTCCGGCAGTCAGACCACCAGTGTTATTTTTCAGGCGATGCAAGGTGACCGTGTTATCGACATTTCGTACCTATAGTCATAAAGCAATATGAGCTGCAATTTTCATGTTGAAATTTTTTTTTACGAAATTGATATTTTCTACTAAAATGACAAAATATATCATGGTTTTTAGCTCACCTGAGCTGAAAGCTCAAGTGAACTATTCAGATCACATTTTGTCTGTCGTCCGTCTGTCTGTCCGTCTGTCTGTAAACTTTTCACATTTTCAACATCTTCTCAAGAACCACTGGGCCAATTTCAACCAAACTTGGCACAAAGTATCCTTAGCCTAAGGGAATTCAAAGTTGTGAAAATTAAAGACCACGCCCTTTTGCAACGGGAGATAATTAGGAATTTATGAAAATTTCGAGAAATTTTCAAAAATCCTGTTCTCACGAACCATAAGACCAGGAAAGCTGAAACTTGTGTGAAAGCATCCTCAGGTATTGTAAGTATAAAGTTGTGAAAATCTTGACCCCCCGGGGCAAGGGTGGGGCCACAATGGGGGGTCGAAGTTTAACATAGGAATTTATAGAGTAATTTTTAAAAAAATCTTCTTCTCAGAAACTAATCAGCCAGGAAAGCTGAAACTTGTGTGAAAGCATCCTCAGGTAGTGTAGATTCAAAGTTGTGAAAATCATGACCCTGGTGGTAGGGTAGGGCCACAATGGGGGGTCGAAGTTTAACATATGAATATATAGAGTAAATCTTTAAAAATCCTCTTCTCAAAAACTAATCGGCCAGGAAAGCTGAAACTTGTGTGGAAGCATCCTCAGGTAGTGTAGATTCAAAATTGTGAAAATCATGACCCCCGAGGGGTAGAGTGGGGCCACAATGGGGGTCGAAGTTTTACATAGGAATATACAGAATAAAACCTTTAAAAATCTTCTTCTCAGAAACTAATCAGCCAGGAAAGCTGAAACTTGTGTGGAAGCATCCTCAGGTAGTGTAGATTCGAAGTTGTGGAAATCATGATCCCCAGGGTTAGAATGGGGCCACAATGGGGTTCAAAGTTTAACAATGGAATATATAGAGTAAATCTTTAAAACTATTCTTCTCAGAAACTCATGACCCCCCAGGGGTAGGATAAGGCCACAATGGGGGTCGAAGTTTAACATAGGAATATATGGAGTAAATTTTTTAAAATCTTCTTCTCAGAAACTTATCGGCCAGGAAAGCTGAAACTTGTATTGAAGCATCCTCAGGTAATGTAGATTCGAAGTTGTGAAAATCATGACCCCCTGGGGTAGGATAAGGCCACAATGGGGGTCGAAATTTTACATAGGAATATATAGAGTAAATCTTTAAAAATCCTCTTCTCAGAAACTAATCAGCCAGGAAAACTGAAACTTGTGTGGAAGCATTCTCGGGTAGTGTAGATTCGAAGTTGTGAAAATCATGACCCTCTGGGGTAGGATAAGGCCACAATGGAGGGTCGAAGTTTTACATAGGAATATATAGAGTAAATCTTTAAAAATCCTCTTCTCAGAAACTAATCGGCCAGGAAAGCTGAAACTTGTGTGGAAGCATCCTCGGGTAGTGTAGATTCAAAGTTGTGAAAATCATGACCCCCGAGGGGTAGAGTGGGGCCACAATGGGGGTCGAAGTTTTACATAGGAATATACAGAGTAAATCTTTAAAAATCTTCGTCTCAGAAACTAATCAGCCAGGAAAACTGAAACTTGTATGGAAGCATTCTCAGGTAGTGTAGATTCAAAGTTGTGAAAATCATGACCCCCTTGGGTAGGATAAGGCCACAATGGGGGGTCGAAGTTTTACATAGGAATATATAGAGTAAATCTTTAAAAATCCTCTTCTCAAAAACTAATCGGCCAGGAAAGCTGAAACTTGTGTGGAAGCATCCTCAGGTAGTGTAGATTCAAAATTGTGAAAATCATGACCCCCGAGGGGTAGAGTGGAGCCACAATGGGGGTCGAAGTTTTACATAGGAATATACAGAATAAAACCTTTAAAAATCTTCTTCTCAGAAACTAATCAGCCAGGAAAGCTGAAACTTGTGTGGAAGCATCCTCAGGTAGTGTAGATTCGAAGTTGTGGAAATCATGATCCCCAGGGTTAGAATGGGGCCACAATGGGGTTCAAAGTTTAACAATGGAATATATAGAGTAAATCTTTAAAAATCTTCTTCTCAGAAACTAATCAGCCAGATGATTCTTTATAATTGTTAAGACTTTGGCCCCAGGACAATTCTTTGGCCTCACAAGAAGGTTCAGAGTTTGATGTAGGTTTATATCCCATATATAATCTATTTGTTAAGGATCTTTTTGAGAACTGCAATACTCAACATGTGATGTGACTATAAAATCATCCTGTTAGAAAAGGGACTAATGATTATAAACATAAGAATATCCAGGGGGAAATGGATTTTATTTATACAGGATCTACTTGTATTATTGTACATTGTCCAGATAGGTTGTATTGTGACTCCATTAAGCTGATTTTATCATACCTATTGTTCCTCAGGTGAGCGATGTGGCTCATGGGCCTCTTGTTAAATTTCTGTTAGCCATATTTTTGTGGGAAAAGCCGTTAAGAAGCCTTAATTTGAGTAAAATTGAATTATTGTCGTCATGTACAAAAATTGATATGATACATATTCCTTAGAAGAGAAATCTTTCTTCTGACAAAAATTAATAATTTTTAAAATCTTATTTATCATTAAAGCTTAGGTTACATGCAGACTTATCATTCTAGCAGCTTTTTGCAGCAAAATAAAATTCGAAGAAATACAGCTCATATTGCTTTAATCATTTTGATGCGAGACTGACCATGCACATGTATATTCCCTACATTAATTGTCAATTATGAATCATTTAGTGCACAAATCAGAGTAACGATAATACGGTTAATCGCAAGTTGTCGAGTCTCTGCAACAATTTAGCGAAAACCCGGATCCGGAAGATCAGGGAAGTTAGATTGCAATGCAGTACAACCATGCAGATAGGAGGAAGGAATCTCTTAAACTCTATAAAATTAAAAACATTGAGCGGAAATTCAGATGATTCAAATTTGCTCAAAACAGGGTGGCACTGCTTGCTGCGATTTCCGTTCATATTTGATATCATCTACAAAGCTGCAAATCTGCTACATGGGAAAAGAGCAGGCATTCAAGGGTCAGCCATCAAAGTTAAACTAAGAGTCACGACTGTCTTATGATATATGCATAGGCAAAGTTATATGTTCTTCTTTTACAACGAAGGTATAATACCCACAATCATGTACTTATATAGGCAATATCAATAAGATAAGAAACTTTTGTAAAGTACATTTCAGGCACCTAGCATCGATTTTGAAAGTGTGTGTGGGGGGGGGGGCCAGACTCATCCAAAACAATTTTGACAAGCCAAAAAAAAAAAAAAAAATCAAAATTCTAATCCGTGGGGGGGGGGGGGGGGGGGGGGGGGCGCGGCGTAGATCTATAAATTATTACTTCGAATACTCCCAAAAAAGTGGGGGGGGCAACTTTATGGTAATTCAATTTTTACTATGTAAAGTTTGGTGCGAGAAAAAGTGGGGGCCAGGCCCCCCCCTGCCCCCCCCCCCCCCCCCCCGATGCTACGTGCCTGCATTTACTTTTATCCGTTTTGGGTCGGAACATCTTTTTTCATAACGTGATATACATGTATTACATTTAATAATCATAAACGCTTTCTTTAGCGTTTCATGTGGGTATGATGATAGCGAGCATATCGTTGAAATGTTTCGTGTGGAGTTTTTAGGGGTACACTTAAGAGGAGATGTCGTCTTAGTCGATTACCACATTACACAGAAGAAAGAAAGGGCCATTATAAACATTATGTATTATTATACTTTCATGTTAAATACTGAAATCTGATTGGTTTAGACGCAGTTGGTAATCCGTTCTATTACCCTCAGCGTTAGCAACACACTTGGCAACGGGTAACACAATGAATTGTTACATACGCGTAAATTATGCGCGTACGATTCGCCGTAGAATTCACTTTAGCAGTTAAATTTTCTTTAAAATTAAGACATTCAGTATAATAAAATAAATAGTGCCTGTTTGGGAGGATAACAGTTGAAACTGACAAAAACCATGATGAAAAACCAATCTATCAAATGACGTACACTGTTGGGGTTTAACGAAGAATTTCTGAAAAGGATGAAAATATAAGTAATAAGAAACCATTTTTTCTCTCACTTTTATGGGGTTGATCTTTACAGTCGACACGTGATCAAATTGATCACATGTCTGACTGTCATGCCCCCCCCCCCTCCAAAAGTCAAAGAATGATTCTTAATTACAAGTAAGTTCATTGGAAGAAACGTTAAAAATTAAGTAAAAGTTTAGACAAATTTATTCACACTACATATAGTTACATTAAGATCGTATTGGCTATACGAAATATCATCGGGCTTCTTTTTTTAAAATAGTGGAGAAAATGCTAAAGTGTAGGTAAATATCACATTATATAACCTTCAGTCACTTGAATACTAAGATTCATATGAAACGAATATCATACAAAATGAGAAAAGAATTATCAAGCTCAATATCAAGTTCTTATATGGTGTTAGGTCTACAAAAGAAAAAAAAGGTATGATATTTTTATGCAAGAAGACATACGTGTGTTAATTAAAATGTTGCACTCCCATTGCATTTTACCTTGAATTTGTTGCAGCTCTGAAAGGGTTTTTCCCTTGATATCAGTGTCAAGATAAAAATAATCGCCATGTGATGATACAAGAATCTCATCTATCGAAATTACAAAAATATGATCCGCAAACTAGAGGGGGGATATAGCAGTATTAAATATACTATTAAGATATAAATTATTTTTCGTTTAAAATTCTCTGCAGCCTGTGGCTTCTAAATAATCTAATTTCAGAACTTCTGGTAAGAAAATATGAATCAAATTTCACATTACTCGACGATTTTGCGCGAATTGACGTTGAAATCTGACCATGTAAATTAATATGCTGACCTAAAAAAAATCTAAAAAGTAAAAAAAAAAATACTGGGTTCCTAGATTAAAAGTTTTTCCAACTACGGACCTTAACTTAACTTAAAAGCCCTTCACCTAAGCATCTCAATGACCTTCAATATGATAATTAACTGAGATGGATGTATTGTAAAATAAAATTTAAAATTCATCAATCTTAGTTAGATTTTTTTGCTAAGTTTATGCTGTTTTGATCAGCGGGACCCAGTTTTGTACCTTTTGATGTTATCAGAAAAAGATGAATATAGTTCCCCAAGAGCCTTTTCAATTTGTACAAGCGCAACATTAAACTTTGACTGTACACATGCTAAATGTAGCGCCACAGCAAGTTTTTATCAGCGCCATAGTTAAGATTAATCCCTCTTCTCATAAATATGCGCTACTACAATAGGGTTTGTCTGGATGTCGGGGGTAAAATTTTCCTGAATAAATTAATATTTGTGCATATCGAAAATAGGATAGTAACTATAAACTAACTATAATAAAGAATATCTATAGGCATATTGCCTGCTGTTCAATCCTATAAAATGTTGTTAGGCTTTTTGCACTTCAGCTGTGTTCTTGACTACTAGCAATAAATCTCTAAAATAAAATTATAACTGCCAAGGTTTGCAGCGCTGATAACCTGTTTCGCACAGAGCCAGTACTACATGTCCCTGCTTTTTGTCAAGCTTACAACTTTAATACTGCAGTAAAAAAAAGATATACATGTACCATTGTTTTAAATACACCAGAATTTATTTTTTAAAAATCAGTTATAAGTAAAATTTGCATCAAACACTCTTTTTACAGCTAAATTTATAGATGCCTGCTAATTATCCTCAACAGATGTGCTTCCTTCCTTCTTATCATTTCACATCCTGCAGTCAGGGGTATAGAAACTATTTTTAATTATCAGCTAATTATTTTAATTTTAACATACAAGATAAGTTTTAGGATTTTACAAGTATCAATAGCTTCTGTTGTTTTTTTCATTTTTTTTTTTTGGGGGGGGGGGGGAGGGGGGTGAAGGGGGTGTTGGGGGGGGGCAGATATTCTCAAATCTCTTTTATACTGTTATTATTTTGTTTGCAGTTAAAAGATTTCTAGTTGTCTACTATCTCTAACTACTTAATACATGTATGGTATACTTAAAGTTCACTTAACTGACAAATAATGCACAACTACACAAACTAAAATAGATAGATTTAATAAGAAAAAACATTTCATTGCACCAATACATGTGTATAAAATGATAGTCCTCTGTTGTGTCACCAGCCAAACATATACTCCATTGTCTTGCCTATAAATGTGGAATTTTTTTGTGGGGTCTGGTTATTCTTGACAACCTAAAATTTAAAACAATAAAATTGATCATTTATACTAGCATTAAAAGAAAATTTGATAGATTACAAAATCATAGTATGACAGAAGCTGAACACAGAATTTTCGTTTTAAAATACTTTGTGATCTTTATATTGAAACTTGTGCTACACAAAAGACATAAGAAAAGGGATGCAATTCAGCAAGTCATCAAAACGTTTGAAAAAGAAACTGAGCAGCTTCATGTTGATGCAGTAATACAGCAAGAAAGGTAAGTCTGTAAATTGATTATTCTGACCTCATGGTCACTCCTGGCAGCCTTGTAGGCTGCGGTGAGGGGGCGTATGGGCGTGTTCCTTGCAGCTGAGGAGGTGTTCAGGTCCAGGGAGTGTTCCTCAGCAAGGCTGGCCTTTCTGTCTCTGTCCATAACCACCTACAGAAATCCAAAACAAGAATAAAGGACATAGAATACTAAAAAATAACTTACTGGTATAATTAGAAATGTGTTTCAGAAAGGCACTTGACATTATAAACACTTTCCTTAATTTTATATCATACAGATGGATAACTCTTATATAATACTAGTACCAGTAACACTTGGTAATACTTTTATACATTTTTATTGTGTGGGAAAATAGCCATTCAGGGGCGTAGCTTGAGATAATATTCTAGTGAGGCAAATTTATTGCCCCCAGGGCCCTCCTCTGGTGGGAGGTTCAGGGGGCGAAGCCCCCCTACGAAAAATGAATTTCGGAGTTGTAAAATGTGAAAAACCCATTGTCCGCAACGAAGTTATTTTACATTTCAGACCAGCATCTATTCACAGTTTTGTCGTATACAAATTTTTGAGTTAAAAGGAATTCATAAATTGAGAAGACGATTGTCGTATACTCATTTTTAAAAAAAATTTTATAATTCAAAAATGTGTATACGACAGTACGTATTTAATAAAATAAAACTTCTAACATATTTTAGATGAATGAACATTTTTATTTTTAAAAAAAATGTAATCGTTTTACTTCAAAATTTTAATGGGCCGATTCAGTGTTTTTTGGAGCTTTCAAATTTTGTGAGAATATTGTCAACTGAGACCATTTGGTGCCTGTGAACAAAAAGTAAGGCGAGGCCAACCAAAAGGTCCTCGGTTATTGTTGACCTTCCCTAATGTTTCAAGCGTCTCATTGCGGAGAATGACTGAACCAATTGGCATGGTGAGTAAAATGCGGAATATGACATGCAAATTGGGATTTGTTTAATTCTTAAATTTACAAAAGAAAATTCTAGTGAGGCAGTTGCCTCATTGCCACAATGGAAGCTACGCCCCTGCCATTATTGTAACATCACAATAGTAAGACAAAAACAACATAACAACACATGCAAAATATTTTTTGGTGCTGTAGTGAGAATTGCAGACTGCCATACCCTACTTATGCAAATGTAGTGGTTAACAGCAAGCTCAGTCCTGGGATTTTCAATATAAATGTATAAACATTAGCACAAATTGTCTTACCAAATCTTATCTTGTAGATCAAATCAAAACTTAAAATACCTTATCAATACATGGTTTGACCCCAATCATCACACAGTTATTGAAGATTTTGCCATCCTTGCTGAGTGCTTTCTTTGCCTGCAGTTTAGACTGGTAGTGAAGATGCATCCAGTTTCCTTCAGAGGCAATCTGTAACAAATGAAAATTTACCTGAGATACATTGACATTCAATATTAATCCATGTTTAAACAAATTTTCACCTTGACATTTGGTACCAACGGAGGTGTATCATTACATCAAAATACTGTTGAACAACTTTTATCTGCATGCAAGAATTTTTTGCAAGGTTCATGGGATCCCTGTCGTCTATAATATTACTCAGTCTTGCTGCAAACTATTCCTCAAATGTCTCCGATATATTTTTCCCAGGAAATCTACATCTTAATCACTAAAATTAGTCACTGGGAACAAGTTTATCTCTAGTAAATTGCAAAATAAAGACGTCACAAATAAAAGCTAGTTTACGGTAAATGAAATGTGAAACCTATTCAAATTTTTGTCAAACTCGGTGAAATTTCATATAAACACAGACAAATCCTTAAGTCAGACCCACAACATTTTTCAATATGGGCAAATCCTTATGCCTGACTCAATGACATGATAGCATGCAATCAACTTATATAAATATATATCTTCAATTATTTTCAAAATTAACTTTACTATTTGATTTACCTCATACTTCAAAATGTTGCCATACTGTGAAAACTGTTGTAGGAAATAGGATGCTGCAGCAGCTTGAAATCTGCATTAAAGAAAATAATATTTACTGTAGACTCCTAATAAAACATGAGAAATTAATATTGGCATAAAATTACAAGTAGTAACTCTCACAGATTTTAAAATCTCACTTTTATTTTACCGAGAGTTTTGAACTGTATGAATTATAACGAAATTGTCCTCCAGATTTATGTTTTCACTAATTGATACAATACAACAGAATCGCGAAATGTAGTAAATGAATTTACAGTATCTTATTTGTCCCATTCTGTTTTTAGCAAAAAGTTTTTAGTATGAGAGTATGAAACTATTTTAAAATCTGGACATACCCAAACACTGTTACCCAGGTTTCATCTAAGGCATCATCAGCTGTCAACATTTCTCTAATCAAAAGAGAAAGTTAAAATAAGCACAGATTCAATTTCTTTGAAAATAAACACAAATATCCACACATATAATTTGTTTCCCCTTTTCACCCATCTATTCAAATACTTAAATATATACCCTTGAGTATAAAATGGGTCAAGTTGTGCTGGTGACAGACCCATAGAATTGTCCATCATAAAACTTTGACTTGCACCATGGGGAGTTTCATTGTGTAAAATACCTGCAACAGACAGACATAAATTCATTTCTTAAATTGGATGCTCTAAACAATGTAAAGAACAGTATAATCAATAAAAAAAATAAGCAACTTAAATAAAAAATTTATCAGCCAAGAAAATTAAATCTATACATATTTTTTGTTATTTTAACATATTCAATTGTAAATGACACCATGATTAAAAACCAAAGGTCCCACTGACAAAAAAATAAAACAAACACATTTTACACAAAGAGAAAAACACAGCACAATTATAAGCAAATAACTGTACATAAAGTTACTGACTTGCAGTGGGTGGAGCCCCAGTGCCTGGTGTGTGAACTGACTTCATGTGTAAACTGTGGTCCTGAAATAGTTTGAAAAATATTACCTTAGCTCTGTAAAAAATGAAGAACATTACTTCAAAACAGTTTGAGTTGTAATTATTTACATGGTGTGGTGTGTGGTGAGTATGAAAAGACCCAGACATGGCACTGCTTGGACTTGTCAAAAGACTTTTGGTGGGGGGTGCTCCAGTTCTGTCTTTTGGGCGCAATACCTCTGGCCTAAAAAACAAGTACACCATACACTATCAAAGCATCTAGAGTTATACAGAAAAGAAACATACCTGTGTGTTTACATACATCTGTGCAACACTTGACTTGAAAAATTGAGTTTTTTATTCAATCAAGAATAAAATCAACCAGTCTTGTAGCTTAAAAAAAACATGTTAAGCAAAACTCTTGAATCTCATATTTTAACATGTATCAGTGATAACATAAATATTATTACTTACAGACTGTCAATGTTAAGATCTTTTACATGTCATAAGAAAAACCAAACATTTCTTTTCAAATTTACAATACTCAATGAATTCAACATGCATGGATATCTAATATGAAGCATACCATTGCATTCAAATAAAACTACAAGCGGTCTTTTGATTAATTCCCCAAAATGTTAAACTTAATACCTTGGCCTTGATCCTGAGTGATGTCCAGTAGGAGAGGTGACTGAGGGGACTCTTGGTGTAGAGGAAGGAGGGCTTGCTGCAGACCAGTGCTGGGGACCTGGCTATTGAAACAGATAATGTCATGAACAGATATGTTTGTCTCATTCAATCATGGCCAGATGAGAAAGGATTGGAGTACCCTGATCTTGGTTTGAAGTGATTGGTTTGCATAGGTGATTAAGTGAAAATTGTTTTCAAAAATCATTTCTGCGATTTAGGTTTTTATTTATATTTCTCTAATTTCTACTGGCGTGCGACCAGTTCTCGCCGAGTACCATTTCTCGCCAGTACATTGTGACGTCATTTTTCGTATATAGTTTTATGTGTTGATGTACTGGCGAGAAATGGTACTCGGCGAAAACTGGTCGCACACCAGTATGGTTCCCCTGTGAAAGATTTTAACATACAGATATTTCAATGTCACTTTTCATAGTAATCCAAATATTAATGCAACACATACACTGTGGTGAATTGATTCTCCCATCAGAAAACTGGGTAAAAATGGTGTCTGGTGGGGAGAGGTTGGACTTGTTGGGGACCCCATTGTCATTGGTTCAACTCCGGAACTACCTGTGAAAAATAAGAACTACCTGTGAATTTCAAGCATTTCAACTCTACATGTACCAGATAGTACAAAGAAACTCACTTTCACTTTAGGATTTTGACTCAAGTTTAACGTGTAAAAAGAAACAGCTTTACAAAAAATTAAGGATTTCACAGTTAACAAATACCAAATACGTTACCGTGAAGATCAAATCCTTGAGATGAAAACATTTTGAATTTTGTTCACCGAGGTACATGTGATTTCCGGTGTGATAGGTGAAAGGTAAGTTTTACCACAAAAATTCGTATTGATGTCCCCCCCCCCCTTTTTTTATTTAGCAATAAATTAAAACTACTTAGTGTCTTAAAATTATATATTTTAAACATTATGCAACAGACATGGGTTTTATCATTTTTTTTAATCGCAAAGCGGTTCTCAAAAGCGGAATAACTAAATTTACTTTAAGATAAAATATATGCGACACTAATGGTCCTATTATAAACCTTTTTTTTTTTTTTAAGAGAAACCCTGCTGTACTCAAGTTTCTCTTCTTGATGATCCTTTTTCTTCAGTAAGTTCAGACACCAAACATACCAGTATCTTTTTCATTTGTTCATTTGGATCATACTAAGAATTTATTTTTGTTCATGACCAACACAAGGGGTCTGTATAGTATTGCAATTGCAATAGAAATTCATTTATAATTACAATGGGAATTCAATTGTAATTAAAATAGGAATTCAGTTATAATTACCATTCAAAAAGGACAATAGGCATTCGATCATGCCTGTATATTATCTAAGTATTTTTTTTCAAGACTTTTATGGAATATTAATTACATTAGCTGTGGAAATGATATATATATGCAATGTGAAATAATGTTGAAATGTAATGCTCGTGTGGTATACTTCCCTCACCGACTTTCATTGTTTAATTGCAGGAGTTGTCGACAAGAACATTCATCACAATTATTTTCTAACGTGGTAAGTGGTTTTAAAAAGATAAAGTTAGTTCGTTTTGATATTATTGAAAACGTGCGATGAAGCATGGGTATGTAACTTCTTGTGTCTATAAAGACACCGTTTTTTGTATTTTTTATTACATAAGTTGGTATTCTAATGATATCAAGGTAAACTCGTTATTTCAATCAAACTTTAAAAAAAGAGTCCAGTAGAAACTCACATTGGCTTTAATTACGTGTACATATGATTCACGTTTCGTTGTTTCTTTTTTTTCCAGAGAGAGAGAGAGAGAGAGAGAGAGAGAGAGGGGGAAATATGGGTGACTCATCATTCTATTCAACACTCTATATGTATAAGAACATTATTTTCAAAGACTAGTGCCATGCAAGTAAAAAGGTAACCAAAGTTCATGAATTATATGCAGTGGCACTTGTCCAATGCATTAGAATAGAAAAAAGAACAAAAGTCGCGGTCCAAATCAGCCACAAGCACTTCTCCTGAACCCCTCGTAAATCAGCAGATAACGATCAGGGGAAGGCCTGAGACCCGTAAACAACTTTGTAATGTACATTTAATGTTTTGACGCGTTTTAATTGGATTTCTCACAGATATTATAAGTTTAAAAGTTGAAGAACTCTCCTTGAAAGAACTTTGTACTCAAGTTCGTCAGAAGAAGAAAAATACATTGATGAATCACTTCCCGATTGAGTCTGGGCCGATTTTTTCCCCACTGTGCTTAAAGATTTTGGCAAAGTTCCTGGTGATATTTTTGTCAAAATAAAATTAATACAAAAAAGTTCAAAAGAATACCTGTCAAGAAATTATGTTCACATGTACGACTTGTCTTTCTTTGATTTGTTCCTGGGTTTTCACAGTTGCAAGGGGAAAACAACTTCAAAGAAAATTCATGTAAATGATGTTCTAGGTTATAGCCTTTTTTTTTTTTAATTAAGACCAAAAGTTGAGATTAAAATTGACATTAAACGACATGTGTAAATGCTCCCAGCATGAACTTACTTTAAAAAAAAAAAAAGATCTGGGAATGTAATTAAAAAGTATAGGTCATATTGAGTTGGAGATCTTTTAATATTTATTATTCAAAATTTGAAATAATGTCTTTCGTGATTGCGGATACATGTAAAAACGACAAAAAGCCAGATAAATTGAGTAATTTTTAAATGAAATTATGAATTTATCATGAAAACGCAGGTTTTCCATAAAGTTCACATTTACTAGTATTTCTGATTCTTATAACATTTCGGGGCATTGATTATACATGCATGAAATCTTCTATGTAACAGATAAGAAATAATCTAGATTATTTATATGGACCAAAATCTACGACCCGGATTATTTTAAAATGATTTTAGAAATTTAAACCAAACCTTTTCTGACCAATTGCATATAAATCGTTTTGCTGATTGTGAGGAAAAACTCAAATGTTTATGTATACACTCACACTCCATTTCAAAAATCCCTGCTACGGGCCTGCAATACCTATAATTTCCCGGTGTTTTCGTGTGTAGTATGGGGGAGGGGGTGCTGTTCCCTTTTTCTGACAGTCATCTTTTTCTTACCAATATATATTTACATTCCAGCGATGTGTACCCCCCCCTCCCCAATCATCGCAAGCCACGGCCAATATGTACGATCCCCTGCCATCTAGACGGAAGGAGAGAGCTATGCAGACTCCGGACCGTGGCTTGAGACGATGACCCCACACCCCATCTCCTTCTGAACTGTACCGTTTTTTTTTGTTTGTCAAGTTATATTGGTTAGATCTACTACACCCATCCCCTTTGAACAACAACATCACTCCCGTTTCTGTCACAATAGAATTATTGTAGGTTAAGGTCATCAATAATCAACTAAAGCCGTTACCTATACTTGTGTAGTTTTTAAACAATATGAGCTGAATTTTTTAGAATTTTGTTTTGGTTCAAAAACCTGTTAGAGAATGATAAGTCTGCATGTAACTTAAACTTTTATGATAAATAAAATTTGAAAAAAATCATTAATTTTTGTCAGAAGAAAGATTTCTCTTCTAAGGAATATATAGCAGATCAATTTTTTGTACAGGCGGATGACAATCATTCAATTTTGCTTCAATTAAAGCTTCTTAACAGCTTTTCCCACAAAAATAAAGCTAACAGAAATTTAAAAGCCATGATATTTTATGTCATTTTAGCAGAAAATTAATAACATTTTCGTAAAAAAAAAAAAATTCAACATGAAAATTGCAGCTCATATTGCTTTAAATGTTATAAACTTAATGGAATTCAATACAGGCACGTAAATACATGCAAACATGTATATCCCAATCTAAAAGTAACAAAAGGACACAAAAACAAGTTTTAGAATATATATATTTAATATATTTATAAATATTAGCATTTCATAGAAAAAATATGCTTGACATGTGATATATGATACAAAAATAACCAACAATTGTGATGTAATGTATGCATGGATATACATATATAAAACAAATGATAATTATGTTTTACATTGGATATCACAACTCAGAGAGAATGTACTTAATTCAATGAATGTTCGTGGAAGCAGTGATCAGTTTCTGTAATTAAATTAACAACAAATAGACAAAATAACAATTTTGTAATCACATAAACAAATAATTGAAAGACATTGTATACAGATTGAGAGATGTTGGAAGAGGGAAGGGGAAATCTACTGGCCACTTACAGGACAATGAATATCACATGACCTGGCGTGCAATTATCAAGGAATCATTTTTATTTTGTCAAGATGAATTTTCAATTTATCAAATGTAGAAATGGTTGCTTCAACCCCATTTCTTACAATAATAGTTATAAATGTATTACTGGGGAAGATCACAACTCTAACAGTTTAATTAACAAATATCATATCATATACAAAAATAAATAATTCACGAATAAGGCCCATATGACATGTATAACAAAAGTGATAGAATTCCATATATACTGTATACACATGTGGCTAGGATGTGGATATAAATAAGAAAAAAAAAATTTCATCATGATAGAAAGATATTTAAATCTGTATGTGAATATAAAGTGTAAGATACATGTATATCAAAAATGTGTAAAAAGACCCCATACAAATACTACACTATATGTTAAATAAATGTGACACTTATAAGTGTGTAAAATTAAAAGATTTTGCAATCTTTAAAAGAGTCCATGTATATACATGAACAATATTCTGCAAATTTGTTTTTCTACAAAAATAAATCATTGCATAATAAATATACTAATAGGGGTATCTATACATAGCTATGTGCACCCAATGTTATATTCTAATGCAATCTGCAAAGTTGCAAGAATTTTCTCTATATTACCCCCTAATTTAAGGAGATTTTAATTCAGTTAGAATTGACAATTAAATTTATAACAGATGTGATCAATTTGACATTTTTCATGTTGATAGATTATACATATATGTACACATATACATTTAGACTAGAATTATTGTTAACTGATTATTAAACAAATAAAGGAAAGCTTGCACAATATGATCAATTGTTCATGGAACAAAAGAAAAATTAAACAACTCGATAATTCAATCATACCTAGCATGTATATTTATAAACTACATGCAAAATTAGAAATCATTTATGACCAATGGTTTTCAAAATTAACACATTTTTAGCATAAATCATCACTCATTTTGATTACAGTATTTTATTTTTCCATCAGAGTACCTACATGTAGTTAAATGCCAATGTGATTGATCTTCATTTCAAATGCATATTGAACAGATATATGCATTTAGCAGCTAAATGTATTCAAGTCCTGTCCCTCTGTTTTCATGGCTTACCGGGGTATATAGATTGTTTCTTCTTCTTTGATTCAGAGCTAGGACATGGTGATTAACTGTCGGCAGATAATTACAATTAGGTTGTGTCTCTGCTGTGGTTTCAGTATTTTAGGTAACTCAGGTGAGTATATACGTACATCACATGCAACAATTAGGGTTACCTGAAAATAAAAAAAAAATGTGAAAATTAAACAGCAAATAAAAGGTTCTACTAATTATTTGTCAATAGTGATATAGAGCATACAATTAGTTGTTGAAACAGCTGGTTTTTTGTGTGTCTAAAAACAAATATGCATAAGAAATAGTGGGGGGGGGGTCTGAAAATTTGCCTTCCCTGGAAAACAAAATTAATCTTCAGACCCTTCCCCATGGGAAAAATTTCTGCTTCTAAGCAAGGTAGACTGTTAACATTATTCCATTGACTGCCTCTGGATAACCATCCCAGCATTGTCCTATTATAATCTGAAAGGTCATTTCAGCTTACATTATGGGGCACATAGTTCTAAAACAGTGAGGTAACTGAACTTTTTATGGATATACTGAATGACAAAAGATTTAACAATAGATAAGACAGAGACACCTAAAGCTTTGTAATTGCTAATGGGTACATGTAATGGCTATATGATACAGGTGTCAAAAGGAGCACAAGAAGAGAACCCTTTAAGTGCTGGAGATCAGCCCATTTTGCTCACATTGTTGTGTAATGGCAGACTGACACAGCATTGGTTAATCTGACACCCAGCGTGCTAGCTAACAGACAAGAGGCGTGATCTATACTGCTGTCCCCAAGAAAGTTCTTTTAAAGTTATGTTTCCAAATGTAATTTGTCTGAATGTTTAAAATGTATACATAAGTACACATATTGGTATTGGTATATAAATACACACACCATTTCTTAAAATTAACACTTTAAAATACGAGGTACGTAGCAATATCTGTGGCGGGTATATTTATAATCTCCCTGCTGAAATTCCACTTGTATTTAAAACAGACAAAGGTAGTGATTATGACAAATATTTGGTCTTCTACTCTTGGCTTTGTGTGGGTCTCGGACGAACAAGTCTTTTATGCCCGGGCCAGTGGTTCTGGGCCAACGTCTTCTGTTGACAAGGCCGACTGTGTAACTGTTGTTAATCTCGAAGATTAGAATTGTCGTGTTGACTTAAAAACTCCTAGACATAATCATACTTAAGTCACACTAATTGCTAATTACCCTGAAAAGCATGTTAAGGGGATAGGAATTTTAACATGGTGTGATTGTTTTCTTTCCTTCAATTAGAGTAAAAAGCCAGTCTTTTAAGTGATCACATGTAAAGGATGAGTCATTTTATCTATATTATAAATCAACCATGGTTAAGACATTTTAAAGCTTTAAAACTTTGATTTTCTCATGGAAAATTTCTTTAATAAACTACGGTAAATGAAGGAGTAATTACCTTAACAAATACATGCATATAGTGTGCAATTAATTATTTCTCTTTTGTAAAATCCTTTTCAAGAGCTTTGATGTTAAGTGTAAAATACATGCAGTGTATGCATCAGTGTATCATAAAGTGTGGTTCATTATAATATTAATTCTTGAATTTATCTTCATTAATCATGGCACTCCTTAATTTGTTATTCTTTAACTCTCTGACATAATGTCACAAAATACACCAACATGTAACATGCATGAAAGAATTGAAATTCCCCTACGGGAGTGTTTATATACGTAAATGAAAATTACATAGTAAACAAAAACCAAATATGCCTTGGAACCCCCACCCCATCTGGCAAACCTAATTATCCCTTGTACCCCCTTGTACAAATTTTCTGGATCTGCACATGATATACTAGAACTAAAATGTCTCCATGTACAATCTTGATCTCTAAAAAGAAATCACCAGATCTCTAAATGGGTGGATATCCCCTCCCACATCTAAAATAGCAATCACACTGAAAATTGAACCCATGAAACATGTTTATGTCGAAGAAATTTCTATTTCAGTTAATCATCTGGTATAGATTCTCCCAATGTTTGTCAAACAGTTTCATCATATATAATTTTGTGAAATTTAAACTGCATCGGGAATATTTACTATCATGTCAATGGGGGTATATCTTGCCTTATTGGAAACCTAATTCAATGTTGAGATTTTCACCTTTGTTCCAAGCAGACAGTTTGTCTCCAGAACGATTCCTCTTTACACTTATTTTTAAAAAGAACACGAAGAATATATCTTCCAGTCTTTATCTCACAAAATTTGAAAAAATGTTTGGTTTAAGTCTTCGTGAGATTACATCAATATTGAATACACTAGCTGAAGTGCACATATTTTGAGCTCCTATTAAGCAGGTAAAAATATCCAGTTTTCTTTCAAAAAAGTGCATTAAAATAAATGGTTTTTGAAGATAGAAACAGGAAAAACTTGGGAAATTTGCACGATTTTCTATGGATTCAAAAGCATATCATAATAATTTAAAAGATCATGAAAGAGCATGCTTGACTTAAACTGAGAATAGTACATTTGAAAAAAAAAGTAGAAATCCCACCAAAAAGTGAAAAGAAAAAAAAATAAAGATATGTCATTGCATAATTTAGAATAGGGCACACAGTGATTAAAAGCCTCTATGTCAATAAGTAAAAATTTTAAGAGGGCACTTTAAGATACATAAAAAGAAATAAAAGCATACCTGAAGTCGCCGTTTGTCTTTGATGTAGACAGGTTGGGAACTGAAATGGATGACTTGAATAATCCAGCATTATTTTCTGTCACTGAAGGCCGAAAGTCCCCAACCTTAATCTTTGCCACCATGGAAGACCTCAAGGGAGACAATCCTTCTGATACAGAGGCATCCGAGTTGGAGTCATCTCCCTTTACACTGGGATCAATAGCACCATTGGAACGATATTGCTGGCTGGTGGGATGCTCACCCGACACCATGTATTTCTGTGCAGTTCCTGAGGCTGCAGAATTTGGGTTGGGTACCACTTGCTTAGTGGGGCCCTGCCATGTCTTATACACCTGATTTCTCTGAGAATCATCAGTCTGCACACTCCCGTTTGGCATTTTAGAATAGTCCACAAAACCTTTGCTCACATCCATCATGGGTCCTGGCCAGGTCGTTCCATTCATCATGAATCCATAAGCAGAGGTTATGTTCTGATTGGGTTGCATTCCCTGCATCATTCTCATGTAGTCCGTTAGATCATAGCTCATTCCAGGAACTCCAGCATTGAACAAAGGTCCACCGTATGTTGGCTGACCTGTGTAGGGTAGACCCATCCCACTTTGCTGAAGACCAGGCTGATTCATCAAGTTTGAGAACTCAAAAGCTGCAGGGTTGTAGCCCTGCTGAAACTGTGTGGGTGGGGGTAGAGGTGGTGCTGAGAGGAAACCTAATTGTTGCTGCTGTTGCTGTAGCAATTGTTGCTGCATCTGTGCTTGGAGTTCCAGACGCTGCAGCCTGTCCCTGGCTTCCAACTCCCTCAGTCTCCGGAACTCCAACTCTGTCTCCTTCTCCTTCTTTTTCTCCTCTTCTCTTTGTTTTTCTTTTTCTTGAACATCTTTTGAAATTATTTCCTCCTTCATTTCTCTTTCTTTTCTTCTCACAGTCGCATCATATGTAAACTTCTTTTTCTTTGGAATTAATTTCGGAGCAGAGCCTTCGAACTGTTCTGACCCATGTCCATTGACACTTTCGTATTCAGGCAATAACACAATTTGTCCCTTTTTGTTGACATAAGCCACTCCAGCACGCTTCATTGTACTAATGTCATGTTCCTTATTATCATCTTCATTGTCATCATCATCACTACGCTCATCATCTCCTCTTCCATTGCTCTCTGATGCCTTGTGACTAGAATGACTTTCACTAACACTAGATTCTAACACAGAAGACTCGTCATCATCAGAACTATCTTCCCGTTCTTCCAAACCATTCGACATCATCATTCGATCAAACGATGGCTCAGAGTGAGAAGCTGTCAGCTTCCAATTCCTTGGCACATCCTGAATCACTTCAAAGTCTTCAGATTTCTGCTTCTTCATTATTTTACCAGAAGCTTTGCTTATGGAACCAAAAGCATTTCTGACACTTTTGTGTACAGATTTCTTGAACTTCTTAATGCTATCAAACTTTCTCCTCTCATCAGCAGATGAGTCTGAATTTTTCTTGTATTTCTTTTCCTTGACTTTAGGAGCTTTGCCTTTTGTTTTCAAGTCCTTGACTTTCTGTGGAATGATGGATGTTTTAAATCCTTCCATACCATTTCTGGGAGAAGTCATTGTCTGATCATCAGACAGATTATCATCTGAGAGGTCATCCTCCGGCACCCAGTCATTCGTTCCGTACACCGAGTCCCGATAACTCTTACTTGCATCCTCCTCATCTGAGTCCGGTTGACGTTGCCGAGAATTCCTGACATTAAGTCCACTAGGAGCAGTAGAACTTTTCTTTATAAATTTTGGTCTGGGGAATTCATTATTTTCTTCATCATCTTTTCCCAAGTCCTTAGTTTCACTGACTTCCCCGTTTTCTTTGGTGCTCTCAGAGTGCCTTACTGTGACTGTGTCAGATTTGAACACCAAGTTTTCTTCCTGCACCTGTTCCCTCTTTTTCTGCTCTGCCAGCTGAGAGTCGATTGTTTTACCTTCCTTGCATCTAGCTTCTCTCTCTGCAGCAGCTTTCTGTAGTTGCTCCCGGAAAACTTGTGCAGGGTCCTTTGGTTTTTCTTTCACAGGAGTCGTATGCTTCACCATTTTCGTTGCTTTGGCCTGAGCAGCAATTTTAATATCATGTTGCAGCAAGGAACTAAGTTTTCTTGATGCTGGAGCTGCATTGTTGCTGTCATTAGATGACACACCACTAGTTGTGGATGTTTCTGATGGCTGTCTTTGAAAAGCTTCCACTGGCTTCCGTGTTTCGATATTTGTGTTTGTACTCTCAACAACTCCTGAATCAATAGAACTTTGCCTAACAAGTGGGGGAGGTTTGGGGGAATATTTGTCCTGGGTCTCACGAGGTGTGACAGGAGCACTTTGGTAAACAAGATTAGGTTCATCCTCGGCCTTTGATATATCAGTAAAGTTAAGATCTTCCACTTTTTCTGCAGGCTCCTCAACAGGGGGAGACTGATCCTCAGAGGCTTTCTTCTCTGTTTCTGCCTGCTCGGACAACTGTCTCCTAATCGAAATTTTTTCAGCTCTCTTCTGAATTTCCATCAAGAATGGGTTTGACTGATTTGCTTTAGCAGCAGGTGGAAGAACAGGAGGGGATTTATACAAGGAGGTAGAACGAGGGGTTGTTGGTGCACTATGTGCTGTAGTCTGTATTGCACTTTGCGGACGCTGACTGTTCTGTCTAGTTGGTCCACTTATGGGTCCTGATTTTTTCAAAATAGATTTTGTTGCAGGGGGAGGGGGAGGAGGGGCAGCTGGGGTGCGTAAACTGTGGGAGCGTTTCACTTGTGCATTGTCCACTACGTCCATATCATAATCTGCTGGAGGTTCCTCAAAGGAATGTGCCTTTTTCTGTGGAAGGTGAGCAGGTCTTGGTGGAGGTTGTGAGGAGGAGGTTTTCTGAGGTGATGAGGTTGGGGGTTGAGGTGGTGGATGATTGGGGGGTGGGGGAGCCCTCTTTTTCTTTTTGAGACCAGTGTCTAAACTCACAGCACTTTTCATGCTCCGCACTGAGGGTTGTCTGGAAAACGATCCTTCTTCTGCATTATCTGCTAGATCATGACTTAGATCCTCTAGTTTTTTACCAGTTCGTTTCTCAATATCCATTAAAGTTTTGCTCCTTCGAGCTTCAGCAAGTTGGGCATAAGTCATATTGTAGGATTGATCTAAATCAAACGAACTTTTCACAGGAATAGAAACTTGTGAAGTGTAACTAGTATCCATTGAAATTGGATCAATTTTCCCACGTACATCCAGAGATTCCTCATTTGGATCCTCGGGAATAGTTTCACGAATGTATAGACTAGATGTGGCTGACATCTGTCTGCGATGCCCTCTAATTTTCCCAGAAGCAGATTGCACTGGTGTACCATTATCGGCAGTACTACCACTTCCGTACGCTGAGGAATAAGGCAAGCCATTTGCCAGTGGAGAATTATGCACTCCTGGGTACGAACTAGATAAAATATCACTGCTGTCATGTCCACTAGATATATCATCATGTGACAAATCTCCATTTGAAATATCACCATTCAATGTCACATTTCCCGAAGTTAGATCATTTTCATTGGCATCGGGACTAGAAAAGATATCCTTGAAATCCGGATGATATTGAGAGAGTTCCTTGGACACAGGTCGGAGTTGTACGTCCTTGAGTCCTGTTAGGGCAGAGGGGAGGACACAGTTGGCTGGGTTGTAGTAACTTGGACCCTTTGGTCCTAGGTCACTCACGAGGCGAGAAGTTGGGCGCTCTGCCGGTCGGGGAGGGGGGCCCTTGATCTCCTCCCGTGGAGTTCTGGTAGATTGATTCTGACCCATGGCTAAATGTTAGTCCTGAAAACAGAAAAAAAACACTTTTTAGGTTTGTATTGATTTTTCCCTGGCAATTTTTTCTTAATTTCTTTTTAACATGATAGCTTGATCTTGATGTAAAAAAAAACCTCATTTACAACATTTTTCAATTAATTCATACTTCAGAAAAATCTATATTAGATCTATAAACATTCAATCATAACATTTACATATCAATACACTTCAAATTCAGATCTTTTCCTAAAATGTTTTGGTTGATCAGTTTTCTACTTATTTACAATTCAACACGATATCAAATGAATAACTGAAAGAATTTGAGTCATCATTCACAAAATACTTTCCTTCAAACAAACACTCTGATTCATAAACCTACTTAATTATGAAATTTGAGAATGCCTAATAATGAGAAATTAATTATCATTTGTTATCAAACACATAAATATGATACTGCATATCGGATACATGTAGTTTAATTATCATTCAACTTTCAAATATTCATGTGTCTTGCATTTCCTGAAGCATAAACCATAACTATGTCACCTGTTTTTCACCTTTTTTAATCCATGTGGGATGTTTAAGGCAAAATTTCCAATTTACCATTCAAAGGAACATATCCTTTTCCGAAATAATAAAGAACTGTAGTTCCTGAATCCTAATAAGACAGCAGTTATCCAATGAGAGGTGCTTCATTCATGTGACACATTGTACATCTCTACTGATGTGAGAAATGGAAACTTAAAGCTTTAAATGGTGAATCATGGACAATTTTTACAAACTTTACACCCACAGCTGTCTCACACAGTTGTCATTGCCACACAATACCCTGTACACACACACAATAAAAAATCATTGCAACTGCTCCATACCTGAATACTGTAACAAAAGAAGAGTTCACCCATATGACACAGTTCTATTCCCCACCTAAGAAATCAATCTATCTTTTTAAACAATAGCTGGGGTGGGAGTCTTCTTCTTTAGTTAAAAAAAAAAAGTCCAGTTCAGCCAATGATAGTCCTCAATTATCTATTTACTGCACAGCCAAGAGATAGGTTTGATTTATAAACAGTTTTCACCTGACACTCTTTTTTGGTCAGGTTACCTAATTCTTCAGGTGGAAAAACTTAGTACCACAGGTCAGGTGAAAATAACGATTTAAACTTGGCCACAATCGCTTTGTAACACAGGAGATGAGATGAGCAACAGTTCACTTTAGCCAGCCAATAGGGGGAATGTCAAATTTAATATCTTGTCAGGTGAAAAAGAAATGTTACAAAGATATCAAATAGACATTCTTTTACTCAACCCAGGTCCATTCAAAGTATTCATAAATGAAATAAATTACCTTACTTACCAAGTTTGTAATAAAATTTAATACCATCCTTAGAGTTCAAACAACCACAAATTATTTCCAGTGCTTGGTTTCATTTTGTCACAAGAGAAGCCCCTCTTTCATATTTCCCATCCATCCCCATTGACTGCCTTATAACCATGAGCAAGGCGACAAGAGAACCTCAATTCCTTGATTCATGCCTTCCTTTAAATTACGTACGCCAGACCCCCCTTTTTTAAACTTAAAAGTCATTGATGCATTGAGCAAAGGCTAAAGGGTTCCTTATAAAATAATGACATACTTTTTTTTCTCTCACTCTTACTTTGGATTTAAAAGGTCATTGTTAAGGTTCACTTACAAATAAAAACAACCAGGTCATAACCTTGTATGGACAAATACCGGGGACCAATATTTGACAACATTGCTCAATGACAGTGAAGTGTCTATTGTTACACATTAAATCAGATATTGGGAGTTCAACACAACCTACAGGCAAATTACCACAGATCAGAATAATAGTAAGATATGTAACCGTAGTTTAAAAAAATACATAGTGTGTTTAACCACAATGCAAATTAGAAAATCCTTGCGATTCTAATTAAAATAAACATTTATTATAGTCACCGTTTAACAGTTTATATTTCATAGCAAAATTCCTAAATTCTAGTAGAGGTAGTTTTGGGATGGGGGGTTAAAAGTAAGTTGAATTTACACCCGTGGAAAAAAACTGTCAAAGCTATATTTTCTGTTTATCACTGACAAGGTGGTCCCATATCATATATAACTCTGAATGTAAATGTCAATCTGCTTTCTACCATTCCGAAGTTTAATGGCCTTTATAAACAAATATGCGTAGATAAAAAATCAGACTTATTGAAGGGTGTCATAATTTTATATGCATGGAATAAAGGAAAATACTGGAATTTTAAGATATTATTTTGGCTCTTTATTTCATCAGTCAAATCAAGAATGTAAAAGCATTATGTATTTACAATAATTTTTTCAAAGTTACCTTTATGTACCTAAAAATTTAAACTTTCTTTTTGTTGGTGAATACTTAATTTAATACATGTATAAGGATCGACCAAATAGAAAATTTCAAAAGCACAAAAGTTTGTTCCTGCTTGCATGCTCAAAAAATGAACAGCATTCATTCCTAAGGGTCAAGTTTCTGTCCTTAATAGACTGATCAAAAAATTATGTACATATGCTGTAGAAGAGTAAATATTCAGTTCTATTAAGTTTTTAAAATCCTAATTTACTAGCACTTCACAATGAATCTGTTAATCAAACAGAGCCCCTGAATTGAACCAGTAAATGCAGGAAATCGCATGTACCAGTAAGCAGCTCTTCTAATCTATGTATATATACACACATTTCACTACATGTAATTAGTAGAACATTATCGCTTCAATTATGTTAATGTTCTCAAACAGCACCCACTTATCCCCCCTTTTTGTCCCAGGTTTATAGCCAAGGTGAACACATACAGGTGTGATATATTTTGTACACCTGCTAATTAACCTGGCCCCTATTCAATTTCGATACAGTCAGTTTGTGTATTCAATTCAAACTGTTGTTGAACTAGTTTTTTGAGTATTCTTTAACATGGAATTTGAAGTTATGTTGTATTAATAATTTTTCAAACTATCTTTTTGCAACATTTCAATTAAAATTATTGACTTAGAATTCAGTCTATTGTAGATTTTGAAACCAGGTAAGCTAGTATAAAGCTATTTTTAACCTGATGGGAACTTAAAATTCTTAAATGGACTGCATGTATTTGATTTTTCATACACATCTATGAATTACAAGATATTTGCTATTGCTTTATTAGAAAAATCAAAAATTGAATCAAAGGTTAACAAACATTTAAACGTGGATCTCACAATGATCGAGACGGAATAACTATGTAAGTGCTGCACAAAGCAAAGACCAGCCATAAACTGTAATCATTTAATATAAAGGTATATTTTTTTTAATTGCCAAACACTCCAAGAAGGATATTGCATTCTTCTTTGGTATGTACGACCCCTTTATAATTAGCTGAACTATTTACATTAATAATAAATACAGAGATCGATTTCTATTGACTGAGGCTTGAATGGCCCTATTGTCAGAATTCTGTCTTAATTCTCCCCATTCGACTGTACCACACAACACCCGACCACACCGTCAAACATAAACTTTCCGCTCATTGTTAAAAAGTTTTGATAATCAAAATGATTTCAGTCACCCAATGGTACGATGTGAAAGGAAGCAATCGAAAATTGTTCATTGACCACGGGTATATATATACAGTTCAATACCAAAGGTGTCAACTCCTGAACTGTTCAAATCCCCTTGCCTCGCCTTTCTATTTACTCAAAACATAACAAATAATCTGATAAGGTCCGCTTGGGTAAAAATTGGTGGAATAACTGTTTCATTAAATCTAAATAAAGTCTATTTAATTCAACATTCCAGCATTGTTTAATCTTATTTTCTCTTCATTTACAAGGTTTGCCAGGTCATCCATGTCAAAGAAAAATCGCCCCCAGACCCCGAGATGGTCAGTAAATGACACTGTATAAAGGTCATTAGGCAGGGTAGCCATTCTGGGTGGAAATGGAGAAATCATTGCCAGGACCACTATCCAGGGGTTGCTGAGGAATTTAATTTCTAGGTGACAATGAAGAGAGGGATAAAATCTGTACCCAATTGCCTTTTCGTCTTGACTCGATAAAAGGTATTTGTCCATGCAGGCTGACTGGGCTTTCAATGTTCACTTGGGCACAAACACTGGTAAAATGAGGAAAGCTGAGCAACCGCAGTTACCCTGACTTGGTGACATGAAAAAATTCTTAATCATGAAATCTGGAGACATATATACAAAAATAAATAATATTTGCAGAGCAAAATCATCCCTCTTACGTCGTTTTATAGGTTCTCAAAATATCTCACTGAAGAAGAAAAATAGATGGTCATTTAAAGGTTTACAAAGCATCTATACACAAAGAAACATGCTTGCTCAGCATACGTTGTTAAATATTTGAGGTACAATTATTCCAGTAACTGGATTCTTAATCTGCATGCTGGGTATGCGAACATGAGACCCTCTTGTGTGTGTGCAGCTTTGGGCTAGTTATATTACTGCAACATACAGGTTCTTGGTAACTTTAAACTCCTTTAGACTTTTTTTTTTTCACATAAACATTCCTCAGATAAATAAAGATTGAAAACAAATATTAACCATGTTGGTATTATTCTCTGAAAATTGATTGTGGACATCTTAAAATCATTTCTGAATAAATTATATCATTTTTTTTCAGAAACTGATCACTTCCTTCAAGCAATCACTATTTGCATGCAGATGTACCATGTACATAAATATCAATCTAACTAAAAGCAGGTGAAGTACATTTACCAAATTCATAAGAAACAAGATCTCCTTAACAGGCTTAACCCAGTTCAGTTAGACGCAGAGCGCATGTATCCATGAAGGAGCTGATTTTAGTGCAACCGTGTAAGTGTAAACAAAATGTGTTTGCTAAACAATTTCACTTTGCCCCTTTTCTGAACATATAGCTAAATTGAATAATGATATTTCAAGATCATTAATCAAAGGAGTTTACAAATATTTCTCATGTCTTAATGTAAAAAAAAGAAACTGTTGCTAGGATTTGGTTATATTCTCACACATATTGCGTAATCTTGACGAAACCTGTCACCTGTTCTACCCTTCCTGGTGTATTTATATATAAATTCTTTGACAGCTGAAATTTTCAAAAAAAAAATTGTTACCACCCTTTGTAAACATGACTGTTCACATTTCTATAAGTTTCAAGGACACGATAATTTCAAAAGATTGTAAAGAAAAGCCATAGCTATTAATATTTTTTGGTGAGAGCAAGACATTTTTCACCTGAAGATGCAGGAGCTTAAAAAAAAGATGACATCGACATCATAAAAGACATTGCTTCTTATAATGCCCTGTGATTGATGTCCATAAAATCAGTTCATGAGAACCTCTAAGATCAAACATATATCCGTTCAAAAAATCACAAAAAAACAATTCTGAGTTTGAAGTACTGGGTATACAAGTAGTGAATGTTGGGTCCTTTTCTCAACTCTTCATAAGCAGTGTTATTAAAGAGGACCAACTCAGCGGGGGTCGGTCAATGAAGAGGACTAGGTACTCCATTACCCAGACATGCAGAAAAACTAACACAGATAGACCTCTTATAATTGTCAAGTGATTCTTGGTTTTCCCTATTTACCAATACAAAAGAGTAGCAGTACATTAAACAATAAAAGGAGGTTATCAGATAAGGCAAGAACTCTTCACTTTCTCTTTGAGCATACGTATATACTTACCAGGTTTCCGAATAGTTTATAGGTAAAAAGTTAAAACCAAAGCCCAAATCCTTATCCTTCAATTGATAATTAATCTGTACTAGTAATATTGTTGTATACTTAGCAAAGAATTAATAATAGTGACTCATGAGGAGCTTAAATAAGAAGTTCAATGTAAATAGAATTAAATAATCCTATAAAACCTTAAAAGAACTTGCTCAGCTTCAAAACTAATTGGAACCAATGCATTAAGTTCAACAATCATCACAAGTGTTCAAGAACTGTTCAGTCCTAAAGTATCCAACACCTGTCCACCCTTGAATCAAAATCTAAATAATGAAATTTTTCTTACAAATAGCAACAAGAACCCAAGTAAAACAACAATTCAAAAATGACATTATCCAAATCAAAACTTACCATATTCCATTAAAACTCGGGAACAAAACAGATACGAAACTCATCGAAAGGAGTGTTAGTTTCTCATTCACTTCATAAATATTCCATTGACAGTCGTCTTTAAACAGCCAAGATCCGTCGACGGATAATATTCTGAGTTAAATCCTAACCAATAGGTGTAAAGTATAAGGACTGCTACGCTCCACTGAAACAGCTAGGGTATACCTTTTTTTTTTCTCCCATTCGCCGTTGTAAGTCTATAAAATAAACCTAGCAAGTTCCTTCTTGCCAACAACTCTTGGACAATGGGCACTTTAAGGAAAATGGTGAAGTTTGTTTATCTGTTTTCAAGAACACAACAATTAAATATCTCTTTCATATATGGTTCTGAATGAAATGAACAAATATCAAGCACATGTTAACTAGGACTGAGTTGACTTTATTTAACTAATGTTGCTTGATACCATCTGAAAAGTTTAAGAAAGAAAGGACCTAATTTTTTATTTGTTCTTTCATTGTATAAACCATGTTTCAGAGTTTCATTTAAATAAAATCCTCTGTGCAGTAGGGGTTCTATCTGATCAGTTAAATATACAGCCCATCGATAAAATTGCTGAAAGGTTTATCGATTGATCTTACAAAAATAAGATCTCACGATTGATAAATTCCTTTGTGTCTTAAAGACAAGTATTCAACAGGCATTATTTTATTATGTGCATTATAGAATTAATGACAATTAACTTCCAAGGTGCATATGTTATGTTTATTAGCATCAAATAATTTATACATACAATTGCAGATGCTAGATTTAAAGAAAATTAAATTATCCAAATATCAGTACGAAGTGAAACAGAATTGTTCTGTTTCAGGTTTAATTTTCAATGTTCATATTTTTTAAATAAAAATACATATACCAAGAAAACACCTTCCCTCACCCGCAGTATCAAATTTTGAGAAAACTTTTCAGAAATTGAATACCAGTAAATCTTAAACCCATAAAATGCCATAATGAGAAGATCCTTATATATAGATCATTAAGCTTAAGATTACATTATGCAGAACCATCCTTGCCTGAGAACCAATTCTAAGTAGAAACTACACAAATGTGTGCAACCAGAGTCATTCCAGATGACCTGCGTCAAGAATCTGCAAAACTATATATCTAAATTTGTAAAACCTAGCATTTAAATAAATAATTGCTCCTCTTGCACTATCAAAAAAATCTTACTTCTTTTCAAAAAGAGTCTCAAGGCCAGCGAGATAAGGCTATTGTGTATTGAGCACTACAATCTCCTGTTTCTATCACCGCTCAAAATCAAATTCCGTCGAATATCGTGTTTACCATTGTGTCACTTCTAATTGTGATCCATCAAAATCTGACAAAGGAACATCAGTTCACATAATTGCAAGCACTTCCAGTTTGTTCAAACACAATTTTTTGGAAGACATAAGTCATTTTTTTTCCACAAAATATGCGTGTTTAATCACAATGCTGGCAGTTGAACAAGCAAAATCTTTAAAAAAAATTAGCTTAAGGGAAAACCCAAAATGGTGATTAAAAGATGTAAACAGATCGCAAGCCATATTATATTTTATTGATAGAATGAATTGATACAAAATGAATTGATGCAAAAAGGGTAGAAAAAAAACTAACTATTTTTTTTTAAAACTACATACCACATTTATATATGGTTCCTCGGATTGTCCACAAAAAGCTTTAAATCTGCCAGTTTTAACTTTCTTTTACTTGCAGATAACTTTCTTTTAAGTATATAAGAACAGTGAATTTTACAAGCTAGTGGGGTTTCCTCTGTAAAAGGTGCACAAATTCCACAGTGACAAGTTTTTTGCTTATCAGATTTTATGTTGTCATTACACAATGATTGCATGTACTTATGTGTTACTGTCGTTTTATGTGCATACATCATAGATCTACCTGGTTAGAAATGTTTCATGCACGTCCAACCGAACATTAAAAACTATGTAACATGTGACAAATCTGACAGAGGAATACTGTATGGGGATATTTGTGACAGTAAAACATAAGTGGCATTTGAACAATATATGCTCCTCTCTTCTTTTATTGCAAATAAATTCCCAGCATGCAATTCAAAGGAAAATTCTTTTTGAAAAAAAAAAAATAAGAAATTGAAAAAAAAACAACCTACAATTAACATACCTAGTCCTGTCATCAAATTCAACAAAATTTGTACAAAATGCATGGTCATTTAGCAAACTGATGATTAAACTCTATAAATTAGACATACATACAAGATAAAGACAATGGTACCAAATATATTCATGCATTATACTTGAAACAGTGTAACCAGGACAGGGGTTCAAAGTACATGCATGTTCATACATATACATGACTGTATGAACTCTGTCTTCACTGTACAAATTCTACTTAACATCAAATCAATCACATTTTGTTGGAATAATAAATTGCGTGAAACTTTATCACATATGAACTCTCATAAGTAAATGCAATTGTTTTTTATTGTTACAGGTAATTTAATTGCTAAGAAAAATTTATTTGGATCTTTGTAGATCATAACTTTTGCTTAAAAAAAAAAACATTGCCCTGCAAGGACTCTCAATCAATTCTTATTTAATTACCAAACAAGAGCCTCAGGAACATTTGAAAGTGTTACTAAAATGAGCAAAGGAAAAGAAAATTTTAAATCTTCCAAAAAACTTTAAAGTTATTCACAAGCAGAACAAAAAGTGCATCAAATTAAAACCTTGAGGGTTTTTCTAAACTATTTGTACTTTTATCCCAAAACAACTTGAAAATAAAGTGCAGCTAAAGATCAAAAGATTTCACAAAGTCCTCTCTTTTTGCTCCGAAGGCTTCTTGCTCCTTCAATTTCAGTCCCTCCAATACAAACTTAAGTCCAGCTTAATCTCTATACACTGTCAATTCAACGGGAAAACTCTCTACCTATACAAACGACATTTTCTTGTCTTAACTGTTTCAATTAGACATTTCTCTAGACTCTATTCAAGGGCCCATGTTATCAGCGATTGGTAAATAGGTGCTCCCGATATAATCAATTAAATGTCATAATCAATCGAATGTTTTATCAAATAGGTCTGTAGTTAAGAGAATCATTTAAACACTGATTTAATGAATGACAGTGTAGGACCCTTCAATACTGTTCGTGTCCCGCTCCTTATTTAAAGGGAACCTGTGATTGGAGGAAATCAAAATATTTGAACACAGTTTCCAAATGAACTAAATAAATCTATTAATTTATCCCTTGTTTACGTTTGTATGTAGGTAAATCTTAAGTAAACACACTGATTCATCTTCTTCAATGGCAATAGTTCTTCGGCCAAGTAATTTTTTAGTTGTACATGCTTTACGCCAGACAGACAACGCTTGAGGTATAAATTGGCAAACTAGAGTACATTACACCTTCTTTATTTGGAAGCCCAACGAAAAAATCCTCTCATGGCCTAAGTTATTGAAAAACTAAACCTTTTATCATCATTCGATAAATCTTGACGAATACCAAGCAGACATCATTTGACCCTATATTGAAACTTATTGATTTTCATTCCCATAGAACAGTATAGAATATATACATACATATAAGTCTTAAACAACAGGAGTTGAAAATTCTGATACTTTGCAATCGATTCAATTTTATCGGTAATTGCTTTTTCATTTTGTATGGGCAAGATTTACATGGGTAAGATTTTAGTCTTCCAAATATGTAAATTACTAGATTTATCCTGGCAAAACTTTTTATTTTTTTTTTTTGGATGATTTTCAAATCCATGACAGACATTCTCATATTTATGAGTAGTAAAGTTAAAAAGCTATATGACTTCATTCACTACTTTCCCTCAATAAGCATTATTTATGGTTCAGCAATCAAAACTTCACAAACTACTTAAACATTTTCAGGAGAGGAATCATAATGTGTATTGCCAAAAACCATGCCCCCATGCCATGGACGGGGTCATTAATCTCAAACGTTAACGACTTTTTCTGGATTATATTTTCGGCTGAAGATGCCCAGTTTTTCACCAGCAAGGCCAGAAAAAGTCACCTTCAGACCTCTTTAACTTTCAGTACCGGTATATACCCCTTAAAGGAAGCATTATTGACCATAAACAGATTGTAAAAAGTCTATAAAATTTCTCTATACTTCATTAAAGGAACATTTTTCATTCAGAAAGTGTTTTTAACCTATTTCGAACCTTTTTGGACAAAATATATAACGATAAGTACGGGCCAACATTGTACTTGCTGATAAGTCATTTAAGTGTCAATCTGCAATATTGGCTTACATTCCACAAGTCATTAACTGAAATCCGGCCCTTGCTTGCCCTTTGCCAAAACCATTAATCCATCAGCAAGGGTATAGCAGATTTCTATCTAAAATGATGACCTCAGCCCAAAATGTGTTCATTCTCTATCCATGCAGCCAAAATGTATCTTGGTCTTTGGATGTCTAAAAATTTCTCTACACAAACAATAATGAACAATTTTCAAAATTATACAGTATACTGTAAAACCAACATGTAATGCAAAGTACAACCTTATCTTGCAATTTACAAGTGAAACTGTGGTGTGTGGCAACTGAAGTTTGCCACTGAACCTATTTTAGTTATCGAATTAGACAACTGATTCGGGGCAATAAAAATTAGCTACAAAGAGGTTCTCAAAGTACCGGTACTTGTAATATTTTCTTGCACACAAATAAGTTTGTTTACTGTACAATGTATCAAATGGGAGATTGTTAGACATTGCATGCCTCTTATATGAAGTTATTTCAGTGAATTAATTGCAGTCCTATTGAGACATATTAACCATTTCAGTACAGGACTCAGGTATTTATAAAATACCAGTAATTGTAGAGGCAATGATAACCTTTCTGGTGAAATTTGAAAATATTTAGTCATCATTCAATAAGGACTTTGAAAAATAGTTATAGATAACTGGAACCAGCTAAATTTAAGTAATGCTAGAATCAACATAGTAAGTTTATAGTTATTCAAAATATACTGTCAGACATTATGTCTGGAATTCTACATGAACTCACTGAGTGACGTCAGTACTCACTCAGTAAGTTCATGTAGAATTCCATTTATAGTTTCCCTTACATCAAGTATTTATTATAACTAAAGGTATCAACATTGCCTTCTTCTAGACAAGTAAAATCAAGTTTTCGGTCCTATTTTCCATCCAGGAATGGTCCCATTATCAGACAAAAATCAGGGAGAGTGACAGCCCTGCAATGTCGCAATAGTCCATTAGATTTTTTCTATTTTGATTGATTCCCCCAAAATGTCAAATCTATACTGATTAATAATG
The DNA here is from genome assembly GCF_025612915.1 of Magallana angulata. NCBI lineage: Eukaryota > Metazoa > Mollusca > Bivalvia > Ostreida > Ostreidae > Magallana > Magallana angulata. The sequence goes on from NC_069111.1 coordinate 31,690,956, forward strand.
ACTCAGGCATTGAAAGGAGGTTTAAGATCATCAAAGGCAACAATGTTGGGGGACAAAGGATGAATGTTGCCAATTGATCAGTTCTTGATAAAACCAAATAAGAGGATTTCTAAATGGCTGATAGTGATTGTAAATTTGTGTTTTCACAGATTCCTAGCAACAACGAAGTTCTGTCTCAGGCATTCACTCGACAAACATCTTCTGTGATAAGATTTAACAGTGAGAGAGGAACCATGATTCTCGACAGCAATAATGAAATCAGCTTACAAAGGGTTCTTGTCTTCTTTACCAAAATATAAACAGTTACCAGGAATGGACGTGTAAAAAATGACAGCCAAAAATGTCTCGATCAACCAACACTTTGCAATGAGTGAATACTTCATAGATGGAATTCCTATATGAGAATGTGTATGCCTTTGATTTTACACTGACAATAAAAGATGTTTGGAAACAGAATGATTAATTTGAGCATTGGAATGGCATGTCTTTCTTAAAATCCAATGAAACTTCTTTAAATGCAATAGTTGAGATCTTAAATCTTGAAATCAAACTTTACAAAGTATTCATTTATCCCCACCTGCAGAGTAAATTCTTTCTATTCAGATATCAAAACAGTAAAGGTATTATCCTATAAAGCTATGTAACAGGTGAATATTGAATAAGGGTCCCAACTATTGAATAGAAAACATGTCCAGATAGCATCTTGGTGCACTTTTAATTGTTATTATCTACCCATCTTCCTTTTACCGTAAAACAAATCCCAAACAGCATAGGGATATTAGGCTCAAGGTCTTGTGTATCTCCATTATAGAACAGCCTCATCAATATAAGTAAAATATGTAAAACTTTCAAGTTTTATATTATTGTATGGAATGAAACAGCAAATTAAACTCCATACTTGGGGTAGGTTTGTTTCTTAAACAAGACCAATCAAGGGCTAAGGATATACACATGCAGTCTGCATATTCATTGGTTTAATCAAGACATATGTAACCCGTCAGTCAATGACTCTCTTCGTCTGGGGACAGATCGACATCTACCCGGTCAGCACAAAACTATGGGGTCAGTCCATAGCCTGAGCTAACCAGGGTAAGGACGATTCTAATCTGGGGGTAAAGATCGTACCTACCCGGTCAACAGATACAGTGAGGTCAGAACCTGTCCCCAGGACATTACGAGACAATGGTTATAACAATGGTTACAACACAATTACAGAATGTGATAGGCCCAGTAAGTTACCATTACAAGGACAGGTCCAATGGTCTGTTAACATAAACATGTCACAGTTTCTCTCTTTAAAATTAAAACAGCCATTATATATAATCATGATGTGACACTTTGTCCTGAATAGGAGTCCACCGATTGCTTATACAATGTGATTTCTTACATTTCTGCCACAGTAAACTGACTACTACCGGTATATTTGAAACCTATTATTAATAGCATAATAGCTAGTGCATGTACTTTTTTGGTCAACATATACCTGACTGGTACATCAAAGTATCTTTATGATTAGAATGAACTATACCCATGTGCCAATTAGTTTCAGCAGCAATAGGAATACCACATATGCAAGGATGCATGTATTCTTTAAAAATAGTAGTACCTGGTATGTCTTTAGTAATTTTACTTCCCGCGTGCCAATTGAATAGAGGTTTAAAATGAAAGCTCCAAATTGAGCCTATTATAGGAAATCCCTATTCTTTACAGATCAGAGAAAGATATTTATGTTGATAGATTCTCTGTAAATAATGTAAATAAATTTTTTCGACCGCACTTTGATCAGCTATTCCAGATACATATCTAACAATAATCTGAAAATAAATAATTCAAAGGACAGAAATTGAACACTTAAATGAAATTATATTTTTCCATTTATTTTGAAACAACTTTCATTACATGTACATTACCCAACTCAAAACCAATTTATACTCAGTACCAAAATAACATCAAGGGTCAAGGTCAAATCTCAAGGTCATCTGATTGAATTAGGTTGCCTAATCCATTTTGCTTGGGGCAAAAAATAGCTGAATATCTAATGTTGTTTATCCCTATGTATTACTGCTATCTGACTATCTATCAATCTTGATCTGTTTCTCTCCAGGTAAAAAAGAAACTTCAAAGCAAAGAGGGGGGTATAAAATCCTGTGTTAACATATTGGGTCAATTCTTTTCAATGGTCATTTTATTACAGTGGAATTTTGGCTGTAGACTTTGTATTCCACATGTTGAATGAATGAGATGACCGAGAGAAGATTACTACTAGGGTGGGGGCCTTAACTTCACTCTCAACGTCCATCAAGTGATGACAAATGTCAAACAACCCCTTGTCACGTTATCACCCCAAGGAACACATTATCATTTGTTTACACTCAAAACATCTAATTAGGGATGCGATACAGTGGCATGATATACGTTTTCTCAACAATATCTTCTACATTTATTTTTCCCTTTAAATAAGAAATTCAAAATGTATCTTTAAATTATTTTTATCCCTATACATTAATTAATGTGAGGAATGTGGGAAAAAATATCTAGGAGCTTTAAATTACAGTAAAATGCATGGTATATATAGTATTTATAATTAAAAATTGATTACAGAATAATCTTTTTTATACCGGTAATATATTTTTTTTAAAATAACAAACTTGTTATATTTTACCTGAAAAATTGCAAATTTTACCTGCAGATTCAAGCTTCAACAACATGTGCAAACACATCAAGGAAATAAAAAACCCACTCTTACTATATTTTCTCCATTTAAAGTAACGGTAGATCCTAATCACGGCATTTGAACTAGTTAATATTAATGGGTATATAATAATTAGACACTGCTCATTTATCTTGTAGGTTAATGTAACAGTTCAATACTCTGAATTACTGGGGCTCCGATCACCTAGTGATTGAATTTGTCAGTTCAATTGTGTGGGTTTCCTTATAGACTACAAGGAAAATCCCTGAAAATTGCCTTCCTATGGATATAAATGATGGATTTCTGGATCAACAGATGCATTATGTGTTGTTAGAGAACTTTACATTGCTTCATAAATCAGATTTATACAAACACGTACTGCACGCACACACAAGCTCGTACGCTTTCTCTGTGTTATAAATTTAATCAAGTTTCTTACCTCTGGCTTAAGTATCTACAAGTACATTTTCATTTTTTCACTGCACTTTCTTTATCCTTTATCCATTCATGAATGTTCTCCTGAAATAAAATGAAGCAATTTAGAAAGTACATCCTATCTGAAAAAAATTTAAATTTAACCTTAATACTTAAGCATTAACTTTCATTCATTTACTATATATATCAGTGACATTCATGCTATTTTGGTGATGGAATTTGTCTTTTTTTTTTAAACAATATGAATTTTTTATATTAATTAAACTATTACAGTTCATACCCATACCTTTATTGCCAACACTTTTACTATCACAATTTGTCACCAGCAAAAACAGAATCCGACTATCAAGATAAATCCAATAACTTCTGGGCAATATTAATTCTATTTACAAGCTACCTGTTTATCGCTCAGAATACATTACCTGTCAGAGAGCCTTGGGGTACCTGACGATTATGTACGTGGAAACTGACGATCTTCTAAGGCAAAGATTGCCACACCTCCCAGGTGTCACACAGCCAGGTAAATCCAGAAATCTACATGGAAAATCGTCATTTCAAATATACCCATATATTATCTTTATTTTCATAGGTTTCAGTCAGTGAGCACAGCAAGGCGTGAGGAATATTAATTGTGATTCTTTATCTATATTTGGAAAGGATTCAATGCTCCACTGTCCAGCATACAAATAAGCTAAAACATGAAACTAATACAATGTACATGTAAAGTCAAAAACCTCACAAGATAAATTACACCTCTGACCTAATTTCAAACATTATGTCTCACCTTCCAACAAGAGATGTTTAAAAAAAAAATAAGCTGCTAGTGACTGGCATCTGTCACTTTAATTATCAGAGTCTGAGAAAAGGTTTATTGAAATGAAAGCAAAAGTGAGCAAGCTAACATACCCCACACTCCCCCATTGCTTGACACTACACATAATGAATGATAAGATATGTATTAAATACATACTTAATTGAAATAATTGGATATAGGACATAACTTGCAAAATCATCTGCTCAAAACTTCCTGCAAATATATTGCATATCTATTCAAACATAGATCGTTTTTAACAACAAAATTCAAAATGCAAAAGGGCCAAAATTCTCAGAAAATAAAGGAATCAAAATTTCCTGGTAGTTAATATGCACAAACAATTTGAGTCTTAAATACCTAAAAAGTTTAACAAAATTTTGTGCCGCAGTTTATTAATAAGAGAAGTTGTAATTACAAAAAAAACTAGATACGATCTCGTTACGAGTAACGAGTAGGTCTTCCGTTCAATTTTTTAAACGATTCGATTAAAATATCAATGAAATTTCAGAATTCTCCCTCAACCACTTACTTTTAGTTAATGTATACGATTGTCAATATCCTTTAAAATGCTTAACAAAGACTTTTGCTTTTTCACATACAACACATCTCTAAAATCTCTAATTACGTCATCAATGGGTGTGGCAATGAGTTTTACAAACTAATATTGTTACGATCAACAACTTTGCATCTATAATGTTTTACATAATCTTGATCGTTTTTAAGGTATATGTAAGAGACTTTACGAGTCTCTTGGCCCCTAATTCAAGGGGCCAGCCCCTTTCTTTAGAGTTCATTCAAAAGGTCCCACGAATACTAACATGTTTTGTTCTTACGACCATCTAAAATTGTTCTTCATTTTTGAAATACAAATGATTGAATATTTTAGGGGCCAGTTATTTGTATTAGAGTTTACGAGTGCCTTGGCCTCTAATATAAGGGGCCAGCCCCTTTTTCTTGAATTCAATCAAAAGGTCTAACAAATTCTAACATTTTTCGTTCTTATACCTATCTAAAACTGTTGATCATTTTTGAGATAAAAATGATTGAATATTTTAGGGACCAGCCCTATAGATCCTTAATGGGGACAGACATTGGTGTTTTGATTAATGGAATCGATTAGAATCATCAATGCAAGCATTTTCTCTTCTACAATGCTTAACAAAATATGTCTCCTTCTCTAGATATATTGCGTCAAAGTTTCAGTACTTTGGCTCCTAAAAATCCCTAATTACATAATAAATGGGCGTGACAATGATTTTTCCTGATAGATATTGTTACGATCAACAACTTTGCTTCTATAATGCATTACAAAATCTGTATCATTTTAAAGTTATTTATATAAGAGTTTACGGGTATCTTGGCCCCTATTTTAAGGGGCCAGCCCCTTTTTCTTGAATTCAGTCGATAGGTCTCACAAATTCTAACATTTTTTGTCCTTACACCTATCTAAAGTTGTTGATCATTTTTGAGATAAAAATGATTGAATATTTTAGGGGCCAGCCCTCTAGATCTTTAATGGGGACAGACATTAGTGTTTTGATTAATGGAATCGATTAGAATCATCAATGCAAGCATTTTCTCTTCTACAATGCTTAACAAAATATGTCTCCTTCTCTAGATATATTACGTCAAAGTTTAATTACTTTGGCCCCTAAAAATCCCTAATTGCGTAATAAATGGGCGTGGCAATGATTTTACCTGATAGATATTGTTACGATCAACAACTTTGCTTCTATAATGTATTACAAAATCTTGATTGTTTTTAAGTTATTAGTAATAGAGTTTACAAGTGTCTTGGCCCCTAAATAAAGTGGCCAGCCCCTTTTTCTTGAATTTGTTAGAAAGAACTTTTGATTTCAAACCACTTTTGTTATATATGTCTTCACAAAATATTTACTGATAAAAAGACACAGATCAAAACGAATGAAAATTTTCATTCAAAATTCGTATCCAATTTTCGAGCCCAGGCGAGCTCCTAAACTTTGTGCCACTAGGGTAAAAAAACTGCATTGTGCACAACTTCAAACTATGGTCTACCTATCCTGAAAATTTTACATTCACATCTCTGATAGTCTCTGAGTTTATGTCTGCACAAAATTGGTCGTAAAAATTTACAAAATTGGCCGTAAATCGGAACCGGAAGTGACGATTCTAAAATTTCAAAAAACTTCTAGAATTATGACAACTGGAAATTATCTGTGAAAAAATGGTCGAAATCGGCCGAATAGTTTTCGAGAAATCGCGTGCACAAAATTCGTGGAAAAAAATAATAATGAGAAGAAACAGTACGAAAACTATAAGGTCTTCCGTTGGAAACGGAAGACCTTAAAAAGGACTGACAAACTGACTGACAGTCAAAAACATTATACCCCTCGCATGCATGGGGTATAATTAATCTTGCTGTGAACATTAATAGTTGAGCCAAGCAACCTGGTGTGAACAAATATTTTTAGCACTTACTCAATGATTAAAAAATGTCTAAAATTCCAACATTGTTAGATTTCTTATCTTAATATATATTCATTTATTGGATATTTACAGTGTTTGACGGATTCTGATGGGGACAGCAGTGGTCTTTTTCTGTTATTTAAGATATGCATCTTTATTCTATTTCTTTTTTATACAATCATTTAAAAAAGATAATAACTCATATTTTTGGTGGTAGTACATTTAAAAATATTTTTTTCCAAGAAATACAGATGGAAATACTCAGTAAAAATATAAGATTTTCCATGGCCTCAGAGATAAAACATATTTCAAATTAATGTCTCACGAGGAAAAAAATAATTTCATTAATGAATTTCTTCTGGTCATGTTATGGTAGCAATGGATTTTACACATTAGTATGATAACCTCTAGGGAATTCTATATGACAAAAGACATCAACATAATTAAACATCATTTTTCCTCTCAACAAAAAAAAACAAAAAAAAAAACACAATAAAATCATGGTTATTAACCAGAGGTCCTTATAAAATATCTGCCAGTTTAACAGCTTAGCCCATAGCAGTCTTGAGCTCTAAATAAATTTGGTGAGGTAGCCCTGGGGGTCAGGCATGCTGACTCAGCCCCAGCAGACAAAATCATGACCCCCTGTCAGCAACGCATGCTGCATATGACTCTCGTACATGGTATATATCTCCTTTGCGATACAGTTCGTTGTTTTTAATTAATGATATAGGGCCAAGCTAAAGGTGTAATGGGGACCATCAATTTTGCATGTTAATGACATTATTAAAACTAACAAACCAAAAACTCTTAAAATGTGGGTTCATACATGCTTTTACTAATAGCTATGACAGTGCAAATATCATATTCATTTTTTTTTTTATAAATTTTGGACCAAATACACTTTGACCTATACATTTTGCGCATTTCGAAAAGTAATTCACAATTTAGTTTTACATAACTATATAAATTCTTAACTAGCCAGAAAATGGAACGCTATGGATGCATTAATTATAATATACCATAAAATTTGGTTACATATACAAATATCACATTATATAACCCCATGCAAGTTCTAATTTTAGTTCCCTGGTATTTAATTGATTCAGAAATTAGAAAAAATGTACAGTTGAATTTCGATATCTCGAACACTGATATCTCGAATACCATGGATATGTCGAAGTGATTTGTAAGTCCCAACTACTTATTTTACTAAGAACACATGTATTTTACTCTCAATATCTCGAATACTCGGATATCTCGAAGTTTTTAAACAGTCCCATCTAGTTCGAGATAACGAAGTTTGACTATAGTTGTTAGTTTTGCCTTTTGATCAGAATTACTTTTCTTTTTAATCTATTATTATAACAGAACACTGCATGATAATTTTTCATTTGAGTTTCAGTAGTAAATTTTTTAAAAGATTTAATGATATAGATTAATTTTAAAAACGTTTCAAACAAAATATTCAAGAGACAAGATTAATGAGGCTAGGTACCTTTCCATATACGTGTGTCAAAAACAGTGGGGTCTGCATTGCTAAAAACATGAAAAAATTTTGACTATGAAATAAAAGTTCAGCAATAACTTTATGGTCAAAATCATGAAAAATTATGAACTAGCTGATTTACAGGTAAAAAATTTAAGACATACATACCTTTCATGTAGCGGTAAGTACTAGGAAAGCTAGCTCATCAGAGTGTGGAGAGATCTAAACTTCAAAATCCAGTGCAGTGTCCTGCAAGATCAATAAATGAATTAACTTTAATCTTATTTCCATTATTTGTTAATAACAAGCAATGTCAATTAATTAGAAACTTTTGCCACTTTTTCCTATGGGAGCTATACATTAATCTAAACATCAATAATCAATTCCACGTATGTCAATATTGGAAAACATTCACATCACCACAGGCTTCATTAGAAATCCCAACAAACGAGATGGAAAACCTCAATTCAGATATAAATAGAAAATAAATGTATTAAGGAGTATATACCGACACTTTTACATATTAATAAACCTCTCGTTAAGGGGAACTATAATCATCTGGGACCCACTGATTATTACTAGGTATAGAAAAGCTTCAAGGTGTTGAGGAAATCATCAAGCTTTAACGGACTCTGTCAAGGAGACAGGTAAACGACCCCATCTGGTGGCCAGTTATGTCCATGGCTATTGCGGTCAAGTTGTGGGCTGTATAGTCTGGGGGTTAGCCTTAACAGGTGTCTAATGACTGTCTGAAGAATAAACGTACATTGTAAAATAAGTTGATACAGAATGGCCTACAATAGATCTTGAATTTTAACCACAATCTGCTGTGTAACTGTAAATTTATATTTTAAATTGATTTATTTCATTTAATGTATTGTTATTTGGCATTAAATCTATATTGTGGTCATTTATTTGCAGATTTTCTTTCATAAAGAAATTAACAGATACAGTAGATTTCCCCACTGCTTGATACAAAATTACCGAGACCAACCACAGAAACAATCAGTATTGAGTAATCTACTGAAATATTGACAATGAAGTTTTCCCTGCAAATTTTTTTCTACAATTGTGAATTTCAAAATTAAAAACTAGCTCTAGTTCTTGAAATATATTTGAAAACATATTCACCAAATCACTTTTCAAACTGCATATGCCTTTTTTCCCTGTGTACATATTTTACAAATACATGTACAAGCAAGTCTTCATCCAAAGGCCTGGTAGATTTGCAGTATTGATTGAGCATTTTTGTTTTGTTTTGTTTTTTAACAAAATTTTATGAAATATACACACAGAAGCAACAACATTACCAATAATATATTCAGTAAGACTAGTGCATTCATCAAATACTAGTTATCATGATATAATTAGTTCTTGGTAAATACTGGTATACAGAATTTACCATACATCTTGTTATATGAAACTAAAAGCAATAAAAGGGAAACAACTCTGTTAGGGATTATTTTTCCAAACCAAGTGAGATACTAGTAGATGATCCCCTTTTCTTGCACACTAACAATTTATTTACTTTTTTTTAATGAAATTCCTATATGAAAATGTACAGGCATGGGAATTTACAACATTATATTTAATTGCCAGGACATTTCATTCTGTATTTTGTGCACTTGACACTTCAATTGTTATCCTGAGTAAATGTATTCCTCTGAACACTGTAATATTAGTCATTAGTCATTTCCAATAAATTACAATGTATTCAAATTTTTATATTTTCAAAAAATTTCAAGATCCAAAAAAAACACCCTGAAAAATTGGTATGGTATCTTAATGTATGGTCTAAATACATGTATTGGTAAATTCATTTACATGCAAATACTGTATCATTTGAAGTACATGTATTTAACAACACAAAAGATCACATTTGAAGCACATTTCTCATCAAGATCAAACACAATCAGCTGTAGATAAAACAAACAATAATTCACTTTTCTGTGTTGCTTTTATTTCCAAATCAAGTGTGCTTTCACTTTGTACAAAAAAATTAAAGACAACAAAACACATACTTTGCCCATGGTTTGAGTGTGTCCATCACTTTCATAAGTCAGTTCCCATACAGACATAATTCTCCTTTTTTTTGCTCTTTTAACAGTTTTGGTCTTTGATAATAAAGTTATTCTTGTCGACTGTGTAAATATGAAATTGTAACTGGTACCTCATTGTTACCAGTGTTACAGTGATCCTATTAGAGATCAAAGTACAGCAAGTACTCAAGGTGCACAAGAGACCAGTATCCTGTATGGCCGTGATTTCATGTTCCTTCCACCGGTTTCAGACCTCTGATTGACAGGTCATAAACCACTTCCTCCACCTTTTTAAGGTCATACTTAAGTCCATCAAATCGCTTACGGAGGGCATCATTCTTTAAGTTCAGAAGTCGGAATCCAGCGTCCAGCTCTGCAACAAATTTAGCGATTCTCATTGGTCGGTGAAAGTCTCCAGCAGTCACTGAATTTACTGCCAGTCTTGACTGAAATGGTACATGAATAAATCAGTACAAAGTGGTGTTATCCTGCTCAAATATAAATGCTTATATAAAGCCAAAATAAAGAAATCCTTTCAAAGTTACAAAGATAATTACTGTAGATTCCTTATTTTACACTGGTACTTAAATTTTGCAATTGAACCGGTTTTCATCAAATCGTAAGAATATATAATCATGAATGCCGAATTGTTGGCATGCAGTGTTTCATTTAGTCTACATATGTACAACAAATAAAAGCAAGATTTTAAAATCCACGGGATGTGCTTCTTGCGATTTTACATGCATATTAATTCCTCGTGTTCATTTAAGATAAGAATCTACAGTATTTAACACAATCCTCTTGAAAGCAAGTTTTGGTAGCTGAGATGAAGATAAATCAAGTATTTACCAGCTCACTGGCCATCTGTAGCAAACCAATCAGATAATCATCTAAGTCCATGTGAAACCCCTCTGCTTGCCGTAGTTTCACTAAAATGTCAAACACTTCCTTACTTAGAAGGTACCGGTACTTTTACAATTCCCAACAATTCCAAGTCTGCAGCTAGCCCCACTTACCTCCAATCATTGCTGCAGTTTCCTCCCTTGAGACAAGTTTCTCTGTTTTGAGATAGGTGACCAATGCTGACAGGAAAGAGAGCTTTTGGAGAGCATATTTCCAGTGATCATTAAACCTTAAAAATCAAAATATAAAGCAATTTTTAACATGTATGGTACATGTATATGCATGCATTTAAAATAAACGATCAAAGCAGCAAAAATGTGTAAATTATAGCAAAGTTTTATGTTGACTTGTGCATTACCTGTAGTACTGATTTTCTGGAATTTTTGCACTCAGTTCCTTGAATTGTTTTCTTGCTGTTTCAAAATTTGATTCAGTTGACTTGCAAACATTTACAACTGAAAATAAAATATTTTAAATAATAAAATTTCACTAAGAAATAAGTTGCATTTCTAAGAAATAAGTTGCATTTTCCAAATAGCATCACCCATTTAATAGTTCAAAGCAAATTTCTCCAGGGATATGTTTTAGGGGGGTCCAAGGAATAATTTTGTTTGCCAATCGGGACTAAGGCTTTTTTTTGGAAACTTTACAATGTAAATATTAAAAGTTTGGATTTTCATTGCAGTCTGGACTCCCTGCCCCCACCCCTCCCCCCCCCCCCCCATCAATCTAGAGTAGCATATGTCTACTTTAAATTGAATAATGAGAGATGGATTAACTGGTCTAAAAATATCATATATGATGGCTTCAGGATATACATTGTATATGATAATGTTAATAAACATAATTGAACAATATAAGCGATTATTTTAAGTAAACAACCATTTTCACTTCCATCCTTCTGGTGTACTTTTTGTAGAACTGCATGAATCTCCCTGGCTGTCTGTTCAAGTTCTCGAACAGTTGATCGAATTTCCTGTTGAAGTAGAGGTAAATTCATTGAAATGTAGAATGTTATAAATCAATACATCAAAGATTGCTAAATTTAGATATGTCAAACATTATGGGTCATTTAACTATGCAAATTTTTCCACAGATACCCAGTGTATGTATGGTTTTTGTTATTTTTAGCTACATATGATTATCATTCTACACCCACCATTGAATTCAAAGCTTCATTTTCCTCTTTGGAGTACATGTAATTATTCAGGACAGTGCACAGAGACATGCATGAAATTGTATGAGGATTCTTCAGATACAGAGTTGTTTGTGGTAATTTTTTTTATTATTCTCACTGAATCATAAATATTTTGCCTTAAATTTAAAAAAACATATGCCTACTTTAATCACTCAATCTAGGGCTCCAATTTTACTTGATTGACAGTGATTGACAAACCAAGTAAATTTGGAGGAAGTTCTTGTCTTTATATATTGTTTTATGGGAGGAGGGGGCTGTTAAATACATGTACCTTGTGTAAAAGATTACAGATTATAGAGCAAATAACTTTAAGCAGTTTAATTTGATCTTGTCTGTAGTCCATCATCACCACAAGCCACTGGTTTTGTGTTCATTCTAATTCCGAAAATTGTGGTTTGTGACAATGATAATCCATAGACCTAAAATTCAATGCGAGCTCTAACGACAATGCTTGGGTGAGGAGAAAATTCAAACTAATGCTCCATTTGACAACCTGAAAATTCTTTCCTCAGATTGGAACCCACATTTCCTTGTAAACTGAATATGGCTAGACCAGGTAAAAATGTATTTTAGGATTTGTATGCATTTAAAAGATGAATAAAACATTCTGTCGCAGGTGGTTCTAAAAATTAGTCTACAAGTAGTGTTTTAAGCTATTTTCTTAAATTGTTTGGATCAATGTTACTTTGATGGAAATTGTCAAGTGATGTTTGCTCTACTAATATGAAGTCACAAAGCATACGGCCTTTAGTATAATGAATAAATAGAAAGCTAGGCAGATCTAACGTTGCATGTTTCCAAAAAAATTGATGATGAAATTGAGATTGTGTTTTTAATTGGCTTTGATCTCCATTGCAACATTTAAAACATACCAGTAAACATATTTCTACAGAAGTGCAAAATATTTTATTTTTTATTCAACATTTTTTTATCACAATGATGCATCCATTTGGTAGACCATGCTTTTATGAAACACAGGAACCCGTCTGTATTTAATTCAATTAATGCTACACTTGCCACAACCGTTGCATCGTAAAACATATAAAAATTTTCACATGACATTAAATATCCCTTTTCTCCCGACATATTTTGTTGCCTTAAATGGAGCTACCAGTAAATTGAAAATAATTTTTTAAAAAGTAATATTTATAGCAGAACACCATAATGAAAAGACGAATATTGAATCTTTCTCTTATGGTCGTTAAATTGGCCTTATGAAGAGAAATACATGTAACTTTATGAAAAGTGTGGCTTGAACTGTATGATACTCAATCGACCAATCCCTATCACATGTGCCATGGTTCAATGACATGTGTCTAACCTAATGGATATCTACCAAAAAGGAAGAAATACCTCTCTCAGATCTTGCTCTTTGCTAAAATAAGACTGAAAATCTGCAAAAACTTCAGCGATTCTCTCGGCAGACTCGTGGGCATCCATCTTTTTGGTTGAACAGAAATCTATTAACTCGTTCGTAAACTATATTCTAAAGTTTAATGCTAAGTAACTGTTTCTTAACTACAAAATTAATAAAGCAACAGCTGTAGAGTAAACATAGTCATTGCAATCATTATACCCATGTCAATAAATAGGAATAAAACCAGTATTTGAGTAAACGTTTGAATCTTCTAATAAAATTTACGTATGAGTTAACTAACATTACTCATTGTTTACCTTGGATTCTCCGATTAGGATGCTTAATTTATGATTTATATCACATTTAGAGAATTTTGATTCTTTTCATCTTTCTTTAAAGTCATGTCTTATACAAAGAAGACTCTTCAAACACAGAAACATGATCAGGTACATTTTTTACGCTAAAAATGTTCGTTGCTGCTCAGTTCGAATTACCTATATTTATAATCAAGTGGTTTTGCTACATATTTATTAAGTTGTGTGCTCTCTTATAGTCATATGTAATCATCAATATAGATTACATTGTAAAAAGAGGCTAGTTATTTATTGAAGAACGATTGTCAAGGGAGACATATGAAATATAATTTAGTAACATTTGCACTTGGCTTCTTTTTAACCGTGAACCAGGTATGATTGAAGTATTTTCTAATTGAATATCTGTATTCTAAGGATGGAAAATCTTCAACCACTTTGGCAGCTGTAGCATTCCAAGATCATCTTGTTCGTTCATTAAATCTTGGATTAGGAGCACCTGTTAGAATTGGACCAAGGCAGGTTGGTCTAGGCCCCGCAGCTAAAGCTAAACAAAAACAGAAGAAAGAGATCAAGTCTCAAACTGACACAGGACTACGAAGACAGAGGCCAAAAGGTATTTGATCTTTTAATTTAAAAACTGTCGTCAAAAAATGAAAGGACAGACCAGTTCGATCGCTTGTGCTAGCTGACAAGGTAGAGTGCCTCACCATAGATTCAGAGGGCCCATGTTTGAATCCTGGTTTTCTCTCATCCCATTATACTTATTATACATGTATACAAATTAATATTCAATTGTTCTTTTTTTTTAGAATCTACCAAAAAAGAGGACAAAGAATATGTACTAGATGCAAAGCCAGCACCACTGACACTGGGTAAAATCTATAAACCTCTTGTTGAATTTCTTTTTATGCCCCTGATTATATAAGCCTTACGGGCATATTGGTGTTATTGTTTATCCTTCCGTTTGTCTTTCTAATTGCAAAAACTGTAATATCTTTAAAACTTAATCAGAAGATCACACAGATTATAAAAAAGGGTTAGAAAAACATACAACCAATTACAGATAATAAGAATATCATACAATATAAATGCACTAAATCATTTCAGCACAGAAATTGGGGTTAGTAGAAGCTCCTGAGCAACTACTTTCCGAAAATGATTGGCAAAATGTGAAAACAAAATCAAATGAGAGAGATGACTCAAAGCTGCCGTGTGTCATATGTAAGGAGGATTTTGGGACCCAGGAGCAGGTCTGTCTTTTACCATACCACGAATTCAAAACTGAAAACCCAACTCATCCATAAAAATTCAGAATTTATGCTTGTAATTTCCTCTTTCTCTGTTATACAGGTCTTGCTCTCATGCTCCCATGTTTTCCATAGGGTGAGTATATTTTAACCAATAGATATACATGTATTACATACTTCAGTGTTAATTTATAATTCAGCAATTATATCTATACTTAAATTGTGAACCATAAATAGACAAAGTTTCAAATTCATCAGTTAAATGACAAGGACTCTATACCATGCAGGCATGTCTCCAAGCCTTTGAGAGGTTCACGGGGAAGAAAACCTGTCCGATGTGTCGGAGAGAACAGTACCAGACACGAGTCATCCATGAGGGAGCAAAGCAGCACAGGAACAAGTGTGCCACAATGTCAGTCACAAATACAAGCTCTATTTTTCATGATCCAAATACTGTATCCCTGATTACAAATATTAATATTCACTCAATGTTTTTGTTTTTGGCTCTATGTATAGGATCCAGGCTGCATGGCGAGGGTATGTGGTGAGGTGTTGGTATATGAAGCTGAGGGAGACAGTGCCACCCACTGATCCTAAGCTGAAGAAAAAATTCTATGCTAGTAGAGTAAGTTTAATTCAAAAATATTTGTTCATTGCAATGACAAATGAAATTTTTTAAGTCAGTAAATGATTTACCATAATCAATCCTTTTACATTAGACATAGTAAAACACCCTTTCTAATATTTCATTGTTAATTTGCCCAAGATGCAAAATTTCAAGTGAGCCTTATTGGACATTCAGTAGTCATTCTGTTCTTGGATATTGTCATGAATATTTATTTAATGTTGCTTATTACTCAGGTGAGTAAAATTGCCCATGGGCAGCTTATGTCTGATTTAGGACTACAATGTTCACCTTCTAAAGTTCTTTCTAAACTTTTAGCTTTCCAGCATAACGGACAGAATGCTCAGATCTTGTGATTTTAACATTGATGTCTTCCTGACTGAAATTGATGAAAACCTAGCTGCGAGTCGTGCCATTTTCAGAAACTTTGATGCAACATTTAACATAATGTCTGAGGAACAGTGGGAAGAAGTTCAATTAAAGGTACAATTTTAACATTATTCACAAAACATACACTTAAGTCCTTGAATTTTCAAACAATTAATGTTTGAGAACTCAAATTCCATGCTATAAAACTTCTCTTATAGGCAGTTACAAGACAAGAACTGGAATGTCCAATCTGTTTAGGAGCACTAGTTTTACCAGACCAACTTGGGAATGGACCTCCTTCCTCCTACACCACACAGGATCTCCATCACGCCATGTCAAGCTTGTCAAAACAGCCAGACCGACCAAACTCCAGCCAAAAAACGAGAGGTCAAGGAAAGGACTCAGTAATTAGCAAGATCATGCCTCAAAACAACAGCCCTGCTGACGCTCATTGTTGTGGGAAGACTGGAATCAGAAAGACAGTGCTGTTGTCGTGTTCCCATGTGTTCCACGAGACTTGTTTAGCTACATTTGAGGAGCTGACTTGTGAGGAGAGACCTGTGTGTCCAGTGTGTCGGTCTCTGTACCAGAAGAGAGTCCTTTCTTTGTAGTGTTTCTATGCAAGAAAGCAATTTGCAAACCTTTGCTTGAATTATTCTTATAGAGAGGAAAAAGTTAGCAACTGCTAGCGAAGATATGCAAGATCCAATACAGATTGGCATTGCATTGAAACTGTTTGTGGGGTTTCATGGAGTTATCAAAGTACTGAAAGTACTGTTAGACGGTGGCGCCGTTTGAAAGTGGCATATTACATGTATGTAAATTGTTGTTGTTGAAAATCCACAGCCAGCGTCTCATACATGTACTAGCACAACTGGTCGTGAGTTACTCGCATGGATAATTCTGTGGAAATCGTAGTTGTGTTCACAATCCACACTTTACAAATGTTGTGTCTCTTTATCGTCATCTTTTGGGGAAAATCATAGATTTATCACAGTAGCCTTTGTAGTATAGAAGTTTGTATCTATATGTTTGTATCTATATCAGTTGATATAAAAACTCCGTTTTCGGTAATACATGTACTACACAAATGTATTTTGATTGCCCCAGAATGACTCTTTAAATATGTGGGTTGCCACCACATATTGAATGAATAAATCAAATCCAAAGCGATTTCATCACAGTACGCCAAACTATTTAATTGTATAAAGAAGGGGAATTTTGGTTTTTTCCCTTTTGACCTTTGGGTTGACCCTGCAAAGGGGAACAACTTTTGAAAATTGTGGATTGGACTTTTGTGCTTTAAAGATATTGTAGATTTCTCAAAGTAACGAGAACAAATAAAGCTTTAGTATGATAAAATACTTATCAGGTTTTTACTAACTATTTGGGCATACATGTAGTATGTTTATTGTCCCTCTCGACAGCATTTTCCCTCAATTTCTTCACGGGGAAAAAGTTGCATCATCACACTTGCTTGTGGACTATCACACTTGCTTTTGTCCTCATAGTCAGTTATACATTTAGGTGTTCAGAAAACGGAACGGTTTCCAAGAACCTGTTTGATAAAACTGGTATTGCTTTTGGAATGCACGTCATCATGAAACAGAAGAGTCAATCAATATTTTATCTTCGCTTCGACTGTAGTGGATTATTTCCATTTGCTCACAACGAAAGTGAATAAATTTGAGAAAAAAAATATCATACAATATTCAATCGCGACATGTTCATTAATCAACGTTTTAAAGTACATTTGTCTGATTGTATTTAGCTATAGATTCATTCAAATCATTTGAATGAATTTGGGAGAGTCACATGTATATTTTATCGCTTCTCAGTACACTTTAACACGCATAATTTACTTGCAACATTAAACTTTTCTAGTAAACTTACAAGAAATATAGATTAATTATTCAAAATTAGTTTTTAAAAACACCAAACAAACAAAATCCAAGTTAAACGCGTGTTTATCTGACCGAACAGCTGTGTATATAAATTTCATTTTATTCTTTGCATGTACTATAGTCTAAACAATAGATCTACGGTCCGCAAATCCCGGCAATATTTCCGGAAAGCTATAGTTCTGTAGCTCAGCAGAATACTACAGTCATCTATGAAGCACATTTTTTACCTTCATGTTTCATTATTTATCGCAAATATAGCATGGATGTATACGCTACAGCCGATGTAGCATTTCGTTGAGTGATGACACTTATTTCGATTGCGAGTCGCAACAAACTGGCGCATTTATATAGGCCCGCCTTTTTGTAAATGGAAATAAATGTCAAAGAAAGCTCATAATAGAGTTGTACTCGCGAGTTAAAAATTATTTGAGAACAAAAGGGGTGATATTTACGTACATGTGTAAATAATGTTATCTGTTTGCGAAAAAATCCCCCAAAACCAAAGAAAATGTTCTCTAATAGCAGGGACGGGTGCATATGGATTAAAGTCACAGATTGTACTTCGCTCATAGAATTGCGTTATTTCAGTTAAGTGTGAAAAATTCGTCAGAAACTGTTAAGTGAACAAAATTATTATATCTTACATTACAGTTCACAATGTCCCATAAATGTATATGGAATATTGCATGCGTTGAACCGATTGTTTTTTCTCACAAAAAAAGCTAGCGTTTGCTGCAAATTAGAGATACACGAGCTGATACGCCGTGAAATCCATAAGACGTTTTACAGCATGTCTTTAATCCCTTGTTTGCTTACAAAAAATCTGAACAGAAAATCTTTGAAACATCGTAAAATGTTGTTTGTTTATACATGTACATGAAAAATGGCGACTTGATTTGCACTGAATTTTACAATCCGAGGTCGATCGATTAGCGTGTTTGAGAGAAAGTCAGCAGCAAGTAAATCGTCAACATCAGGAGTAAATATTGTCTGATGAATATTGAGGTGCCTGTAAAAATATTAATGTTCCTACAGACTGAGTGGGTTACAAAATTAGGTAAATCACAGGATAGTCCAAAATTAAACACATTTGTATCGTAAATTTCAGAATGTAGAAGAAAGTGTGCTATTGATCGGTTGAAATTCAATAAAATGTAATTTATCTAATATTCATTATCAGTATCTGTTGTGAATTCTTTAGAATAAGCTACAAAAAAATAAATATTCTTCCTCAACTAAAATTAATATGCATTAAAAATGAATTTATCGATGAAGCATACTTGCTGAAATATAAAATGGCAAACCTTTTTAAATTGTGTGTGTTTCTGACAATTGTTTACATCATAAAAAAACAAGAAGCGATTATTGTGAGATCTCTTAGCCAATTATCGCAGTGATATAGTTTATGCAGTCCTGATACAGAGTTTAACGTCACAACTGGCAGTTGGTGCATAAATTATCGATACCGCGTAAGCAGACAGGGTAACGGCTCATTTAAAATAAAACACAAATTCATAAATTATTGAAATATATGTACAAAATGATTAGCAGCTATAATGCTTAAAATATCTGATAAAATTAAAATTAATTATCATACTGAAATCGACACATAGATAAAACACTGCGTGTAACACTGCATACCTAACAGAGTTATCGTTCGTTATCCGCTAGGGTCCCCGTGAGAAATACTCTTCCGGTCAGGACCGTAGCAATAGACCGTGGCTATTTATAGCCACCGTCTAAAAATGGGAACAAAAAAATTAGTTGCTAGAATTTACCCCTGAAATACATAAACATTTACTGTGGAATCATTAAAATTTGTGGTGGCTCTATTTTCGTGGATAGCACTTCCCCACAAATTTACATTCTCGACAAAAACAAATTTTTGTTCACGAAATTACATCCCCAAGAATAAGCAAAACACGCATAATCCACAAAAATTGGCCCCCAGAAATTTAAACTATACTACAGTATACCAGTATTTGATTATGCCAGAAAGAACTCCTGCTGTGTTTTATATTTATTTTACACTATCCTCTTTACATCAAAATTTAAATCAAATAAAAGATTTTCTACAAATAATTATTGCCTCATCATTTCTTTCAAACATGGATAAAACAATCAAAGCTATCAAAATTAATCAGGATGTGTCATATTTATTCCTCTTGTTTTAGAAATTATCAAAAGCATTTAATTTCTATAATTCATTGTTTAAAAAGGGGTCTATTTTTATATATTACAGGATATCATTCTTTACGAATTAAGAGAACTAATTGTGGGGAAAGGAAAGACATAAAACATTCACTGCTTTGTATTTGTTTTATTTTTATAAAAGCTGGAAAATTTGTATCTAAAATAAAAACAAAATTTGATTGCATCTAACAAAATATATAATGTTGAAATGATGATAAATGAATTTTTTGAACAGTACATATATGATGAAATAGGGATTGTTTTTGTTCCATTCAATCAATTCTGACACTTAATTGTTCACATGCAAGAAAATTCTGACAGCCATGTCAAAAATCCAATATATAATACTGTCAATCAAGAAACCTTTATAGTGTGCACTGGGGGCATCAGTCGTGAGGTTTATTGTCCACAGTTGAAAAGTTTTGAGCACTACAACAATTTTTGCACTAGTCATTTCTCTCTAGGCCTCATCTGGAATAAGCTGCTGTGTTTTCTTAATGTTCTCCACGGAGTCATCATTCCATAATGACCTTAAAGTATGCAATAAAAATAAATAAGATTAATTCGAGTGTCTAGATTTGTTAAATGCTTTTGATATAATTTAGACTAAGATCTGTGAAAAACAAATCTACAAAGTCATAAAATAATACTGTGGTTTAATTAATATCAAAGTACATGTATTAATTGTTGTGGAGTACGTAATAAAGAAAACTTCACTGTTTCGAGAAAATGTAATTCAAGGACAAATCTCCTATCAAGTCTTAATTGATGAACATTTGATTTTGTGGATCAACTGAACAAGGAAATTCACTTAAGGACGTTGTTTACTCAGGGTTTGAGTTCTCAAATCCGGACTGTTAAAAAGTTCAATTTCATGAGTAAAATTTGTTTTAAATACAAAAAGTGTTTATGAAATGAATTATTATTGACATAAAAATCGATATATTTACTAAATTATGGAATTAGGCTCTGACAAAGTTTGAATTTTAGCAAAACAGAGGAAATTCGGACTAAATTTGTCATATTTTGTTTTCCACTGATATATTTTTGGAAGTGCTACCATATTTAAAGTTAAGATTTGATTTGTTAGTCCACATAATTTTGAATATTTTCTGTTGGTTTTATCTTGCTTTTTCGTTTAGATAATCGTATGGCACACACTACAAAAATATTGAAAAATGCTTAAAAATGATAAAAGACACCATATCTCAAAATTTTGATCATTGACCTCATATAAATGTTATGCAAGCAGAGAAAAGTCAATATACTTAGTTTAATACTATAAATGCTTTAGCATTATCATCATTCAGTTTTTTGTTATATTGAATCAAAAATGGGTTGTAATTTGAAAACTGATAGAGGAAATTCGGACAAGAATATCTATAAAAATTGTGACTGAAAACTTAATGCTTTGTATCTATTTAATGTCACTACCATTCATAAACTGTATTTCATTTGTTAAAGAGTTAAGCAATTTGTATTATTTTCACAATTAAGAAAATCTCAATCATAGTGTAAAATCTTTATGGATTTTTCTGAAATTTTCAAAAAATATTAAATGGCCATTAACTCAAAAAGTAGGTCATTGACCTACTTTTTTGAAAGTGAAGAATGACACTACCATGTAAGGTCTATAACACACACTAGTTGGTTTTTCATTATCATCAGTGGATTTTTTTTTCATTCTGAGTTAACGTCATCCTTAAATTGGTGTTCCAACAAATGTTCATGAAACCACAGAAAACCAATTAAATCAAATTAGTTTGGATTTGCCAAAATGTTCACATACTGTAGTTTGACTTTTCACAAATGATGAAAAAAAGAAATTTATAACATACAAATATCATCTACAGTTTTCACCATTTTGTTCTTATTTTAAGAAAAAACACACAGGAATAAATCAAAAGGCCTGTTTTTTCTCGTTTCGTACATGTGTCAATTTATAAGCTTTTTTTCTGTTTTGATTAATACATGTAAAACATGTTAATACATATACACTGTAATTATCTGAAATAATTACCTGAATAATTTCTTTCTTTCTACATCAAATTCAAATTCCTTGGCTTTCTCTTTGGCAAGTTTAACAACCTGTAATTTGCGAAAATATCTTTGTATAAATTGTAATAAAAACCGCAGTTCATATCTTTGAAGATGTAAATCCATTATAATTTATGACCATAATAAATACAGTATGATACACATTTCAAAGACTATCAATCGACAATGTCGAATACAATTCATATGTATTTCAATAAAATTATTTACACATACCTCGTCTGGAATATTGGCTAGTCGTGCCACATTAAAACCGTAGCTCTTAGGACATGCTCCTTTAGCAAATTTGTAGAGAAAGGTGATGGTTTCCTCTGCTGGATCTCCCTCATTCTCCACCATACAGGACTGAAATAGTCCACAAAAATCATGTACAAGTATGACAACATCACCTTGCTACTTTACACATAAAAATTTGACTGTGCATGTAAATTGTTTGTGTGACTTGAGAGAGCTCCTTATTGTTTAATTTTGCGATCATCTTTTTTCATGAACATTTTGATATCACCAAAAATTGCAAAGCCGACATTGTATCAGATATTGTGTGTGTTTTTGCAGAATCCCCAAAAATAATATATAAACAGTAATTTCAGTGACTGAGAGTTTTACCATGTGTCCCAGTCTGATGTTTGGGTCGTGGGAGAACTCCTCCACCAGGGAGTGATAGTGTGTGGAGAACAGCGTCCTACAACACAGGCTCTCCGACAGCTCCCTCACCACCGCGCACGCAATGGCCGTCCCGTCATAGGTAGCTGTACCCCGACCTGTCACAATCAAAACATTGGTAACATTAATACAGAAGGGCTCAATCAGGTCCTGTGATTGTTCTATCAATTACTGAAACCTTGTCAATTGATAATCTTTTAAACCCTCTCAAAGGATTATTACATACGAAATTTTTAAAATGTACATAGTATAAAAAATATAAATTTTTAAAATCTAGTCTTTAAGCACCATGTTTTTATCAATTTCTTAAATCTTGTGTTTGCAATCATACTATAATTTTTTTTAACTTGTCATGTAATAACTATTCATGCATGGATACTAACAATTTTTATATATATTTATTAAATATTCTTTTAATCATTAAAGCATACATTAAAATAGCCGTATAAAAAATCTTACCCAATTCATCAATCAGGACAAGTGAGTGTTTAGTAGCATGTTGTAAGATAGCTGCTGTCTCGCTTAACTCCACATAAAAAGTGCTTTCACCTGTGGGGAAAAAACGGTTATGAATTTTATACTTTTAATTAAACTAATTACTGTGCTAAGAAATGTTCAATGATAACTTTTAATTCAATTTTAAAAGTACTGTGCTATGAGCTGTACAAGAATGAAAACAAGGATTACCTGACATTATTCTGTCACTGGCTCCAAGTCTTGTAAACACTCTGTCCACAGGAGTGAGTCGACATTTTTCAGCAGGTACGTAACATCCCATTTGAGCCATAACGGTGATTAGTCCAACCTGCCTCATGAGAGTAGATTTACCTCCCATGTTAGGACCAGTTACCAGGACGATCTTACTGCTGCTGTTCTGTTCATCTCCCTCCTCCATGTCTAACTCCTAAATTTGAAAGAAGTCCAACAATAGAATTATAGAAATTAGAAAAAATATTTATTGTGTGTTGCGTGGGGTGTAATAAATACAATGTATCTGCTGATTGTTATCAATGGAGTCTAGATTTGATGTTGACTTACATCTGGAATGCCGATGACAGTGTCATTAGGGATAAAGTCTCCTCCTCCAAAAGTCCTAGTGACACAAGGATGTCTTGCCTCTCGTATCTCAACAAAAGGCTGTATATAAAGATAATAGTGAACAGAACAAAAAGCTAGCACTATCAAAAATGCTTAACAGTTCATCAAATACACAAATAACTTGCAATGTATGCACTGAACCTTCATTTAAGCCAGCATTTCAATCTCTGACCAATTTTTCCTATTAAAATTCATGCTTTTCTAATTTAGAGAATTTTTTTAGTTGTATCAAAAATCAAATGCTTTCACCACTCATAAACCATTTTTCTAACAATCAGAGTTTATCCTGAGCAAGAAATCTCTGACACTCTGCAGCTTCATAGAGATTACTACCAGTAGTAAGATATCTATAGATAAGATGTAATGCGGTGACAAATACTGACCTCTGTGTCTGAGCTGGGTTCGATGATCTCTGGTCTACAGGTCACACCATCAGCTGCCCCCACATATTTAGCCAGGGACATCAGAACGTCCAACACTGACAGACACTGGATGGCTGTATCCCAGGTCTTGTATCTGTTGTACAATGGCAGTCAGTTGTGTTTACTAAATCTACATCGATTCTTTGAACTATTTTTTCATTATAGGGCACATAAATCTCTCTTCAATTACAGTTCTTTGGAATACTTTACACTGAGGACACACAATTTGTACAAAACAAGTAATTATATCTTAGGCAATCTTTGCTATCTTTAAGGACATGTACTTATCATTCCATATACCTTTCATCAAAGCTGTAGAAAAGTCTCCTCATTGTGTCCTTGAGGGCAGCGTCTTTACGCTCCTCAGCATCAGTCAGATCCACCAACTGATCCTCGATGTCTGTGGTACGGTACCGCTTGGCCCCCTTCTTGGATGACATCAGGTGGTACTCATCTGGGACCTTCTTCAGTGCACTCTCTGGTACTTCTATTTGATAGCGATTTTTTCCAGATCCCCAGTAAGTCAGATTCTGTAAAGACAACAAATAAGTGCTCAAATGCATTAATGTATAAAGGGAAAGGATCATATTTCACTTGGAGAATTATATGCATTTAGAGTCAATTTCCCTATTACAATATTCATGAAAACAATATTCAAATTCAAACAATAATATCATTATGAAAAACAAATGGATTGGAAAGCAGCACTGCCTATAAAAGCCCTCTGGATGAAAACAATGATATATACATATACAGGTAACTCTCGATGGCTCGAACTTCGATCCCTCGAAGTTCTTGATCGCTCGAAGTGAGTCTAGGGTCCCGATTTTTTTCCCTATATAACTAAGCAAATTTACTCTTGATTTCTCGAACTCTTGATCTCTCGAAACCCTTGATCCCTCGAAGTCAAACTGAAGTCCCGTTATTCATAATCTATAGTTTTTTACTCTCGATCCCTCGAAGTCGCCCTGTATCTCCAAGCGCTATACCTAATTAACACCTACTTGGTCATTTAAATTGCTCCAGGCGTTAGACGCGGGACCCGTGTCACGGGTTGTTTATTTAGGCGACACTGGTCCTGCAAGGGGATAATTGTTTGATGATTGCCCATACCGATACCTAAACTATAATCAACACCAACCGTTTTACGATAATTTGGAGACGCAATGAAAATGAGAAATTAATTGAGACGAAACGATGATATTGAGCCATGGTCAAAATATTAAAATTATAAAACTGTAAAAATTATGTTTAGCAGCATCATTGTCATTATAATGATTATTGCTGAACAAGTTCTTACAGCTGGTGAAGGACCTGTACAGTGGGAACAATGGGTGGAACTCGGTTATCACATTTATGACATGTCGATCGTCTCGCAGTACAGTAGTACTGAGCAATCTGGTCTTAATATGATGCATAAAATAAATAATTATTATGAATTTATTTAATAGCTGTTTTATTCAGTTTTAAAGAAAAACACCCATTTCTGTATATTTTACTGAAAAGAAAACGTTGTTTAAGCACGTGCGTAAGGTTAGCACTAAATAAATGGCTGAATCATAACATCCGGTAAGACTAATTTTAAAACCCGTCGGTCAACCTGGAAAATTCCGAACTCTTGAAACCTTGAAGTTTTTCCTCGGTCCCATGGACTTCGAGCTATCGAGAGTTACCTGTATGCCTTTAGCTCAGCCTCTATCCAGCTGTCTGTCCAGGTAAATGTAGGTGTATTCAGTATTCTGATATTTACAGGATTCATACAGAAAATAAAACAAAGCTGTGCTTACTCTACAGCCCAGCCTCTGTCTCTGTCTGTCCAGGTACTCCTCCAGTCCCCGCTCCGCCGCCTTCAGATCCGCCTTAGCACTGTCATACTCTGGACTCACTCCTACAACACCCAGGCTACTTAATCACAGACTTCAATGCAGCTCATTACACTTTATTGGAAAAATCAGTTTGAATTCTTCTGTTGAAGATGTTATGTTATGTTGAAAACATTTCGAAGAAATAGACTTGCACGTAAATAGGCATTATTATAAAAGCTAGTTTATAAACATGTTCATGAACAGATATGTTGAAATGTTGTGTAGTTAAAGACTCTTGATGTTTCTTAGCTTTCATCATATTGTAGAAATATTTTCATGAGTTTAACTTGATTTTAAAAATTCTTTCTTAACAATAATTACCTTTGTTTGGTAGAATGACCCCATCTTTCTTTGCCTTTGCATGGTCAAAAGCATTCTGCAAACAAAAATCAAAACAGGATACATGATTACATCCTTAATTATCAATGTGCAATCCAATGTATCTGTACCATTCTTTTCATATCAATTGAATAGTACTTATATCTTGCATATATCACAATATGAGATGGATTGTTAATCATTCATCATGCACTACTACAACTGCACATCGCTACACTGTATATTCATGATGAAAGATGAAGATGTTTTAAAGTATAAACAAATTGGACATTACACATAACTCAGTTTAATAAAACCCTGCCTGTTTTTCTACATCAGTTTTTTGTACATGTACAGTATGTGCATTATTTTAATTAAATTTGTAACCGTTGTATGTATTTCTTACATCAAAGAAATCCAATTCCTTTTTCAAATCAGGAAATAGCCCTTTATCATCAGCTGTGTCTAATGTCATAGTCTGTTTAAGCAGCTTCGACCTGCAAATCATCATATCACGTTATATCCAAACGCAAATCATTTTACAATGTAATGTCTGATTTTCACACATTTAAAATTGACCTCTGACATATGAAATATTTTATTCTAGGAAAGACTGCAACTCAAAAAATAACATACGTGAAATTCTCAACATGAGACTTGAACTTCAATGCTACTTTCTGTGCCACCTTAAATCCTTCTATTGTAGATAGGAAATCCTCTATTTTCTTCTTACTGTAAGAAATGAAACAATTGTTAAATGAATAAATTGTAATGTTTAAACAGCCCGGCCTATTTATTATAAGTTTGAAGTTTAATACTACAGTTTACCTTTCCAATTTTTATAAAACTTAATTAAAAGTTAAGAATATTTCAAGTCAGAACCAACTCTTGCAATAAATAAGTGCCAGATTCTCAAGCAACATCTGCTCACATATATTTGTGGCCACGGACAAGTGTTATTTACTGCATGAAATAAACAAAATAATTGCTTACAGAAATTGTCAAATGTACTAAATGTGGATCTGTACTCAAATGACAATTCACAAATAAAAAATAATGCACACTAGTGTCATAAGAAGTTTTAATGTGTCACTTGAAATTCCTACTCTGTTTTTCACATTACCTGTATTTTGCTTCATCAAAGAAGATGGCTCTACTATCTGGGTGTGTTTTACAACGAGCCGCAGATCCCAGGCTGTGGAACCTACAGAAAATATTTATCTTATAACTACAGTAAATGTAAATGAATTTCATTTCTCCTCTACACCTTCTCCTACTGAAAAAAATTCTAAAACAAACTCTTGATTGTGCTAGAGTTTGTTCTACGCTGTGCTGCCACTAAAACCTGCCATGAACCATGTTCTCATGGCCAAGTCGAAACCAACATTTTGATATTACTCCAGCGGATCTCAACACAAAAGGACAGGAGGACAATTTTGAAGTAAAACCCCAGATTTGAGGCTGAGAATTTTAATACATAAGGAAAATTAATGGGGTCTGGTCTATACACTTACTTGCTGAGTATCCGCTCCAAGTCAGGAAGTTTCCTGATCATATCTATGACCTCAGCCATGATGTCTGGGACCACATTCAGATCCTCCACAGCATTGAGTCGATCATTGATGGAGGAAGGGTTACAGAGGGGGGCACACAACCACTGCTTGAACAACCGCTTACCTTCAATACAGTTAACATGCAGGCTTACTCAAATTGTTGGTGTTTGCTTGTATGACTACAATGACTGTTTTCATGTAACATAACACTTTGGACATACCAAATGGAGTGACGCACTGGTTCAGTCGAGACAACAGAGTTCCTTCCTGTGACCCGTAGAGGTCGGCCACGTCAAGGTTTCTCAAGGTCAGTCCATCCAGTACCTGAACAATTGAAATGTGTAATGTTAGACACTTGAGGACAATCTATAGTACCTGTAGGGCAAAGTACAGCTACAGAGATGTGGATACACTTGGACATTAAAAGGATAAACATGACCTTGAACAAAACATATAAACTTCTTTGAAGACCCTTCTTGAAAAGATCATGTACTGCTTTTATGGGGTCATAATCTTTAGTTACATGGAATTTTTATGATAGAATTCAAATCAAAATAATGTAGAAAATCCACATACAACAAAGTGCCTAATATTTGATTAAAATTGACAGTTTTATGAGTAAAAGTTGAACTTCTTTACACAAACCCAGAAGCAAATATTTTTTATACAAAAAGTTACAGGAAAAACAAATCCTTTCCATCCTTCACTTGTAAGACATGTTGCATGAGTTTCATTCTTTGTGTTAATGAAAGCAATATTCAATGATGTAATAGGAATAACTACCATGTGCTGATTTTTCATGAAAGCAGACTTTTCTTTAATAGTGGTTTTTTCTGAGTCTACAGGGATGTATTCCTCAAAGTTCTTCATGGACAAGAGCTCCTGGTCCATCAAACTGTATTGCAGGTACCTGGAAACATAATATGTCAGATACAGCAGACAGGTCATTTTCTGGAAATAATATCCTATTTCATGTACATTAAAGACAGTAAATGGAGTAGAAGTAAAATTTTTGAGCTTCCACTTTTCAAGATATATCTTGAGATGAGGTGAACAGGTACATGTATATACAGGTTTTAGTTAGAAAAATTGAGTTTTCTCACCAGATCATGGCTCCCAATGAAGACACAGCCAGACTGTATTCATCAGCAGCACTCAGACATAGAGTGTCCCCTACAGAACAAATTATATTTCTTTAAGTTAGTATTATGTATATTGCAATGTTTGCTATACCAATAAACAATGCTATCACTATAAACATACATGTTCATATAAAAATAATTTAATTACATGTTTATCTACCTGATATATGAACTTACAATTCATCCATAAAGTTAAAGAAATTCTTTCAAACAAAAATCTTCAACTCCGCAAAATATAAGGATAAGAAGGTAAAAGTAACTAAAGAATTGTACATATATAATTCTAGATATTTATAAACATTGATGTACTGTATACTGTCAGAAACTTTCAAGTTGGTCCTACCATCAGACATCATCTTCTTGAGACACTCTGGCCACACCACCTCCTCCTCACACTTGAAGTACTCCTCCTCTGCTAGGACTTTGAGGGTCTTACTGCTATCCCAGAATTCTGTGTCTGGTCGTAGGTACTCCTTAATAACGGAGGACAGGTTATTGTTGATCAGGCTTGATGTCTTTTCAGACACCCTCCCTCTTGGCATCAGTACCTGCAAGATAAGAACCAACATTTACAATATCAGCTTCATTGATTTACATCGAGTTAAACTTGGGAGTACTCAATATATAATGATGCAGAGACTACTTTATTCCCATCTGACAACTGCTGTCAAATTTTCATTACATTTTAATGAATAGATCTGTCATGACTTATACGCCTTGATAATTCTTACCTGCACAGGTGTAAAGTGAGCGATCAGTGTCCTTAACCTGGAACAATACCTGTCATCTGTGAACTGTCCCATCTGTAACAGTACACACAGATATGTACTTTAAGTTTATAACAAAAGGTTCCAGTTGGAAAGATTCATTTTTATGAAGAAAAAAGAGCAAGATTTTTGTGGGAAAACATTCACATCTGCATCCATAATGTCTGTTTCAATTTTTATGAATGTACATATTAATGTGAATGCAAAGTGTGGGGAAATACGCTGCAAAAACATACAACACTACATATTAAGCAATGTGTTTGGTTGGCAATTTTATTCATATTAAAATTACCTGAAATTTTCCTATCGTTGTGTCAACAAAACACACTCCATAGGTGCTCTGTCCAAACTGACCATCATCCTGAATAAAGCAAGAAAATCAGAGTATATTCAACCATCTGTCATATAATGTAGTCCATTTACTTTGTGATTTCAAGAAAAGCAGGACAAAGTATCCCTACCCCGAAATTAAATTTCTACTGCTTGTATTCCCTTTTCAAGCATGAAGAAACCAACATCTGAGATTTGAGCATTTACTGATCTCACCTTTTCACAGAGAGCCAGTAGATAGCTACTGTTTGCCTCAGCTATATCCCCATCTGTCACATTAAATGTCTGGGTGCCTTTGGTGGTGATCCTACAGATCTCTCTTTTGACGACTTTGTCAAACTTGGTGGCAGGGATTCCCACTGTAAAACAATTCGTTGTCATAGTAACTGATGAGGGTTACCCAAAACCATAGTAACGGAGGTTAACAATATTTAGAGTACAGACCTGAAACTAAAACAAAAAGCATAACATCTATTATGGTTATTTATGAAGATCTGTTTTTAAATACTTAAAGAACCAAGCAAGTTATTACTTCGCTACACAATAACGGTCCTTTCAGTATTTATTTATTTCATCTGCAATTTATTAATGTCTGCTTGAAATCCCATCATAGTCGCCATTTTCTATTTGTCAATCTAGTATCTACCACTGACCTTTTGGTAAGCTTTAAGCATAGATACTGTATATATTGACAAATATAACACTACATTAGGAGCCACATATGCAGGAACTTCCCATATCAATAATTCCATATATTTCTTTCGTGCTTTCATGATTATTTTGTTGTTTGGAAGAACATTAGCATTAATTATGAGTTGTTCCTTGAGCTTGGAGCTGTACTTACTGTTTTTGACTCTCTCTGTCATCATGTCTGGGGTCTCCGTCTGCTCTATCCTGGCGACCTTGTAACCTTTCTGGATCAGCATGTCCGCGTATCTACTGTATGCTATTTCTGGAAAACCTGAGTGAGCTTGTTCTCCCTGACAAAAAAATATCAGTCAAATTCTGCCACACATTTATTTGCAGTTCATTTACATCAAGTTTTACAGAGAAAACTTGGCGCAGAAATTGAAAATATTATTTTTTGAAACTCTGCAATTACAACACTGTAAACCAACATATATTTGCAACATTATTTCTCTATTTACTACTGATAATACATGTATCTTTCAAAGCCACCTATATTTGCAATCCAGCCTTTTTCTTCGAAAACAACTAACACTAAAAGAGAATTTTGGCCACTGGTTCAGGAAGTAAATTTTTCAAGATGACAAGGTTTGAACTTTTGCAAAATCCTCCCTCATATGAAAAAAATAGTAGGTTTACAGTAGTTATGATTTACTTTCATGTAGATCAGCCCAAGTTCCTTCACTCCAACAGCAGCATCCATGTTGAACAATTCATAGAACTTCCCCATCTATAAAATACAAGTAGACAACATGAACAGTTCTTCATCATATCAAAATCTATAGACAAGATTCTGGAGAAAGCAGTGTCACATTTCATCTATCTCAGGTGAAATTTTGAAATTTCCGCACATTACCTTGAAAAATAAGACAGCATCATAATGTTTGGATTTCAATTCCCACCACTGTCTCATTGCCTAAAACAATACAAATTTGATTTTTTAACATCTGCATTCATCAATGTGTATCAAGCATTGCTTATTGGGTGAAAAATAAGGTAAACCAACAATTCCGAAATAATACTGAAATTCACATACATGAAATTCAACTTTTAAAATGTTTTATTGAAATTTACATGTAAATTACTGAACACTTACTGGTGTCTGTTGCTTCAAAAAGGAATCGGGTACATACAAAGTTTTGGGATCATACTCTGGGTCATTTTTACTTTTTTTCTTTATATCCCTGTAACATTCAGTCAAACATTCAGTACACACTGTAGCTGTTACCATACACAAAATTTTGTCCAAACCTGAGTGAGCACAGTAATTTGCTAGTGTACTTACTTGATTTTATCTGGCTGAAGGAATTCTAACTTAAGGTATGGATAGTTTGTTTCCTCCTGTGGTCCTTTGGCAGGTTTTGTGTCCTGTTCAACAAAACATTAGTATTCAATTTACTGTAATACTAGTAACTTATGATCAGGATTTCTCAACTGCATTACAAGAAATTTTTGTTTGACACTTTTCATGTTCATGTATCAATGCATTAAAATTAGATAGCAAAGTTTCTATTTATAGGTTCATGTACATGAAACATAATTAATGTGTACCAGATCAACAGCAGCAAAAGAGGCCAGTTTAGATTTGGTTTTCATCCCAACAGATGGTGTGGAGAGGGCAAGAGAGCGGCTTGTGGAGGGAGAAGTAGACGCCTCATCCTCAGACCCAGCCTCGTCTTCTTTCGTTTCACTTTTCTTTGGTCGCCATGGTTTTGTAGTCTTTTCTGGTCTTTTCCTTTTTCTTGAAGGTACCTCAGCTTTTCTTGATTTCTACACATTTAGAAATGGTTTTAACAAGAATTACCGATAGTGTATGTAAGATTTTTTACTTGAGGGTTTTTATAGTACTTAGAACGAAGAGTCTACCAGTTGTGAAAATATTAATGTTTCAGAGGAAATGCTGTTTAGTTTGATTGTATAGGGAAGGAACTATTAAAACCTTGACTGGGGAATCTATTTCTGACTCTGTTTCTGGTTCTGAAATTTTGTCTTCATCTACTCCACTACTAACTTCATCCTCTGAGGAGCCTTCATCTGAGTGGGGCTTAAACTCATCATCTAAAGATATGAAGAAATTCAATTCATTTTAAAACCTACTAAAATAGATAAGAAACAACTTTGGTACACCTCAATACAGTATTTAATCAAGAATAAATCGACAAACTGCCTCTTCTATACATTATAAAGGTTTATCACGTTCTCCAATGATGCAGTTGCAAAACTAATGGGATGGTAATTGTGTTTCATTAAAATCAAGTTTACAGAAGATTCACTAAATTTAACATTGTAGTTACCAATACTTTTCTCTCCATACTACATTATTCATATTTAACACTAAATCTGTCTATGCTCCAATGAATCATCAATAGCTATCTCTTTCAAATAAATGGTGACATTCTCTTAAATCTAATGAATTGGAATGTCAATCTGGAACAACGTAATTGAGTATAATTTAAAAGAATATAAAGGTGAAATATTCATTTGCAAAACAAAAAAAGTTCAGTTTGCTTTTAGCATTATCACACTTCCTCACCTGATTCTCCACTGTCACTGGCCACGACTATTCGCCTTCTCTTTGCAGCATGGCCTCTTGTTCTGCCTTTGGGTTTCTAAGATAGAACTTTCATGCCTCAGAACATGCAAGTATCTTTCTTTTAATGATAAAACATCAATTACCAATCATTTCATATCTTTCTTTACATAAATTTACACCCTGTATCCTTTATCTTCCTTAAATGCATCTCTCAAATGATTTTGTACTTTCATGAGAAGTCTTAAAATTCTGACATACCTCTTCATTTTCATTTTCTTTGCTATTGTCTGCTTCGTTTTCCTCACTTTCTCCACCCTCTAGATAGCAAAACGGTTTGATAGCTTTACATATCAATTAAACCATTTTTTTTTCAGATATGAAGTTAGTGAAAGCATTCTAATGAATTAATAAAATTAATAGTAAAATGGCTTAAAATCTGTCCATCTGTTTAATCTGTCAACCAGATACATGTATTCCTGACAACCTACACATGTTTAACCTCCAATTTTACATTAAAAACTAGAGCCATTTCTTGCAATTTACAAGACTTAGTACAAATGTACTATTTACCTTACCTACAAGCCATACTGTAAACAATTTACATGTACATGTAAAAATATAATATCTACCTTACCTACAAGCCATACTGTAATCACATGAAGCCACACTATAATGTAAACACAGTAAGCCACACTATAAACACGATATACCAGTTTATCACTGCGTACCTTCCACATCCATTTCCTCTTCCTCCTCATCACTAGAGGGCTGGAGATCCACCACTAGCTTTAATCGATCCTCCAATGACAATTTCAGGGCATCGTCTGCCTCCTGTGTCCCTTTCTTCACTTTAGGATTGAGAGAGTGGCACTTGCCACCTTTCTTGTAGTCCTCATGGTCTGAGCCCTTATAGGGTATAACATCCCTGTAAAAATATACTTCTCATAGCATTCTTTTTATTGCATGAATGACAAAAAAGTATATTGTTACCCACTGAGCATAATTCACGCATTAAATGTTCATTCAAAATAACAGTGGAAAATGCATTAATAAACAAGCAATACAAAAAGCTCAAAATCAAATTAAAAAGTGAATTTCGATTCATAAACTTTCCCATCTTTCCTCCAGTCTAAAAACAAATGTCCATTTATTATACTCTTACTTTGCTTTTATCCATGATCTTGTTGGAGGTGTGTCAAAAAACTGTACATGAACCTGAGGGTTCTTCCCTTGTTTTAGGTGTGTGTTTTCTGTTGGGTGTGAACAGACTAAAGATGGCCACCAAGGGTATCCTGCCAACTTACTCCATACTATGTCTCCCTCCTTGTAGTCTGAAACATGCACAAATATAATTAGGTTTATAAATTAAACACTTTTTTCAACTAAGCTTTAATTCATCTATCATCTGCGTGTATCCATAATTTTTATCCATCTTTTTTTTTCTTTTTTTTTTGGGGGGGGGGGTGGCTAAACTATTTATTAGGTACAGGTCCTGAACAGAAATTCAGGAGACCAGGGTTAGTGGCCCGGTCTGGTACATCCCCCATGACATCATTAAGCCATTAATCATTACATAATAATTGACAACGTACTGGCAATATGTGTTTGCCCTACATGTCAAATCGTTGTCAAACGAGAAGTTTTTACTTCTTATGGTGTAAAGTTGTTATTAAAGTTATATTACTTTGATCGTTAGGTTCCTTTTTCGCCTGCTTCACTGGTGTGGGGGTTTCCTGTTTGTTGGGCGATTTCTTCTGCGACAACACATCTGATCCATTAACATTTGGTTGACTACTCTTGCTTGCTGCTGGACTTTTGGAAAAATAAGAAAAAAGGGTGTTTCCTTGCTTGGACGGGGTTTGTTTCGGTCCCATTTCTTGCAGAAATATCTCCCGCGGTTTTGTCCACAAACAGGAAATATTGCATATAATATAAATTTAAAGCTGTGCGAATGGTATTTAAATCTCCGGAATTTATAAGACAATGTATTTTTCAACATACTCTAAGTCTTCGTTTAAATAAGCAATCATAATTCAAAAATATTATTCAATGAAGTTGAACAACCAGGCCGTTTGGTTGAGCCCAATAATCAGATTTTGACGAGCGCATCAACCCCCTTTTACCTAGCATCGTTCATGAAAGGGAGGGGGGGGGGCAGACTCATCCAAAAAATGTTGATAAGCAAATAAATAAATAAATAAATAAAATGCTGCAGGAAAAGTGGGGACCCCCCCCCCCCAACCGATGCTCCTAAGTATATTCAATTCATTTATTGACAATTACCATGGCGGCATACAGTCATGAATATGAGTTACATAAAACAAAAACATTAAACATAGCATGCAAAAGTTAAACATTAACTAATAAATCTACACTACAAATCTACAATGGACAAAACATTGGGTGAACAAAACTAGGTTTTTGCGAAGTCTATTATTGGTATTCATAAAATTGTATAAAATTGTATTTATTAAGTGTTCATTGTTGACTTTCCTTTCTAGCGTTAAAACAGTTTTTTTAGAAAACAACATTGAGTTAAGTACGTATATGTCTGACTTAATTGTAATCCAAACTGATATCACGCATCGTCGCAAGCCACGGGTTTTGTGTCTCCCGTGGAAATAGAATGGGCACAAAACCCGTGGCTTACGACGATGAACTATTATGAAAGTTGGTGTTTGGGAGGTTTTTTTTTACAATCTTGATCAAATTAGATAGGCCAGTAAAATATTGATATTGATGACGTTCATTTTTTTTCATTAATTTTCGAGTCCATTGAAAGCCCCTATAACTCATTTTCGGAGGTAGAAGAAAAAATGTCTATATGTATATATAATATGATTAGTTGTTAGAATAGCTTATACCTTTATATATGAATTATTTAGGAATGAATTTAGAAGAAATAGTTATTTTTAATTGTATCACATAACATAAACCGGTTTGGGCAGTTTGTCAGATTTATAGAATAACATAAAAAGGATTATATATATAGTATAAATATAAACCATACACTTTATATAGCTGATTATTTTGATGATACATAAGAGTATATATGCTCGTGGATATTGCATTTTATTTTTGAATTTTAGAAATATTTATGGTGTTAGTACAATACGATATTATTTATTAACAGGTGTATGTAGCCTACCTACATCGTATAGCTACCTATAAGGAGTTACTGTACGCCCTGTCCCACCCTTACTTATGGTACGTATATATTATTATTTGTACTAACATATTATATTTGATAACTACTGTAAAATATGTCCATATTTATTTGATAATTTCAGTAGTATGGTACATAATACTTGCATGAATAAGTAGAGAGAAAGAGTTATATTTAAATGTTTGCATCTGTTTAATTCTTGTTTAATACGAATATATTTTAACAGATAATTTTATACTTACCTAAATTTACGTGCTTATGAATGAAATGTTATATTAGGACATGTATAATTACAGTTGAGTAATTGTTTATATCATGTATTTGTAGAAACGACATATTTATATATAATTTACTGGAATAAAGCGGAATCACAAAAGTCTGGTTGTTTACGTTCAGCGATATGTTCATTCATGTTCAGGGTAACATCGCAAAAAAAGAAGAAGAAGAAATGCCAAACTGCTTATTGTGGCATAAAACTTCATTATCTCGAACTAGATGAGACTGTTAAAAACTTCGAGATATCCGAGTATTCGAGGGTAAAATACTTCAAAAAGTAAGTGGTTGGGAATTACAAATCACTTCGAAGTATACACTATATTCGAGCTATCAGTGTTCGAGATATCGAAGTTCAACTGTATGTCCTTTGAAGATCATCAATTTTGAATTAAATGTGCACGTGTTCGATCGTTTGAACATGCGTGTGTATTTTGGATATCATTATTAATTGGCGATATACCGAGATAGCTTCTATATGAAACAATTAGGTCGATTCAGAATTTTTTCTTATTTCTCCTGCCGACAGATGATACGTTTTCTGACGTCATTGATTATTTCGCCAATCGCTTCTACACTATTAGCGTCATGTTCACTTGCCGCTGTGATAAAGTTTACCCCATATATTATAAAAATAACACAAATTATACTGTAGGGTAAAACAAGTGCATATGCTGCTTTCAGGAAAAATGAAGAAATAGCACAGTATATTTCTTTTTTAATTTAATTTATTCTCACTGCGTCTTAATATTTTTCATTTTCTCCATTAGTTGAATTATCCTCTCTCTTCAACTCATTTGGGTGTTCCTGAAAGAAATAAGTATAAATAAAACTTTTTTAAAATTTATTTAACAGCTCTGAGGAAAGACGACTACCTCTGGTAATTATAATTTACTGTTCATAAATCGTTAGTAAGACGTCAAATAATTAAAGCGTTTCTAGTTTTGTTATAAAAATTTACTAATTCATGCAAATTAAATCAATTCTTGCAATTCTATCTGAAATTAATATTTTTCATAACACGAACGCGTTAAATCAGTAGTTTGATAATCCAACAATCTAATTAAAATTAGATCCTTCACGCTCTCGTATTTGATATGTCGCTGTGACGACATATCAAATTCGAGAGCGTGAAGGATCTAATTTTAATTAGATTGATAATCCAAATGCAGACTTCAAATGCACGTGTTTAGAGCTATGGCTTTCTAATTGGCGTACACGTTAAACTTGGGGTAAATACATCATTAAATGGATTGTCATGCATTGATCGACTTTATACAATATCATATGCGTTAATATTTTATAGACGATAATTCACAATTAAAAAATTTAAAACATAGAATCCGTGTATATGTCTACTATTTATATATAGATAAAAACTCATGTTTTTTTTCCACTAGTCCAACATTTTGAAAAAAATGTATTCCTGTCCGAACAACACTCACCCGATGCCTAGCGACGCCCCACTAAGCGCTTTGGGCATCTGTCCATCTCCTCTTTCCATTATCCGCCGATCGTTTCGTGTTCTGTTATTAATATAATAATAAAGTAATGATAAAGTATAATATACACGTCTGAGAATTTTTTATTCAACCATATTTTATAAATGACAACTAAGGTCCGTGTGACCCACACAGCCAAGCATGGTTGACAGCTGGCTTTTAATAATCACATTACAAGAACATTCATGACGCGCATTAAAAGAAAATTGATTTAATAACACTGATATCCCAATAATTGACTTTTAAACAGCCCAGGAAACACCATGGAAACCTGTGTCCAATGCACTGTGTGAAACTGGCTTGAAATAACTCTAGCTAGTTATACGACACTGACCCTTTATAGCGGCCTTACTACGACCCCGCCTTGTATCATTTCGCTTAACCATTCGAACACGTTTCAACATACAGCAGTAAACTTTTCCCGCTTAATTTTCTCCGAAATGCGAGAAAATTGATTTTCTGTTTATCATAAAAGACAAACACCCACACGACCACGAAAATACAAATTAACATAAAAACAACAAATGTATATTCATTGTATATATACGCATAGGTTTTGTTACCACGTGCCTGTATAGTTTAATATCGATATATGTCTAAAATAACGAGTTTTGGTGTAGGATATGCGCACTCCTGTATTATGGCATAGGACTTTTCGACAAAGGAAAAAATATGATATTTATATATAGATATCATACCCGGCGGGCTCTCCGTTTGTGCTGGGGGCCGGGGAACGAGCCGACCTGACAGAGGGGGTGGACAGCCTCCTCCTCACTGTTGATACGTCCGGTCAGGAAGGCCTCCTCTTGGAGGGGCAGGAAGTCCCAAAACAGGGAGGAAGCCGTCGAACCTGTCAGACATTCACAGACACGGTCACAATATCTAAGCAAAACTAATTTCTTTTTTTTTATGAAAATTTGAATGATTAAGCGAAGCTCTCCGTTTAGATAACATAGGTACATGTATATGTGAGAATTAAGAATGGTTGAGTTGAAAGCTCAACATACATGTTCATTTCTCATGGACCATTGCAATTTTTTTGGATAAAAATTAAGAACTCAAATTTTTATGACGTTGAATTCTAACATGAATTATTATGATAGAAAATAACACCATCTTCATACAATTTGGCTATAACTATTTGAACTATAACTATTTGGAACCTACCCTCGTGTTCACAGAGATATCCCCAGAATCCGTCATGGCAGACACATGTCGTGGAGTTATAGTAGGCCTCGCACCACCCCCGGACACACTTCACAGAGTCACACGGGTCCACCTCTACAGAGAAACCAAAATAATAAAAAAAAAATCAATTCACGTGGGCCATGATTATATCCTCCATGCTGGGGATTAATTTATATATTATATATTTATAATAAAGTGGTGTTTCTAGAAGAAAAACAAAACTTCGGACATTAAATCGCCGAATTAGAATGCATTTTGTATAAAGAAATAAAGCCCCCTGGCTTCTGGTGTCTTCATTTACAGCATTAATTTCCCAATTCGAATAATCCATAAAATGTATATCCGAAACTTCCCAGTGTAGGTGTAAAACTATCCACATGCCATTGTCGTTTTGTATCTACTGTTCATTACCTGAGGGTATCTCAGGTTCTTCATTTCTACATCCCTGTAATCAAATTACAAATTAAAGAGACTTGAGCGATGAAAGGCGAAAAAATAAACGATTTATATAGATTTTGTTTTTGCTTTGTCTAACTATGATCAATTTTAGCTAGACAAATGTATAGAATCGGATCACTTACATGTATACAGTGCACGAACGAAAGAGCTAGCAATAATGAAATCATCATGTTGGAGTCTAGATGGTAAATTAAAATGAAATGGACCATTTGGCCATGCGATTATAAACATTTTTATTTAGAAGAGAGATTAATTAAACTAATGGATACCAAGAACAAGATAACATCAGTCAATAGCCTCTTAAAATAAAAACTGAGTATATACATTAATTTGAACAGTTAAATATAGTTATTGATTGGAAAACCACTTATTTTTAATTCATCCTAAATTTAGTGTCGACTAAGCAAAAAAGGTAAAATTGTATTAAATATTACACATACACAGCTCTACATATATCAGTATTAACCTTATATCACATGTAAATATATACATGTTCATGTACATATCCAAACATTGTAAAGATCGCACTTACAAATGCAAGGGAAAAAAACAACATCTGCACGGTTCGAAATCAGAACTTCTTTCAAGTGCAGTTTAAAACGATGCTCCATTAATTCCTGTTAGCATTCCATCATGTAAAAATTGCTTTTGTAATGTAATTTACCAATTTGTATTTGTAATTGCTATGCATATCAATTCAGCATACTGATGTCATTTACTGAATTTTATTTTCTATCAAATTATACTAAGTATTTGATTAGATAAAATTCAGTATTCACAGAAACGATACTTTTTATATTGCTAAACAAAATTTTAATAGAAAGCAATAACGAATATGTGTTGTAGTTCTAAAGATAAAACTCAAGTGTTTAACTCTCCATAAAGATATATTACCGAACCCCCCTTTCTCTCTCTCTCTCTCTCTCTCTCTCTCTCTCAGGCAAGGATATCGGAGCTTTTTGTCTGTTTGTAAAGTAACATCTTGTTTACAATGAACTAATACCGTATATCCTGTAATTTTCGCGATTATCTAATTTTCGCTTTTTCGCGATCTCTTTTCAATCGCAAATAATTCAATACGCAGAAATTATATCCTGTATCATTTTCTATAAGAAACTGTTTAAATTGCAAAAAATGACTGACGCAAATTAAAAATGTAACAGATTTTCCCTATATTCGCAAATTTTGTGACACGCGTAAAAAACGGATTTAAGGTATGCTGGTAAAACTTTTTTTCATTGGTATTTCAAAGAAAGAAGTTAATGTAGGTGAGATTTACTATTATCACAAGAAAAAGTCAGAAAAACTCACAAAATTAGTTAGTTGCTTAGATTTATTGTACAAATTACTGGTATAAAAATACAGACTAGATGAATCACATATAATTGATTATACCCTGGGCCATTTAAAAAACAAAAATGATAACCACTACAAATTTAAAAAGCAATAATTGATAGATTCATTTTGATAAAAGCTATGATAAATCTTAGTCATTTTGACTAAATGAATAGCAATATACTGTTCCAATATATGAAACAAATAGTATCTTAATTTTCTCTACACACATATACATCTATAAAACAAAAACTATACTGTATATCCATTTGTTTGTTTTTTTTGTGTGCTGCAAATTTTGCAAACATGAAATACATGGAAAACCTTTTTATTAACAAGATTTACTCATGAACGATCACATGCTATTCAGTTTTACATGGTACAAAATAACTTGCCACAGTTATAAAATATGATTTATGAATGTTTATTTTGTAGTGATTATTAAATGGCCCTGAAAATAAGGAGAAATTTGTGGATATACAGTATGTACATTAAAATAGAAGTAAACATATCTTGTTCAAGACAGATATATATTAATAAATGCATAATACAACCTAATCAAACAAGTAAATCAACAAATAGATATAATTGGTATTTTGATATTTCTTCTTTATATATGATATAATCCACAAAATAAGCGTGGCAAATGCATAGCATTCTGTTAAATGTGCATTAATACATATTCAACAGAATATGCAACTTTCTATACAATTGAAGCACTTTATATACCATGCATAATATCTAATCAAAATGATATCTAATAGTTTTCTTTTTTTGACAATTTTTCCAAAATAAATACTCTATATTACTTAATTTTTCTTCAGAATGATATGTTTGCTCAATCTATCAGTATTATATTTCAAAAGAGTTAATTGAGCTATCAATTCATCAGAAATTGCAAAAATATAAAATTGCCATTTGATTTATAATCTTATTTGCGCCATTTATAAAAAAAAGTGGGCACTAGTTATCAAAAGAGCTAAAAAAAAGTTTCACACATAATGACAAAACAATTAATACTGTGAATT
This sequence comes from Magallana angulata, assembly GCF_025612915.1. NCBI lineage: Eukaryota > Metazoa > Mollusca > Bivalvia > Ostreida > Ostreidae > Magallana > Magallana angulata. The sequence continues at coordinate 31,733,367 of NC_069111.1, forward strand.
GTACCGCGTATTACAAATTACTTCATTCAAAATAGATTGCCAAAATTGATTGTTTCTTTGATAATAGAGCATGAATTGCATCTATGGGGGATTGCTTCTCTTCAATCTCAATCCTATTGAAGTGTCCACAAGTATGGACAAGGCCATTCCTTAGTAGTTTTTCAAAGATTTCTCCAGTATTCCCGTGATAACCTCCTCATCTATTGCTTTGGGGGACAGTTTGGTCAAACGGTGCTGCAAATGATGTAAAATACATGTAAATCAAAATCAATAAAATAAATGTGAAATTGCAACTAGTTCTTGAAACCAATCATTAGCATTATCATTAGTTTACATTACTTCATCATTAGGTCACTGTGGGAACATTTTCATGTAAAAATTCTCAACACAGGCAATTGTGCCGAATATACGCGTCACAAACAGGATATTTTGCAATTTTTCACATGAAATTCAAGTGCTATGAATTTCACAGTAAGTGTATATAGGACATAAATTTGTCTACTACCAAAAATTGTTCAGAGTAACTAACTCATGCGTAATAATTTCACATGAATTTCAAGTGAAATTGATGTCACAGTAAATGATTTTTTTTTATTGAAATTTGTGAGAGTCAATATTGTTCTTCTCTATGACATTTTATCCATACCTGTGGCATGGTGCCTTTGACCAGGTTGGGGATGTCGTCCTTGGTATATCCCAGGCTGGTCAGACCGTCGGGAACCTCCAGGTCCTGCATAATCAGTCGGAGGCGATCCCCCAGAATCGGACCCGCGTCCTCGACCTTCTTGTTTGTTATGTCTACCCCTGTGAATTTTATACAACCAAATTAGCATTTCAAAAAAATTCACAAATGAATTGCTCTATAAATATAAAATATGATGCACATAGTATGTATAACTGTCCCAACTTCCCTAAATAACAGTACAGGTATACATTCTAAAAATGTTTGTCTTTTAAATCTTAGAACTGTATTTGAATCAAAACTGTGATAATAAATGTATCATTTTATACTTTTTAAATAAGCAGTAATAGTGATGGATTTCACATATTCAGGAAACAAAAGGGAAAAGGAAACAGAAAGGAGACTAATTACCCAGAAAAGAGGCAGCTTGTAAGTGGCGCTCTGGACAGGCAGAGGCTGTGAACTCAAACACCGCAGGGGCAGTGACGATGACGGACAGGCCGTGGGGCTAAAAGAGAATAAATATAGGTACATGTACCTTATGTCTGTGACCAAATTCTAACAGTCTCTTTTTGTTTTTATTTACAACAAACTTATGGTATACTTTATTCATGTGTCACAATGAGGTTCTATATCTAAAAGCCCAAAACATGTTAATTATAAAGAATAAAAATTCTGGTGCACATACTAGTATTCATTATCAGCGTGAGACATGAGACAAAAAATAAGAAATAAAAAAGATCATATATACATACAACCATAGGATGATCGTCATCATAGCCCTTGGACATGAATTCTCTGACTAGACCCGAGATAGGGTACGACATAGCATGGCTGAAAAATACCATGAGATAGAAAATTATGCAAAAAAAATAACTAAGAAATTAATTGAAATTTTGAAATGTTTTACTACCTACTTGCCACCTAATCTCTGTCACTGCAGCACCAAAGATTACAGAATGATGTGTATAAACATAATAAGAGATTTTAATAGCACAATTTGATAAAATTACCACAAATGACATCCAGCATTTCCGAATCCTATTCCTGCATAACAACTGGCTAAGTGCATGATAGATCTTGCCTCATCATCACTAGCATCATAGACTGCCCTGTAAAAAGATTAAAATCATTCCTAAATTGTATCTACATGTACCATAGATATGTGGGTATAGTCAGTAAAACTTACAGATTCATATATACATCTGACAAATATATTTGTGTATCATATTACAACAATTTTTTTTCATTGAAAATGATTAATTGTATAGGCTGTTTTATTACTTTTGTGGGAGGAAATTTTTGCATTTTGATTAAAAAATAGGCACATTTTTTTTTGGGGGGGGGGGCTTTGAAATAAATGATACAAATTTTAGGGTTCACATGTAACAGCAAAACTTCCCAATAAACAGAGCTGTATAGAAAAACCCAGTCATACATGTACTTAATATATTCAATACAAGTTCTTCAGCAATGCCAATACCTTCTGATGTATTTGTTGGTGATTTCCAGAGCATGCCTGGACCAGATATCACTGACTGGGTTATAGCCCTGGTAGGCGGGGCGCATGTTTGGATTGGTGGGTCGAGGGGCCCTATCGTAGTATGGCAGTGCGGTGTACGATTCAATGGCATGGCTGGAAAAATGGGATTATTATCTTTATACAATATAAAATTGTACAGTTTTATATAATGAAGATTTACCAAAAGGCATGCAATACATGCAAATATATTTATTCATTTTACTGAGAGATATAAACTACACATTCAATATTTATGTTTTTTTACAAGTATAGGTATATGAACCTCATAAAAATTCTATTTAGTTATTTACCACAAGACATCGATTCCACTGTAAGCAGCGACCCTCTCTGGCATACTTCTGAGATGAAGGGGATCAACAATACCCAGTGTGGGACGAATCTCCCGATTTGAGATACCTACAATGTAGCACACAAAAAAAAGTACATGTATTTATGAAGCAAATAAAAAATCTGCATCTTGTACACATCAGAAAAATATAGGGACTTATTTTCTACAGTGAAAGCTGCAAGCTCTCTGCAGTGAAAGCTGAATTTTACCAAAGGTCTTACCAAAGGTCTTAAAGAAAGCTTCTCCCCTAATGTATTTTGTAACTTTGTCAGAAAATAAGAGACATCCTGAGTAAATATCCTGATTGCATTCAATTGGTTATATTGAACATAATCATTTTGTAAGACTTTTGATGAATATACCAGTATTTTAGAAATGTTATAAACAATTTAATTAGCCAGTGCAAGTACCAGTAACTTTTGTAAGAGAAATGAAACTTCAATCTTTGATATATCAATACTGTATGAGTAATTAAAATCAATAACATTACCAGTTTTGGCTTTCATGTGCTTTAAGTCGAACACAGCTGTTCCTGTCGTCTCACTTCCTGTTCCGGCTGTAGTTGTTACTGTCACAAACATTTAAGAATATCGATAAATGAAACATGTTTGTACATATTAATGTATAAATCATACACTTGAATAAGCATGCTACTGTAAGTGCTGTTACATGTACCGTATTAAAATATGAGACTCATCGAGACTTTCAAATTATTAATTGCTTTGAAAATATTGTACATGCAAAATAATGGTTATTTACATTGTATTGCATCAAATAGGCATCCTCCACATACATGTAAATACATTTTTAATTAGTTCAATATATGTAAATCTCACCGGCAATCAGTGGTTTGAGTTTGTGTGTAACAGGCAGTCCCTTTCCTATGGGGGCATTAACGTAGTCCAAAAACTCTGCCTTTGCGTTGGAAGAGTAAAGATTGGCAGCTTTACAGGTGTCCATCACTGAGCCCCCTCCAACAGCCACAAAGACATCAAACTCACCCTTAGTGGCAAAATCAATGGCAGCTTTGAAACTGAAATTTCAACAATAATTTAACTTACCGTAATAAATTCATAAATAGACCGCTTCACAGTAACTGCAATACTGCTCTTTTGCAGGGCAAAATGACATACCAGTAATTTGGTGAAATATGATATAACATCAGTTGTTTCAATTATGTCATTCAATTATCCACCTACAAAAACTTCGGCAAAGTATATCAATGTGACCATGCAAGAGAGCAGTACCGCAGTTACTAGTACCTTGAAGGGGTCTATTCATATTTAAAAATTTGGGGGGAGAGAGAGAGAGAGAGAGAGAGAGAGAGAGAGAGAGAGAGAGAGAGAGAGAGAGAGGAGAGAGAGAGAGAGAGAGAGAGAATGAATTAGGTTAAGAACAGCTGCATTTTGTCCTGAAATTTAAATGTTTTTAAAAACATGGATTTTGAAAACCCTGTTTTATTGACCTTTGATCGCTGGGTTCCACTCTACATTTATCATACACACTGTACTTCAGTCCTGCCTTTTCCAGGGCATCACAGACTACCTGGACTGGGGGCAACTTAACCAGAGTACTGTCTGTCATCACACAAATATTTCTACCTCCTAGGTTCTTGCAGTCCTGTTCAAATGATAAATGGAAAAGACAAGAAAATCTTCATTCCGGCATTGGCATTCAGTAAGAGCATTTTCAGATGTTAAAATCAAGTGTCTTACCATTCCAATTTCTTGTGTAACCCCTTCCCCATATCTTATGTTGGAACATGCCATCTTGAAAAGAGAATACATTTAATGACTGTCTAACAAGTAAATGACCATATCAGATATCATTGGCAGACATTCCAAGTTTGTAGTCACTTCCTACTAGTACTCATGTAAATTATATGTTATAAATTATAACATGATAATAATACTTTGTAAACTTTGGTATTATTAAAAATGATTATCCGTAATTACTATCTGGTACTGAGTATCTGGAGAACCTAAGAATTATCAGCAATTCTCTCAATTCAACTTACTTCAAATGCATATTCCTTTTCGTCTGTGTTTGTTCCATATTGCTCTATAAATGAAAAATAAAATGCAAAAAAGCAACATGCATAAAAACAATAAAAAAGTAATTAAAATTAATATTGGCAGAAATGAAAGACAGTGTACCTGTAATCAACCTAAACATATTACAAAATGATATACTGCCATATTTAGAAACATATTTGTAACATATTTAATGGAAAAAAATATAGCTGAGAATCAAATCAAGTGTATAAAAGTTGTAAACGAACTGATTTACTTACTTCTCCCCTGTACTAAGGTGGCACCCTGTATATTTCCTGCCAACCTGAAAACACAACTGTACAGTAGAATTTTAATGAGCTCTCATTGAGAGAGAGAGAGAGAGAGAGAGAGAGAGAGAGAGAGAGAGAGAGAGAGAGAGAGAGAGAGAGAGAGAGAGAGAGAGAGAGAGAGAGAGAGAGAGAGAGAGAGAAAGAGAGAGAGAGAGAGAAAAAGAGAGAGAGAGAGAAAGAGAGAGAGAGAGAAAGAGAGAGAGAGAGAGAGAGAGAGAGAGAGAGAGAGAGAGAGAGAGAGAGAGAGAGAGAGAGAGAGAGAATGACTGTCTTCATTAGTGAGATCAAGACCCATTTGGATGCACTTGCATGGAGGTGAACTGAAGTGACTGACTTTTAATAGTGGAATATGGGATTAAAATCTTCAACATTGATCAATATCTGTAGGTCTAAAGATAAATTCTTCAACATGCTTGTACTGTCAAGGACACACTTTTTTAAATTTAAGGATAAGTTTGTATATATTGTATTAAAAAATGGCTTTCAATCTAAAATATCAGAAATAAACTCCTGTGGTAGCCACATGGGAAACATTGTATTGTAACCACGAACATTCTAATGGTGCATATTTCTAAATAAAGAATATCAAAATATCTGAAACGCCTACACATTATGCAGTTTTAAAATGCATGAGCATGATGAGGGCGACAGTTAAAAACTAACTATACATAGAATTAACACATTAATGGAGGGAACCCTCAGGTTTTGCATATCTTTTTAAAAAGTATAATGACATATATCTCATGACCTCATGTGGCAAGAAAAAAGGGTCAACATATTTTAAACTCTTAAAAAATGTGAACTTTTATACAGTAAAACAAAAATTTTGATACAAATGATCACCAAAAAGTATCACCTTATGCAGTTTAAAGATAAACAAGAAATGGAGGAAATGCACGGTTTTCGAGGTTAGTAACGTTGGTATGTGAATCCTATGTTTACTCAAAGATGACCCCCAGTATACATTTAGTACGTCGCGTCTTCTTTTATTTCTGGAACAATTTATGTGTCAATTAAAACAAAACATATTATGCAAGATATAAGATAAAAAGGTGCAATTTTTAGCAAAGACAGACCTTAAGTTACTAAACCTTTTAAATATTTGTCCCAATGCACTTTTCCCTGCCATTCTCGATTTCCTCAGTCAAGTTCTGAAGTTGTTCCACTTAAAATATTGATCGGGCTCGATATTCAGACCCACTATCAGCTGATTGCTGATTTTGATTTTTTAGCTGCGTAAAATGAAAATGAAAATGGTAGTAGAAGAAAACTTTGATTCTGAACAACAACAAATTTTTATGGCATGTTAGCCTGTCAGGTATTTGTTTTTTAAATTTATAATATAAAAAGTAATTCGATTTTTCTCAGCTAACTCCACCCCCACTCACACCGTGTTCACATGGTTCAGTGTTTTAGGTGTTATACAGGCCGTTACTTCTTGTCAAAACCGCCAGCTCTGGTAAACGGTCTCGTTTGTTTTTATTTCTTCTGCATTTGTATTTTCAATTTTATGAAGTATTTATTTTTTAAATTTTATGTTAACAGCTAGATAAATGAAACAGAGACCGATTGACTGATCAAAACAAATAAATCTAAATGGCAATTTTTATATTTTTACTTTCTTCTAAAGAAGCCAAGTTTTCTTGAAAATCTCGGGCTTTTATTTGTTTGGTTTTGTTTTTACGTTGGGATGGTTCCGCCGGTTATTACTCAGTTCAAATAGAAGGGCGATCGACATACGTGTACTAGAATGATCGATTATCACAACCATAATCATTAAATAAAACAGTTCATTTTATTTTCTCTAATTTGTTACTCTCATTCTTTTTTTGCTTAAAAATCTATCTTAATTTGTGTGCCTATGATGTTATTTATAAACACTGATTGATAAGGTTTACTGGTAATTAATTCTCTTTGTTTTTTCCTCTCATATACCCAGATTCTGAGAGAAATAGACCTGAGAAATGGCAACTAATTATCAGAAATTGGGAGAGAATTCAAGGCAAGGATTTTCCCAGCGTTTGAATTCAACTGAAGAGAAGAAATTCCCCACATCTCGCAAACTACCTGATTGGGTATGGAAAGCTCTGGTAAAGATTCTTGGAATCAAACTTAAAGGGCAGACGCGCGTGTCTTGTCTCTCCGTGTTCCTACAGGCTATTACTTTACTTCTAGCCTGCGTCTTCTCTGTCACGGGAATGATTCACACTGTGTATGATGTAAAAAGCAGCTCCTCTCAAACAACTCTCACTATCGGCTGTTCCAATATTGTGATCGGTTTCGGATGGGTATGTTTAGGCATATACTCACAAAAACTGGCAGGAAGGCTGTTCTCAAACCGAAATTTCTCCGAAAGTGTTCGCATTCATTCTCGTACTTTTTTCAAGATTAGTGCTGTTGGGCTTGTGACATTCCTTAGTGTGACAATGATAGCCCTCAACTGTTACAGCGATTTCAGTGTGTTCGGCCCAAACAACTGTGACACCATCTTCCTGCATAACTCGATCTGCCATATCATGTATTCCTCCCATGTTGCCTTTAGCATAATGTCTTTGATCTGGAATTTGTTGGTGTGCTGTATTCTGTTATCTGTGTGTAGAACTCATACAATGGGTAAATCTATGTTTATACACATTATAATATGGCTTTGAAATTATCATTAAAATTGTATACATTGTCAATATGTAAATTCAATCAACATATTTATAATATACATATGAAAGAATTCAGAAGCATGATTAAAGTCAAATATTTTTTTGAATAGGGTTGATTTTTATGTCTCAAGTCTGTTGCTTTGACAATGGAATAAATTTGCAATATGCATGGCGCTCGCTTTAATACAAAGGTTATTAGTTTTCATATTTGATTGCCAGAATTTTGATTTGCAGGACTTAGAAAATTTGGAATGCTGCTAGAGGAGGATGCCAGGAATTATGTTCAGAGATTTCAGACACAGGAACCACAAGTGCATTTGTCCCTTCTGAACCAAGTCGTGTCAGGTAAATATCAATGTGCAATTGTGCTGAGATTAATAATAATAGTGGTCATGTACCGGTATTAAATGTGTAGTTTCAGATAATTGTAGACACAAATTCTGGCAGTTATGGTATGTGTATGCCATTGTGTGTGTTTGTCTCATTCTCTCTCTATATATAAATAGAGAGACAATCAGATTTAAATTATTTCTTTAGGAGGACATATGCAGGCATTGTTTAATAAGAAATAAAATGACCTTTTTAGAGATAGATAACCTACAGCTATTTCTCATAAAACCTTTACTTATACCTGAAGTTTAAAACCATATTCTTATTTGAACTGTCTAGGGAAGTTATTTCCACCTCATCTCCCAATGAATTATCCTGGAAAATGTACTGGTGACTTGTTATATTCTAAAAAGCAAACCTCTAACTATGACAGCTAATATCTAGCTACATTGTATATATGTATTTATTTCCTTCTTATTTTATTTAACACTATATAACGAATAACCACACACTTGTGATTTTACATGTTTATAAGGTTTAGGTGACTTAGATCTCACTCAGATTACATTGCAAGATATATATGATGCACATATATCTTGTAAGCATGTCAAAATGATCTAGGTGATCAAAGTTTACAACTATACCTTTGATTGCTGCAGAAAAATATATATGCCTATTGTTGATATTCTTTTAAAACACACCACAGTTTGAAATGTCTTTTGTTCACATTATACATGTACTTTTCAGCAGACATACTGGTACTTGTATCTCAACTCATGTAAGTTGTGTAATAAAAACAAATTTGTGCTAATAAAAAGATGCCAAGATGATGATCATGATGAATTATTTATGATGTCAGGGAATGAAACAATGCATGTCTTGTCTGAAGAATAAAAACATATATTAATCTTGGGTCTTGAAAATGAAAATCTGATAATAAAAAAAATTCTTATTCTTTATATACAAAACTTCCTATTAATCTGATTGAAATCTTTTCATACAACTTCTCTATCATAACAAGGACAATATCTCTATAACAAAAAGAATCAGGGATATTGCGTTTTATAATCAGGTTGAATTATGAAAAAGTCAATCAAATAGGATAAATGTCTAGATTTTTAAGATTTACCCTGGCATCTCTTGTTTGTCCCTTCTGTTTACTGTTATGTACAGTAACAAGTTCTTCTAAATGATATGAATTATAATAACTAACTGTGCATTTACACAAGTTTTAATATTTGATTGTAATTATACCCCACACAGCAAAGTTGTGAGGGATATTATAGCATTGAATCATGATTTTTTGAAGTATACACTCTCATAACTGCAGCGGTGTGTGCATACAAATTGAGTAACGCGCGTTAGCGCGTTTTGAAAATTTGTATGCACACACCGCTGCAGTTATGAGAGTGTATACTTCAAAAAATCATGATTTAATGCTTATATTTACATTTCTTAACTTCTTGCCTTGTCTGCAAATATGATTCATACCTTAAAATTCCTATCTTATCCTAAGGGTAAGTTAATATTAATGGAAGAGCCACAGTAACAGCCACAAGCGTGAACTTTGATTTTCGCTTGTGACGTTGCAGTTTACAGCGTTCAACGTTTTGTGACGTCATAATAAAACTCATCAATTTGACCTTTGACTACTTGTTGCATTTAGAGGCATTTGAAGATCACAGAGTTTAATGGGAAAACACAGTAGAATGTAAATATATTGTTTTGAACCCATCCCACAGTTAGTCAGTCTGTCCTATTTTTTTGTACTAAGTGAAACTCATCTAAACAGCTGCATAGAATTTTGTGAAACTTTAATTTGTAGATATTTAGGACAAGATGTGTTGATGTGCATATGACCAGGAGAAAAAGATTTCTTTATTTTTCTGTGAATTTTGGCGCTTTTGAACTTAGAGTTTTGACAATATATTACAGTAAAAATAGTACCGGAATAAAAAATTTGTACCACTAATATTGACATATTTATGTGACCATCTTTTCCATACCACAACTAAAATTTGTGCTTTATTTAATAGATAGCAAAGCTTGTATAGTTTTGAAATTCTATCTAGAATCCAATTATTCTTTCTCTGCTATACATACAACCATCGTCAGATACCCAACTCATCCGTGGGTATCTGGCGATGACATACAATATACTTGGTAATATTTACCGTGTCCATTTTTGCCTTTATTAGCCAATTGGTTAATGATGGAATTAAAATTGATTGCTAATTTAATGTAAATGGTATTAGATCTCTTTAAATTGTAACTTTGTTAAGGTGAATTTGATTGGGGCAAAATCTCAAACAATCGTGATATTGCATTTTATTTAAGTAACATGTACTACAGTACAGGAAATAAAATAACAGTAAATAAAATAATCATAAAAAAGTACATGTATTAGGTTTGCACATGTAAATGTCATGTGTGTTTAAACAACATTAATTAGAGATCAAAATAGAAAAAAGGCTTATGCAATTTCAATGTGATATTTTGTTACAGAGGAGGGAGCAGACTTCTTTATTTGGGATGACAACATTGCCATAAAACCGGACTTGCCAGACACCCAGACAGAGGGAGGGGTGGAAAAATCTGTGGATAGTGAGGGTCAGGATAATTCAGTCAGTATAGTGGACATCACAGAGTCCATCAACTACATAGAGACCAACAAGGTATAGTACATCCTAGTGGATGAATGTATTACTTCCTTTAAGATGATCTAAGAATGGATTCAATAATTATTATAAAACCATGGAAAGGAATTACCGGTAATATATAGGATTTATGCTGATGCCATGATGTAGATAATGCCTGGTATTCATTGTCAGAAAACCCAGTGGCCTGTCAGTGAGTTTCACATTTATTTAATGACCATAAACCAGCTCGCTGAACTTTTGTTGGAATCATTAATATTCAGTATTTTCAATCCCCAGATGAGAAACCAAAACTGTTTACCTTTTGGGGTATAAAACCGATGATTATGTCACAAGAACATATAGCTTCTGTCTATGACCATGTAAGTTAAGCAGTCATGTCATTGATGAAATTTTCTTCATGAGATTATGAAGGTACCAATAAGAATTAGACATGGATTGTTCTGATCACATTTTTGCTAGCCAAAGGTTTAAGATCTGCTCCTGTTATAATATTATAAAGGAGAAGAGCAGATTGTAAGCCCTTGGCTAGCTAAGATGTTCTGATCATAAAACAAAAAAATATCACTTACAGTGAGTTTTCCGTATGAGTTTCTGATGATAATCCTATTCTTAGATTAGTGATTTTGTATTTACCATAGTTGCATCATTTGTCTGTTCACCGACTTTGGTGCCAGAATTTGACAGAAATCATGCACCTTTTGACAATTGTCATATGGTCGATACCTGAAGTACATATACTACTGGTATCTGTTGTAAAGTGATGCTCATATGTCTTCACCAACAAGAAAACGATTTGATCTGTAAGATTACCTTTTCAAATGTTAACACTTTTGATTATTTCTTTTATCAGGATGCCTTTGAGGAAAGTGATGACATCCCCTCCAAGTACTCCCTGAAGTCTGTTCTGACCACTGACCAGATTCTCCATTACTATTGGAGATTATCTGTAAGTTTTATTTGTAAACAATTCTGTAAACAATTAATATATGTACTGTAGAGAATAATATTGTTAATATTTACTGGTACACGGCTACCTGAAGATGTGTCTCTTGTGTTGTCAATTGTAGATTAGCAAGGGAGATAACTTTTCACATTGAGTTTGAAGTTTCCTCTGCTAGAAAATTTCAGCTTCCACCCACCCCCCCCCCCCCCCCCCCCCCCCCCACCCAAAAAAACCAAAAACAATAACATGTACATATTGTTCCATGTAATCTGAAAGTTAATATTTTTGTAACGAATTAGAAACGCATGCAGTTGACATCTACCTGCCTGCAGAGATGGATGGCCAGCTGGATTGCATTTATCATTATCTGGTGTGGGGACTACATTTTGTACTGGATCAGTCATCACTCCAAAGTCTTGGGCATCTTGGAGTTCCTCATTCCTCTTGCTCTTCTCTTTATTGCTACATCAGCTTTTGCAGAAGCCAACTTTGAAGGAGAGAGAATGATTCAGGTATGACAGATTTAAAAAAGTTTTAAATTTTTTTCAATGAATGTAATTTAATGTAATAAAACTTCTACACAGTGAGAACAAAAGTTACAAGTTATTTATGTTTTGTTAGTGGAAAATCTTTTTTTGTACTCATGATGCACTTTACTTGCATTACATGTAGATTCCTTTGTTACAGTGCATATATCCTACAGAGGACAGATTGAGAGTTCAGGCATTCCTTCGCCAGCAGCCACTCCAAATGAAGGTAATTAAGCAGTTATCAGACTGTGACTTTATATACATCGATTGTAGGCTGCACAGAGCTGTCTTGGTTAAGTTCTGAATATTTATTAACAACTTGTCAGGTGTGAAGAAAGAAGCAAATACAGTAACTTCTAGCTACTTTGTAATTCAAGTTCTCATTCTCATAATGATGAGCAGGCACTATTATTTTTAATTTTATTTATTCCAATAAGGCAATAACCATGTATTCAATTAATGAATGTAAAAAGGATAATGTTAATCTGCCTTGTTTAGTAATCCAGCATTTTGTCGAACTATTTCAGGTATTCAACATCAGCGTTTCCTACAATGCGATACTTGGAGTCATCCTTGCCTTTGCCGCGGCCATTGCCTCACGAATCATTCTGGACGAGCTTAGCATGTAAGAGGTCCATGCAGTTGACTTTGAAGTACATGTACTATATTGTTGTAAATACTCATCATATATATATCTATATATACTCATTTTAGAGCTATAAATGAGATTAGGATATACCTGCAATGGCTATTTTAAGTCAACCCCATAGGCCACGTATTTCTGTTATAATTGCCTAATAAAATTGTCATGGGTTTTTGTACAATTCTATATATTTTGTATATTTTAATAAATTAAAAAGATATTTATATCACATTTATTATATGAGATGAACTATGTGTAATTATAAATTGTATCATATACATGTAAACAAGCTTGTGCAAAATGTTTTCTTTGATTTTGTTAAAATAAATGCTTTACACATGTTAATTCAAGTTTGTTTAAAATTTAATATGGTTTATGCCTACTTTCCCAGGCTCTGCCACTTTATGCCAACGTCCGACTTCATTGCCATATTGAAAAGCGAAATATCTAAATTTTGCATTCCAATACTTGCAATACAGAAAAAAAATCTCTGCATGGTGCATCAAGGGTCCTCCACACCTTTCGGAAAAGTTTTGCACACAAGCCCTAACTTTTATACATGTATATTCTTAACGATATGAATTCTAGCATGCATTCTACTTGAAAATGACAGAAAAAACTCATTTTGGGGGAAAAATCAACCTCAAAATTTTATATCGCCATTCATAAAAACAAAAGTCCCTGCTTTATCCAAAAAATCCGCCTGAAAGTCAGTTTTCGGAAGCTGTACCCAGTGCTAGAGAAAAACAACAAAATTTGGTGGCATAAACAGTTTCACAATGGGTTGAACTGCCATGTTGCAACATACTGTCATAAGAAGTGTCATGGGTGTCAAAGACCCTGAACCATAGAATGAATTTCTTCAGTCTTGCAACTGTCATTGTAGGTCTGTACTGATCTCTTAATCGAAATTTTGATGAAATCAGCAAATCCACTGAAAACAGACAATCTGCTGAAAAATCACATCCCTGATATGGGTACAATTTGAATCATCTTCCCTAGCCAAGGGTTTACAATCCATTCTGCTCCTCTACAACCCTTGTCAGATTTAGCTAACAAAATCTGATTGGCTGCGAAGACAGGCGATTGCAGGGAATCCACTACCGTTACAAGTATTTATTAATAAGTGTAGTTTGTTGTGGTTTTAAACATAATATAAGATAAATACAATCATCATTACAATTTTTATGCAATTAATAAATAAAATACGATACACAATTACAAATATATAGGTTTTCCTTGTAATTCTCACTTTTTTCTCTCCCCCCCCCCCCCGACATTTCTTCTAATACCTCATATGAAAAATACATATTTTAGGTGCTCCAATTCAACTCAATCGCTAGACGGCATTGTACTGTTTCTGTAAACAACGGCTAAATCTGCTAAAGGTTGTAGAGGGACAGAGTGGATCATAAACCCTTAATAGCTAGCATAAATGAAGTTGAATATAAATAGATGTAAAGAGTTCACAGCTAGCGAAGATGAGCTCGAGGCCATGCTTCACAACATACATATACGTCTCTCAAATAGACAACTTTATATTACACACAATACTAATTGTATGCAAGAGTCGGGGACTAGAGTTCCCAATAAAACATTCTTGTCTACCATCAACTGCCAGATGGTAGTCTCCCAACATTTCATTGCTATCTGTGTACTGCTAGTATAGTCCAATCCACAATTTGTAAAAAGTTGTTTCCCCTTTGTGGGAGTCAACCCAAAGGTCTCAAGAGAACATCCCAACTTTCTCTTCTTTATGCAACGGAATATTTGGTTTTAAGGATGACGTTTACTCAGCATGAAAAAAAAATCCACTGATGATAATGAAAAACCATCTATTGTGTGTTATAGACCTTTGCTTGTATTATTATTTTTCACTTTCAGAAAAGTATGTCAATGACCTACTTTTTGAGTTAATGGCCATTGAATATTTATTGAAAATTCAAGAAAAATCCCAAAAATTTTTACACTACGATTGAGATTTTCTTAATTATAAAAATATTACAAATAATTAAACACTTTAAAAATTAAGATACAGTTTACGAATGGTAGTGGCACTAAATAAGTACACAACATTAAGATTTCAGCATCAATTTTTAAAAATAATTCAATCCGAATTTCCTCTATCAGTTTTCAAATCCCTACCCATTTTTGATTCAATTTTACAAAAAATTGAATGATGATAATACAAAAACATTTATGATATTGAACTACTTATATTGACCTTATTCTGTTGGCATACAATTTATATGAGGTCAATGATCAAAATTTTGAGATATGATGTCTTTTATCGTTTTTAAGCATTTTTCAATATTATTATTATTCGTGCCATAAGATTATTTTAATGAATAAGTGGGGTAAAACCAACGGAAAATATGCAAAATTACGTAGACTCAAATATAAAAACCTAACTTTTAATAATTGACAACTGCCAAAAAACCTTTAGCAGAAAACAAAATCTGCAAAATTTAGTCCGAATTTCCTCTGTTTGGCTAAAAGTCAATTTTTGTTTGAGCATAATTCCATAATAAAGTAATACTATTGAATGTTTTGTCAATAATAATTCATTTCATAAATACTTTTTGTGTTTAGAACAAATTTTACTCATTACATTGAACTTTTTAACAATCGGAATTTGAGAACTCAGACCCTGAGTAAATAACACCCTTAATGTCAAATGACAAATTTACACATCTCTATAAAACTACAAAGGCTACCATGAGAATTCTATGGGTTTTACCCCCAAAGATGACAATGAACAATTTCTGTAAAGTGTGGATTCATCTAAAGCATTGAACCATTAACTCCATTCATAGACATGGATTTCCTTCATTAAATAACTACAGACATTGCATGATAGTGTTTTTCTTGTCTTTATTTTATCACATGTATTAACACTTGTTACACCATTCTGCGCAACAGAGGGTTAATGCTGTCTTCACGCAGGCCAAAGTCACCACCGTCGTTGAAGTGGTTGTACTTCCTTCTCCATCCACCATTAGGTGTGTTCAGTTTGAATGGCCACAAGAAGTTGGCAGCATACTTGAAGTTGGGTCCAACTGTGTAGATCTCGTGGATCAAATCTTCCATACAGATGATTCCAAAGCGTCCTAAAACAAAAAAATTAAATAGACAGACCTTACAAGCAACGTTTATTTCTCAATTCCTGTATTGATGGTGCTTATTGTATACAGCTTAAATAGGTTAAATCAAGGTAGTGGACTCTTAAACTGTAACATTTACATCTTAAGTATGCCCTTAGAGGGCAAATTTGAAAAGTAATTAAAATTGATTTTTGAACATCTCATCTAAAGCTCAGAAAGAAACAATACGTCGTAAAATGATTTCTCATAATTTTCTCCAGAATTCAGGTTTTGTCCAAACTTTTTCTTTTTCACAACTCTCAGTATATAATCTTAATATGTAAACGGTGTGACCGTTGGACCGAGCGCAGATTTAACACAATGCAGTTTGATTTTTGTGTGATAAAATCTATTCAAAACGTACACAGTAGGATCCGCCTGCATGGTTGCCTACTTCAAAGTTAAACTAAACGCCGCGTGCTCAGTCTACATTATGACGTCATATCTCAGACGTAAAACGTTCAAGTTTTGTCTACGGAAATAGCCGAAGAGAGTTACGTGATTCCAATTTTTTTTATTTCTTCTTTCATTGTTCATCAATTTAATTCATATGAATGCCGCTGTAATAAATTTGAATACTTTATTCAGTATCTAAAAGATTAGTTCCTTGACGTTAATGTTTTTATTTTCCATCTGATAATTTGATAAGACATACATAGAAAAAGTCGTGTTTTTTAATTGAAGCACTATGGAAACTTATCTGATTTCCTTTTTAATTTCCTTTAATTCAAATTACCTTCTATTGAAATACTGGAACTTATTTAATCGAGTTTAGGGGCAATAAACATCGATAAGTACCAGTCAATCAATGATCGAACTAACTTTTTAAAAACAAAATGGCTGCCAATATGGCGGCGCCCAGGGCTGGAAGAAATTTTTTTTGGCCTTAGTACCCCTGATTCAACTTTCATTTTTCACTGATTTTCTTATATATACGTGTTACCATTAATCCTCGCTTCGCGAGGCGGGCTTCGCCCGCCTCTCGCTGCGCTCGGTAATATCCAGTTGCAAATTAATTGTTTCATTGAAAATCATTTGTCCATTGACTTAAATAATTTTCTGTTCCCCAAATTTAGCATTCTTTTCATTTCAAGAGAGCCAATCAAAAAATCAAAATAATTTTTAATAAGTTAAAGTTAGTGCCCATGTTAAATTAAATGTATAATTTTTTTTTTTGGTCATGAAAAATGTATGGTTGCTGAAAGAAGAAAACCAGAGGTAAATTAAAGGCAATGTCTTCAAAGGTAAAAGAGTACTTTCTCCTAAAAATACCAAAAACCTACCGAGGTGTTTCTCAATGAGGGCATTGTCTGTGAGAGGAATACGCTGATTTCCAACTTTTCCATATCCCCTTTTGTACACCAATTCCCTCACACTCTTGAGGTTGGGGTACCTAAGACACAAATAAAATACTACATGAAACATCCTTACCTACAGAAGAGTTTGGAACTATTTCATCAATTTAGTTATCAAATTAAGATGAGACTTGATATATATTTTGCCGAATGTACAGGTACATGTAATGCGCAATTATTTTCTTGAACAATTCTTTGAGAGAAAAGGGGGCATTTATGGTTATCAAGATTTTTAATTATTTTACTAAAGACGCAAATTATGTTCCTTATAATGTAAACATTAATAATTGGCCCTAAAAATGCGAGATTATGGTCCATATCAATTAACTAGACAATTCATTTCAAAGCTCAGACGATCGAGAACTCCAGTTAATTAGATAGGGTGTCATGTGGTGCTGTGATGTCATAGAAGCAATAGCTCTGACTGCTGATAGAAGTACTTCGTAAACTTTATGTACTATAAGACCTACTTTGATTAAACATGGAAAACAAGTTTCAGGACATCAATGACATTCCTTTGAGGGTAGAAATTCAGCCATATATGTTCGAACTCCCAGCGAGAGTCGATTGCAATGCATAGTCACAAGATAAAATATATCAGAAAAATTATCAGGCATGTAAAATTTCACATTAATGTTTCCACAATAATTTTCCCTGCAAATAACTGTAATACTGAAAGTTACGTCTTCCCCCTAATTATTGTGCCAAATTATATACAAGTGCATACTACATGTATATTCAGCATATTCAGGATAAACACTAAATGTCGTCCTAAATACCAGGTTGAGTGTTCTTTTTCATCACTTTCATTTTAAATATACTTTCAATTGTTGTTCGTTTGTATAACTTTATACTTTCTCTTACCCCCATGCAATGAAGGGTTCAGCGATTCTCAACATGTGAATCGTGGCCTTGTTAAGTCTCACAAAAACACCATTGTTAATCTGCCTCAAACGGAAAAGCTGCATAACCTTCCTTGGCTTGGGATGAACTCCATTGATACTGAAATATAGTCAATACCAAATTTATTTCATTTAACAAAATATATATCTGCAATACTACAATGGTCAGCTGGGAAAAAATATAGATATTCCTTTGGAAGAAAACTTACAACAGCTGGGACTTTATATTTTTTTTTAGGCCTTTCTTTTTAATGCAAAGCTATCTTTTGCTTAAAAGATTTATGTAAAATTTTCCCCAATCAAATAAAATCTTCTTTGGACATGTCACAGCAGACATTCTAGCACCTTTTACATATTATCATAAAGGTATGTTACTGTATGTAGCCATTGTTTGTACTATTCAGGGCTCTCTCAGAGAGTTGTACCACCATCTGTCATTATTAAAAATCTCCCCAAATCTTTCATTTTCTGGCAAATACACACTGTTATCTTCAATCACGGAGACGTGCTACAACCTTTGACAACTTATCATATAATAACTTTTTACCCTCTGATTCGCATCACAAAAGCTAGCTTGGGTTCATCAGGGACATAGAAGTTGCCATTCTTCCTGGCTTGTCTGGCCATACGAATGTCATCTCTTTCCTTAGCTCTGTATTCTTTGATATATTTTTCTGCTCTTCGGAAGATGATTTTCCTCTTTTCCTTCTGTTTCTAAAATGGACAATGGTTTATATACAGTTAAAATTCATTATAAAACCTGATGATTTGTAGTTGCTCGATGAAAATTGAATGCAATCTGAATAGCATTGCCGGCTTGATTTTTATGATACAATACAAAATTAAATGTCTAATAGGGATATCATGCAGACCTTGTATTACAGTAAAAAATATCAATCCAACGTCAAGTCAGACCATTTTGTTAATATATTGCATTTATATTTGTGGGTTATCAAAAAGTTGTTGTTTTGTTCAAAATGAATTCACGGGAACAATTTACAGAGGTATTTCAGCAAGGCTTGGTTTTTTATTCATTAGCAGCATTGAAAAATTTTGCCACTCAGGAAAAATAAAAACTCAGGAACAACCACTAGTTCACAAGAAACGGACACTCATTTCAATATGTAAATGGCAGTAGTGATTCAGAAAAAAATTAGCATAGCGACACTAAAAAAATTTAAAACAAAGAAAAAAGTGGAAAAAAGTGAAGAAAAAAACCCTAAATTGACAACGGGGCAGCATGGAAAAAATAAATCATTTGAATTTCTTTCTTTCATAAACACAGAGAAAAATATGTGTCAGGTTAAGTGACCTGCAATTGGGTTAACTCTTGCAGTTTGATTTTTCAATATTGTTCATTTATTTGAGCAATTAACTATCAATATTAATATAAAGAAAAAAGCTTAATTATCAATATTAATAAAAAAAAAAAAAACTAGAACTGTCCTAATGGGACTAATACCCCCGCTAGGCTAATTTCAAATGGGACAAATAATTGAATTGAATAATAATTAAGGTTTGGAACACATACCAAAAAAAAATTCTAGAATTGTAAAAAAAAAAAAAATAGTTAACAAAGAAAAATTAAAATCAAAATTGTCCGAATTTCACTGTTAATACATATCTATAACAGTAATACATTTACAAATGTATGTATTTGATGATATATTTTTTTAATTTAATTGATTTAAAGAAAAACCAACAAAATGACAATAACCCCTCCCTTTGCAGTGAATAGAAATACCGGTAGCCAAGCAATGCTCTTCTGTTGATAAAACTTTCAATATCTTTCTAATAAGAGTCTTGACAGATGCAATTAGTTGTTTCAAATTTTCCTCACTTTCTCCTATGGCACAATTGAACTCCATATCAGAAAATTGATCCCATAGGACTATGATTTTCTTTGATGAGCTTGTTAAATTTAATAAACTCCCAAAACATTACCATAATTACCATACCATGTAAAAATATGTAAAAAAGAAAATTTAATATTACAAACAATTTTAAAATTGCCAAAACACTACAATCATATCAGTAATTTTGAATTTCATTTAAATTAATGCCCAATAGGGTCACTTCATCAAATTACTTGACACATAAATTTAAACAACCTCTAAAAATAGTTTAACTTCTTTATTAATGATTATATTTATATTTATTTCCTTATAATGATAGACCTTTTGGTTTACATGAAACAGTTTTAAAATAGCCCCAAAACCATCACCCATTTTACAGATTATCAATTTCCTCTAAACACATGCTCCATCTGAACCATGGCTCAGATAATGGCTGCCTTGGGACAAATGAATTCAGCCACACTTGTCTTTGATGTTCTCATTAGCTCCTAAGAATTTATCATTGACAAACAAAAACTTTGCATTGTCAGTTGATAGAATACTTATAAAAAATATTTTTTTTTTATAAATTAAGACATAAAGACAAAAAACTCCATCTGGATGTATTTATATAAATATATTTTAGAGTGTTTTCTATTAATTAATTAATAAAATCTGTAAGGATTACCTCCCTTACTTTTCAACATTACTATACAATATATAGAATAAGGAAAATGAAAACTGTCATAAAATCATTAAATCTTGTCTGATCTTAAAAAAAATTGCAGGTGCACATCTTCAGATGGTGTTCAACATATGTACAAATTTTCAAACTGTTCCATGCAGCAATAAAAAATTCTATAGGGGGGACAAAGTTGCGTCTACAGACAGACGGACAGACAGACGGACGGACAGACAGACGGACAGGGTGAAACCAATATACCCCCCTAAACTTCGTTTGCGGGGGTATAAAAAAAAATGCAAGTGCAATCATTTACAGCTTTAAATCCTTGCCCAAAAGTTTTCATATTAACCACATTGCAGTGTAAAAATAGAATGTTGTACGTCAAAGATAAGCAAGTTTAATACTGTGACAAAACTAAAGATATTGTTTCTGACACTGCATGATCCAATTCTTTTGCAATAACAGTACAAAATATTTTTTATACAGAAATGAACTAATTTTTCTTATATATCATGGCACTTACTTGTTTGTTTTCGAGCTTTGCCTTGGCAAACTTTGCTCTCAATTCTTCATTCCTCTTTCTCTTTTTCAAGAGGGTTTCAGGCACTCGCGGAAGCTTCTTACTGTAATAAACATCATTTGTTTAAAAACTAATTATTCTCAAATGCAGTTACTGGCATATGACCAATTCCCACCAGTGCATTGTCACATCATTTTTTTGTATATAACTTTAAGTGTTGATAAAATGACAATACACTGGCGATAAATGGTCCTTGGCAAAAATTGGTTGTATGCCAGTAGAAAGTGTAACAAAATCTTGGATAGATAGGCAATTTAGTAGAATTTACAAATGTTTACAAAGATGTAATCAACAACAAAACACAACCATCAAAAACAAAATTGGTCATATCAAAGTTATAAAACAAGCTTTAACTAAGAAAATCTCAACGAGAGCATTCATTGGAATATCACGTATGAAGGTATTTCATTTCATATCTAGATTATTTAAAAAATATATCATTTTTCATTGCAATATTTTCAAACTCCATATTTGGAATAAGAGAGATTGTAATATTTGTTTAAGAATCTTGCCACATAAAAAATCCTATGTTTAATGTGTCAAAATTCAGACTTCAAAAAATCTAAAAATTTCGAGAAGAATATATTTAACCCTAACATAAACATCGCTAAATACATACATAGGCTGCATTATATCTCATTCTTTTAAATATGAATATAAACAACAGATATAAATACGTCATAAAAATAAAAATAATTTATTAAAATGTTTTTCTTAAGGCCTGATGTCAATGGATTAAATGTATTGAAATACACATTACTTTTCCGGGGCCATGTTGAAACATCAAAAGGCCGCTTATAGCATCGACGATGCAATTGTTTATATAAATTCACAGGATTTTTTTTCCCAAGAATCAAGAATGATTTAAATATGAAAAATTAATTTATTGTTTTTTAAACACAAATAGTATATTTAAAAAATACTAAACACCCCCAAGGATTATCTTCGGCCGCATATATCAAATATCGCGCAGGACATCTCTACTTTCGATTTGAAGTCCACACCACAGAATGGGGTCGGACGATTCTTTGCGTCTGTGGAGATTTTTCCGCTTTGGTAACGACAGAAGTGTATATACACCACATGTTCGATCATTGGAGAATTCATATGAGGAGCTTATTATGAGGTGTGATAGCACATATATTCCGTAATAGATTCATTTAACGTTATAGAATTATTGGTAAATCCACACATTTGCATTTCCGAAAGTGCCGCCATCTTGGCGGAGTGGGGTGGGGGTTTAATTGGTATGTAGTCTTTTAATATCTAGCCTTGTCAATTAACATTGTATCTCCGATTTTAGTTGCCAAAGTTCTGTGATATTCTGAAATTGAATTGACAATGAAATTCACCAGATCTCTGGATGTTAAAGGGGCTTAGTGAAATTCTATTTTTCCGTTTTTAGCTCACCTGAAAGCTCAAGTGAGCTTTTCTGATCACATTTTGTTTGTCGTCCATCTGTCCGTCCTTCTGTCCATCTGTCTGTAAGCTATTAATGACAAATTTTGAAAAATTTTCAAAAGTCTTCTTCTCAAGAACCATAAAGCCAGGAAAGCTGATACTTGTGACCCCCGGGGTTAGGGTGGGGCCACAATGGGAGGTCGAAGTTTTAGAAAGGAATATATAGAGTAATTCTTTAAAAATCTTCTTCTCAAAAACAAATCAGCCAGGAAAGCTGAAACTAGTATGGAACCATCCTGAGGTAGTGTAGATTTACAGTTGTGAAAATCATGACCCCCGGGGGTAGAATGAGGCCACAATGGGGGGGGGGGGTCAAAGTTTTACATAGGAATATATAGAGTAAATCTTTAAAAATCTTCTTCTCAAAAAACTAATCAGCCAGGAAAGCTGAAACTTGTGTGGAAGCATCCTCAGGTAGTGTAGATTCAAAGTTGTGAAAATCATGATCCCTGGGGGTAGGGTTGGGCCACATGGGGGGGGGGGGGGGTGGGTGTTAAAGTTTTACATAGGAATATATAGAGTAAATCTTTAAAATATCTTCCTCTCAGAAACTAGTCAGCCAGATGATTCTTTATAATTGTTAAGACTTTGGCTCCAGGACAATTCTTCGGCCTCACAAGAAAGTTCAGAGTTTGATGTAGCTTTATATCCCATATATAAACAATTGTTAAGGATCTTTTTGAGAACTGCAATACTCAACATGTGATATGACTATAGAATCATCCTGTTAGAAAAGGGACTAATGATTATAAACATAAGAATATCCAGAGGGAAAAACGGATTTTGTTTATACAGGATCTGCATGTTTTATTGTTCATTGTCCAGATAGTTTGCATTATGACTCCATTAAGCTGATTTTATCATACATATTGTTCCTCAGGTGAGTGATGTGGCCCATGGGCCTCTTGTTACACTCTACAATGCTTTAGCAATGCATTTCTAATGATCAAATGAAATTTGCGAGTCAGTTGTAGAGTTATTAATTATACAGAGCTCACAATTCTTTGTCATGTAAACAAGGCTCGTGTCCTGTTTATGTCTACATATTAGGTTCAATATACCAGTAAAAAATCTTTTCAAGCTAATTTGTCGACCTTCTTTTTTTTTATTTTAAGCATAAACATACAGTTTCTAATGTTTATTTAACACATTAATTTGAGGTCTGAAACTGGACTGGTTGCCCAGTAGTCCCAAATAAATTGACAGTAGTCAATTTCAGTTTTACCATTAATTAACATTCATAACTGGTAAAAATGCTTACTGGTCAAATGTGGACCACTCTCTCCAACAATAATTTCATCCTCCCTTACTTAAAAATGACAGAATGATGTATTATATATCAACACTGTCAGGCTACCCCAAGCAGGAATGTATTGTGATGTCATACTTTACATAAAATGAGGTTAAATATACAATAAATGTAACAATAAATATTACACATGTATTAACCATTTGAAATATTAAACATTATGTGTATTATGCTAATATTAAATATATATCAGTCAATGTGCACAAGTAATATTCAATTACTGAAATATTAATTAATAAAACAAAGATATTAACTGCCACAAATGATATGTGTTTGTTAGCACATTTTAACGAGGCCGCGTACAGATCAAGTATGTACGCTTTCGTGCAGCATTTCATTAGTATTGTGACGTCATCTTTTTGATTGGTTGACGCCATGGCGTGATAGTTTCAACTGCAGATATTCAGCGAATTTTGTTGAAAATAGATCGTTTGATGCGTAAAATTGATATTATATTGTGGAATAAGCATAAATGTCTCGAAGTATAAGCTATATTTGGACTTGGGTCGAAAATGTGAAGAGGGTTCAGGAAGCCTCTTTTTTTTTCTCTTAAAATAATAATTATATCATTAGAAATTCATGTAAAAAATTTCATTAAAAAATCTAGGGCAGAACAGATGAGACCCGGCCTCGTTAAAAGAGTTCATTTAAAAATGGCTTTGTTCAGTAAGTTAGTAAATGTATAATTAATTCCAAAAGATTAAGTTTTTTGCTTTTTAATGGAATGGTATAATATATAATAAATTAATCATGATCATAATAGTAACTTGATCCAAAGAGCTGGGTCATGTCTTGTTGCCAGGCACAGATCATCTCATTCATATCATACGAACATGATGTGAAGCATCTCATTTGATCTGATGATCCTCACTCTAACAATAATGTATTAGTATTTCACGGACATTTTCTCTTGATCCATATTTTTAATGTTATGCATAAATTATACATGTATTGTATTGAATGAATATTAATATTACATGTACATCCCTTTTTTGGCTGTTTTATTTTGTGCTTATCTTTGTGAATGTGCATTGTATAGACAGAAACCTGTTTTAAATACTATATATGATATCACAAATATTTACTGAGAATTTTTTTTAATGATATATATAAATAAAAACTAGCTGATACAAATTTGTTATAAGCTTCAGTGACTGTAGTAAAAGTGGGCAAAAATCTGTTGCAATATATTTTTCAGCATCCATTTTCTAAATTAAGAAATGAATTTCTTTTTATCAATTATCGGTGCCAAGCGACTCTGAGCAAAATGTCCTGCATTCTGGCAACAAGGAAAATTTAATGATTTAATTAACAAAATGTAGGACATAGAAAAATCAATTTATCAATAAGAAACGTTACTTACTACGTGAACTAGATGGCCATGACACTAGCTTTATCTGAGCTTTTGTTTTTTTTCTCCCCTAGCTCATCTATAAAATATAGTCAAACTTCGTTATCTAGAGTTAGATGGGACTGTTAAAAAACTTCAAGATATCCAAGTATTCCTGATATCGAGAGTAAAATAACTAAAAAATAAGTGGTTGGGACTTAAAAATAACTTTGACATATCCACTGTATTTGAGTTATCAGTGTCTGAGATATCAAAGTTCAACTGTATGTATGTATACTGTTAGCAATTTTATGATATTCATCATTATTTATTTCCAGAGTTATCCAGCGAGGACAAGGAGGACGGCTCATAGATTTTATAGAGAGAGAATCCGATAGAAACAGCAGGTTTTATCCTTTAGCCTACACTCTTGCTGTCTGCGCCAGGAGTACCAATCAAGATGTCTCCCGTAAAGCTTACATGGCAATACAAACTGTCTGTAGGACACCAGAAAAATTATTCATGTTTCTCAAGTACTGTAAGGAGTCTCTGAAGCTTAAATCATGGCCTAGACGCCACAGGATGGCTGTAGCTAAGTGGTATACAACTAATCCTCAATATCTTGATAACCCCATGCTTCTTGCAAAACATGTGACTAAATATAGGAGACGCCATGGGTTTTCACACAAAAAAGTGTTAAAGTGTTGTCATCCCAATACCTCTAGATGTCCTGATGATATCAAATTCATATTATGTTATGCTGTTAAAGGTATTTCAAAAGCTAGACGTTTGCATCAAGGAGAAGAAGGTAAAATCATGTCTGTTGTGGATTTCATTAATGATGTTGATACTCTACGAAAGGGAAAAATGCCAGAGGATGATGTAGTAGCTTTAATTAAAAAATGGGAGCTGACTTGGGAGCAAATACCTACTGTTCATTTGCAATCAAAGGAAATATGGAAGGCATTGCTTAATATAATGCCAATGACAGCATTGTTGAGAAATTTGGGAAAACTAACCATGCATAGATTACTTGAACCTGGTAGTCAAGAAGAAGCCAGAACATGTTCCAGACTTAATAATGCAGAACTCCTTAAAGATGCCAAACTTCACCCTATCCAAATCCTTTCATCTTTGAATGGTTACAGAAAGGGGGAAGGATTTAAAAGTGACAGGTACACCTGGAATGTTAACAAAAATATTGTCTATTCCCTGACACAAGCATACATGATGCAACTTACCTCTAGCAGTCAAAATCCCAACCTTCCTCAGAACCTTCTGGTAGCGATAAATATCAGGCCTTCAATGGAGAGACATGTTGTTGGGATCCCTTTGATGAATTGCAAGCAGACTGCTACTGCTTTGGCAATGACCCTGAAACAAAGTCAGCCATCTACCCATACTGTTACTTTTGGAAGTGGGGACATTGCAAGAAGGCTTGATTTTCAGCTATCTGCTGCTGGCATATATGACATAGAGAGTGCTTTAGATGCTGTGGAACAGAGAACAGATGATAATCCTGTTAATTTTGATGCACCATTGCAATATGCCATGCAGAATATGAATGCAGTAAATGCTGTCATTCTAATGACTGACCGTCTCACTGAGCAAGACAGAAGTGATATCCAAAGAGCTTACAGGAATTTTAAAGAACAATTCCTAGATGTTTCATTTATCACTGTGTGCTTTCAGAACTGTGAAGAAACATCTCCTGTTGCTGAACCACAAGACCCCAACATGTTGGATGTAATAGGAGTGGATGCAGGGGCATTAGATATCATTCTTTCCTTTATCGCGAACAGAGATCAACAAGTACGAGTACTGCTGGAAGAACTTTCAATTGATGGAAGAATGGAGGAGGATATGGAAGAGGCTTAGACGACATGTCTAAAACATTGTTAAACAGTTTCTACATCATTAAGAATCCATGGAAAGGAATCTCAGTGGAGGGTGCTGCTGATGCTTTTTATTAACATTTACCATAATTCTCACTGAGCTGTGATGCATGTAGCTCTTATTTGCAAGAAGTTTTCTCCACACACAAAATTTAATAACAAAATTATTTCACTAATAAATGTCCATACACCAAAAGTTAATTACTATGTTCTGGATGATCTTAATAAATCTTGTTTATTTCTCCAAACTAATCTTTGTTTGTTTTGGATACATGTATTGTGGTTTTGTCTTTATCTGTACCGGTAAATGTTGAATATCAATTTTCATGGATTTGGTCATAGATTTGACTTACTAGATTAAAGTGAGGTTTGTGGCTACCAGGAGATAACTCAGATTTTCATTGTGAGGTAACATTAGCTTCATATTGTTATACCCGATAGATATGATGTCAAGATTTACATGACGTAATGATTGACTTCAGTTATTCTTTGTTTTGTAAATAAAGCTCGAATCTTGTTATTTTTTACATGTGCTGTATTGGTATAAAGTGCAATCAAATGTTGGTTTTTGTTGATAATATTATATTTATAAACACATTCAGTAAGTTTATTTTGTTTGCTACGAGTCATTTTGTACAAGAAATTGTAATTTCTTTACTTAATATTATGTGAATTAAACTAAATAAATATAAGACTCGAGCTTTGTTTACATAACAATGATTTCTAACCTCTGTATCTCTCTTGTAACTTGACTTTTAACTTTCAAATTTTGGTCAATCAATCAATATGCTCAAGTAAAATATTTTAATCACTAAAAATAAAAATAAAAATTTGATCTAAAATTTTGTTTAGCTAGGTCCCGTTCATTAGTATGATCTTGGGAGACATATTTACATGTAAATATTTACATCCTCATTGTATTTTAATTCTCCTCTCCAGTCTCCATCTTCAATTTCAAATAGGATTTAAATAATTTTGATCATGCAATTTGCCAGCTGATGAACAAAATACAGAATCACTAACAGGAAAAAAGAAAAGATACCGATATTTGAACATGCATGAGTTCATTTCACATCATGAGTTGAAAAATGAACTATGCCAAGAGATATGTTTTTGATACTCCATTTATATACACTGACCTATTTTATTTGAAAAGTGAAAAAAAAAACAAACCAACAATTTGGTGAAGTTTAACATAATTTATTAAAAAGAAAAAATTATAAAAGTTGTCTAATGCAAAACACCTTTCAAAGTCATTACTTCAAATGAACATGCAGTAATCTCCAAAAAGTGATAATAAATTAATTGTTCTGTATGTTATAAAATTGACAGAATACCCCTGTTTGTCGTGCAGAACACAAAGATCGCAAAGCTACTTGTTCAGATTTTAAGTAGGACGAATCACACAAAACTGAAAGACATAAAATGTCATGTATATCATTAACTCAGCAGATTTCAATGCATACTACCGTAAATGCATCATGTGATCACTCTATAGCAACTTCGATGCCATGTACACATTTTACTTAATAAATACATTTTAAAGCAGTTTGAGTGAATAGTTACAAGTATATAGATTTTTGTTCACTATTGGCCTGTATATTTCAAAGAAGTGTTTGATTAATTGACCTGCTGATCAAGCCATTCATTCACTGGGTTTGTTTAAATATACAATTTATATACAACAAATTATGCAAAAGTTTTGTTTTGAGATGGCCCTGTAACATGTAATGAACCAGAGCATAGGAAAACAATGGGTGTAAAAAAAAACATTTCAAAATTTGTTGGTGATCTCAATTTTACAATTCACAGAAAATATTGCATCAACAGAAATAGAAAGTACCAGGTAGACAGTTATAAATACATGAACTATTGAACTAAATCTATGCATTATTGGAAAAAGAAAAAAATTACATGTCTTTTAAAGACAATAATCCACAACTGCAAATATAAACACACAATTACAAACACAATTTAAATTACTAGTATACCAGAATACTGGTATTCAAGAATACGTGTATTTACACATGCAGGTTTTGACAAAAGGTTTTTTGATAGTACAAGTGTGTAGTACATTGCAATCTTAATTTCCAGGTGCATCATATTCCATAACAAAAACCTCTTAAGTACAAACAAAAGAATATGTCTTAAATTTTTTCCAATACACAAAATTAAACAGAAAAACGTGCATGACAAACAATACTAGAAAATCGTACAGTTTCTCAAACACTCAAATCTAATTAAAAAATGCATGATCGAATATGCATGGACAAACAAACTTTGGGGAAATTTATCATTAATAAGCAACAAACATGATCTCATTAAGTTATAGGAGAAACACAACAACAAAAACCATAATAAAATATATTGGATTTCAGGAAATAATGAAATAATTTGATGAATATCATGAAATATGTAAATTCATGGAAACAAAATCTTTATACTTTTAAAAAAAGGATTTTCAGCTGTACATTCACAGATTCTGCCATGGATACATATGAAAAAGTATATAATATGTCATATGTGACATATTTTATTAACAATATATGAAAGATGATGATTACACATTTATACATCTGACAAAAAATGAATTTTACAGGAATTTTTCTCAATAAGTTATTTTGTTAGGCACCAAGGGTTATATTTTATTTTATTGCACAACTAACAAAATCATACAATCATAAATAAGTTATGATATATCCTTAATATTGCCTCTTTATCTTATTTTTGGTTTGCTTTTAATGTAATCTATATATTGCAAAACTATTTCTAGTAATACATGAAATTTCTTTCCTAAAAGGTATAGCCAAAGAGAATCACGAGAAAATTGCATTTTAATGACAAATACTTTTTCCAGACCTAGTCCTAAGGAAAAGTCCTACATTATTTTTTCAGTGATTGGAAGGAGAATATAGATTTAACTGAAACAGGAGATGTAATATCTGAATGAGGTACAAGCACTGGCACTCTGCAATGATCATTTACCCTTACATACAGTGGAATTATCACTGGTGTCCATTTGTAAATATTTCAAGATTGTTGGCTTATATTTTTGTATGTATCAATCAATATCATAATTATATGATTGATTAAAATACTGTTACGAGAACAAAAAAGGTATCTATGAATTTATGTCAGTCTAGATGAGTTCTTTTCTTGAGATGGAGAGAGGTACTGTTATCTATTTGGATTTCTTCGTTTCTACATGGCCATTAGCATGTTTTCCATTTTGTCCAGTTGTCCCATTTGTTACACTGCCATCATCATGTTTCTGTAAAGAAAATTGAGTTTAAGAGTCAATGCAAAAGATGCTAATAATTACACAGATGTCAATTTAAAATTTAAAATCTCCTTCTTGCAAAATATATATTTAAAAAGAAATTCTCATGTAATTATTTTTACTAAAGGATTTCCAGATTAAACGAGTTTATTTTAACTACTGTGAGTCATTATAATTCCGTCATGTAAAAATTTAACGATTTCTCAAAAAGTAACAATCCAATGGTTTTAATTTCAAGCTGCAATGATCAAATTAGAAGTTTTGAAAAGTTTTTTAAATCCTATGATAGTATTCACAATGGATTTAATTTTGTGGAAAAATGATAAATCCCGAACATTGTGAAATAAAAATTATCGTGCATGATTATTTTCAAAGCTATAGTATATACTGTAAATTCCTTATATTACGCGAGTACTTAATTCCGCGATCCCGCTGGTTTGAATCAAACCGCAGGAATATAAAATCACGAACGTGGATTTTTTCCCTCTTTTTCTTATGGTTCTCAACTCTCAGAAAATAATGGCGAGATTTTAAATTCCGTGGAGGGTGATTTTACGCGGATATTAATTCCTCGCATTTAATTAGGAATCTACAGTAGCTAGATTTGCTTTGCAATGCACAATAGGTGACTCTCAACGGCTCGAAGTCCATGGAACTAAGGACAAACTTTGAGGGATCAAGTGTTCAAGTTTTCATAATTTTCCAGGTTGACTGACTGATTTTTGATTTAGTCTTACCAGATTTTATACATGTAACTACCGGGTAAGTCATTTATTTTAGTGCTAACCTTAGGCATGTGGTTTAACAATGTTTGTTGTCAGTTATATATACAGACTTGTATGTTTTAATAAATACCAATTTATTTTATGGAAGGCAACTTGTCGTAAAATAGATAAATGAGTACTATACACTGTATGGGTTCTGCACCAGATTGCTCATTGGTGCTACTCAGTTCTGTTAGAACTTGTTCAGCGATAATTGTTATAATGACAACGATGCTGATATCAAAATTTCTGCATTTTCATAATTCATTAAACTTTTACTTTGGCTCAAAATTATATGCTGATAATTAATTGCTCAATTTTACAGCGTCTTCAAATTATCCTAAGACAAACAAAAATGGGACCGGAGTCTCACTTTGAGTATCAAGAACTTCGAGCGATCGAAGTTCAAGCCATCAAGAGTTACCTGTATTTCATTTAAGAGTACAAAGGAATATTGGTATTCAGAATACCTTTTTCTTCATGGATTTCACATACGCATGGAAGTAGAAATTCAAAAACAGAAGTAAAATTGTGAAGGCATAGATAACCAGAGCCCAATGCATCCACTCGGGGAAATCACACTTGAAAACGAGGCTCTGAGCTGCATGAATTATTCCTGTCACGAACTGAATCTAAGAAAAAATAAAAATTTTTTCAAGGATCTATCAATACAAACCTTTCTATATTTTTCATTATGCTTCTTGATATACTCCTGAATATAGAAGTTCAGGAATAGTGCGATAATGGTCACTCCATAGAAAAGTCCAAAATACTGCATCCATTTTGGAAAATCACAATCATGATACAGGCTAGATAATGCATACACCATCCCAATATAAAACTGAGTCTATAGCAAAAGAGAAAAAAATATTTTAAGCATTCGGGAGAGAGTCCTTTTTAAAGCAAGCCAACGAAATTCATTTCAGTCTTATATTTGTTTATGAAGCACATTGGCCACATAAAATGATCAGGTATACATATAATTATTGAAATAAGCCTAAAGCATTTTTTTTGCGTAATGGACAATCATTGAATAGACATGCACTTAAATCAAGCATTCCTTTGTATTTAAGCCATATGTATACGGCTTTTAATTGATTATTTCTGTAAATGTTTATTCTTGTCAACTTACTATAAATAATTTTTAATCAAGCCACAAAAACACACGCTAATAAATATGAATGATTGTAAAGTGCATCTATAAGCTAAAAGACTACTAGTACTTTTGGCATATATAGACACACAAAACCAAAATGGATGCAGAATGGATACTAAAACATAATGGTGATTTTATCAGTAATTATATTATTATACATGCATAAAGCACACATATTAATACATGTCCAATTATAATATAAAGTTCAGGAAAAGCAAAGCATGTGGTACTTAATTGTGATAACAATAAATACTGTACAGATTAAAACAGAAATAGTGATATAAGTATGAGATGTTGACTATAATATACAGTAAAACACTGTTAAAGCGAACACACTTATAATGAATTGACGCTTACAGCGAAGTGATTTTCATTCCCCGTAACAATATTATATGTTGTGAAATTGACGGATATAACAAGTTACACTTACAACGAAGCAAAATTGCCCGTCCCTAGCACTTCGTTATAACCATGTTTTAATGTACATGTAGATGGTAATCATGTGAAGTGTTTTATTCAATGACAGAGTTTCATCAAACATTCATCCACAAATTAATTTCTCTTACATTGATGTTATATATGGTCAATATAGTGTAATAGTATAATTTCACGCACTTGATACTGTTGACAATAAAATCAAAGAGTACCGGGTGGCAACTGAGGTTAAGTGCTGATGCAGAGAAATAAGACATGAGGAATTAAGATATAAGCTTAAAGTAATGTAAGGATAGGAAATCTACTGATACATACCAGCTGTAACATAGTGAGGTATCGCTTCCACCAGAGGTATTTTTGGTACTGTGGTCCCAGAGCAGAGATTCCATAGTAAGAGTACATAATGACATGAATGAAAGAATTCACCATGGCACCAAAGAAGGCTGAAAGCAATGAATGAAGGTACAGCTACATGTATTATAAGGTTTACTTGTGTTGAATAGGAAAATAGTGAATCTGTTTATTTAAAGTTAAAATAAGTTGTACATCGGATAAAAGTATACTTACATTGCCCTCCCGCCACCCATTTAATTCCTATCCACCAAATTGGGAACATGGTGGCATGGTGATACACATGTAAAAAGCTAATTTGATTGTTTTTCTTTTTAAGCACAAAGAAAAATGTGTCCATCATTTCTATGCACTTCGAAAAGTAGAACCACCATAAGGCTTTTGCTATCTGAAAAATTCAGAAAACTACTGTAATCTAAAAATCTCTTAAAACATGACTCTTCTGCTAAGTGGTTGTCAATCTATTGTGTTAAATTCTTTTTCAGCAATGTAATCCGGAGTAAATAACAAACAATCAGTTGAGATTAACTTAAATTTTAATTTGATTTATCATAAGATCGATCTGATGTAAACCAAAAACATAATGATTCAGAGCTTTGAAATTCATGCTAGATGATTTTTTTTGTTTTATTCTTAAACCTATACTGTACACCGACTTTTATTTGTGTGCAAGAAATTTTTGAAAGGTTTGCTGAAGCCTCATCATTACGAATATTTCTCAGCATGAATCATTTCTAGCTGTTAAGATATAGTAACAACATGTCTGTTTATGCATGTTCACAATAAATAATTCGCTGCAAACCAATTTAAGTCGCGAAATAAAGTTGTAGGTAATAAAGTTGGTTTTCAGTATATAACTTATATAGATTATGCAGTACATGTACTTACATTGACTTCATTCTCATCATTGCTGTACACCACAGGTTGACAAATATAGCTGTACCCTGCCCTATATGTGTTGACCAGAGTCTGTACCAAAAAAATAAATTTTAAAATGGCAAAATATAGCTTTGACATATTTCATTTGTAATGCCCCATTCCTGCCTCAAAGATTATTTAAGTCAATTTATTGATTCAATGACTATTAATCAGTAATACTATACATGTAAGTCACCATTTAATGCCGATAGTTTACTTGATAAAATATGCAGTAGTTCGGTAAAACTAATCTAAAGTTATTGTATTTATCCAATGTGCTATTCAATAATTAATCATCATCATCATCTGCACTCATCGAGTCACTGACTGATGTCTATAGTTACCTGATAAAATATGTAGAAGTTGAGTATCACTAATCCTATATTGTAGTAGAAGACTGCCATTTTGAGTTTGTAAGCTTCCCTCTTCTCCATCCACCATTTACCTGCATACACTAACATCACATACAGAGCGGTGATGGCCAGGGTAGGGGTGTAACTCCCCATCAAAAACCAGTCCTTCACCCGGGGATCTGAAAATAAGACATTATCAATTATAGTAAAATAGAGCTAAAATGCATGCAGATAAAGATGGGAGTTCACATAGAGAAAGCGAATAATAACGTGGTTTAAAACACTATTGCAAAACAGATACCAACAGAGACTTCAGATCATTGTTTACAATGAAACATAGGATAGGACAAAGATGAATCAACAAGAAAGGAACTTTACATTCTCAAACATCATAATAGATGATCTGCAGATTGTCATCTTCCAAAAAGAACCCTGGGTTCGTATGTTCCTCATATAAAGGAGTCTGAGATGCAGATCAGAAACCCTTGACTTAGGCAGATGGCAGATTGACGCATGCATATTTTGACTTACCTGATTGTTCTACTGCCCAGTCGTAAAACTTGGTCCATTCATAGTATTTATCTTTTATAATATCCATCTTCGATAATTCTGGCTTGATTTTTTCTATTCAACCTGAAATAAAAACAAATTTGAATCAAGTAAGTTCCTAAAGAAAATTATTTCATTCAAATCAAAAAAAAAAAAAAAAATTTCTGCTAAAATCACCACTATATCAAGGTTAAGATGACATACATATGGATAAAATACATGAAATCTACTTTGTATTCATTGTAAATATTCACTAAATATTTAACTACTTTCTTTGCTTAGAAAAAAATCAAGATGATCTGTTGATTTATAAGTGTTACAAACTAATCTACGGGCTCATCTTGTCTGCTGTTGAAGTGTTTAAATGCTTCCCTTCTTTTTTGCTGTTTAAATCTGTCGGTGTCACAGTTATTATGACTGGCACTGGCATAGATTTTTAAATGTCTCCATTTTATGGAAACATGTGCCTTACACACGCTGAAATGATAGCCGATTGTGCAATTTTTGTAACAAGAATTGCGAAACAGGATACTACTACATGTACTATATTTCATAAGACACTTTGAATGCATATCAAGATTCATTTCTATAAAATAAAATTTCAACTTTTAATTAGAATATTAATCAGTTAATTCAATTAACAGCATTGAATTCAATATCCTATTTGTTTACCTAACCAATAAAATATTCTTTTAAAAACCAACCTTGCTGAAACTTTGGTATATCAATGATAATCATAAATTCATGATAGATATAGTGCATGCCAAAGTCACCCAGGCGTCTTAACTTGCCCATACTCGTAGTGAGTGTAAAGGTCAAGATTTAAATAACATGAATGGACAATGTGTACTAAGTACCATAATCACAGTACAATAAAGTCATGTTGTGGTCACTGATTCCTGTGCCTTATTGTGACAGAATAGAAATAAATGAAATTAAATTCTCACTGGGGCCATGCAAATAGAAAATAATTATGAAATTGTGACGCCTATAAAAGTATAAAGATGATACAAGCAAAAAAATCTATTATTGATTTAAACATAATGAAAGTTTAAAGTTAATACCTAATCACGCCAATATTCTTTTAAAATAATCCCAAAGTAGTCATTGTATATACAAGTGCAATCTTCTTGTTATAAATCCATAATAAAACAGCCAATATTATCAATTTATCTTCTGAAGGAACCATTGGTAAGCATTGTAATAATTATTATCTATTAACTTTTTTTATATATTTGTATATTTTACATACAATAATTACAACCAGTTGAATTTGCTTCTGATAATAATCAATTAATCATATTTTATTTATTTAGAGTACCATTTCATGATGATAGAATTTATCTTAGTTAAATTTTTTTAAATGGATATGAGCAATTTCTGATAAACCATATTGCCAAAAAAATCTATATAATATCATATCATATATACACCAATAACATTTTCCCATTATCCCCCAATCTCAGTATTCTACATGAATGGAGTAAAAAATCTACATACCCTGCATAACTTTGAACTCAATGTCATTGAAATGCTGCCAGAGCAAAGATTGAAAAATTTATACTCTTTAAACAAATTGAGAGTTAATCAAAAAATCACTAGAGCGTGACCACTCTCTACACATGTCTATACTGGCAGCAATAATTTAAAGGTTCACAGTTGCTATGTATTTACAGTAACTGTTGGGGTTTTTTTGACTGGATTAAGTAAACAATGTCACATAATCATTTTGAGTGATTTCTTGACCATGAAACAAGCATATGCAAGAAAACAAAATTGTTTCCTTTAAAGCAATCTTAAACTTCCCAATCAATATTCTGTTAATATATTGTTTGTGTTTCTCATTCTATGCATAAGCACAGTTATACACATTTTGAACACAGGGTTTTGACACAATCTGTGCAATTTTTTTTTTTTTAAACCCTACTGGATCTATGTAACGATTTTTTTGTGTCAAAACCCTGTGATTTGAAATAGAAAGCAATTTGGTAAAGATCATTGTAACTTTGTATATTCATGTTTAAGTAATGTAGTTAATACATGCAGGAAAATAACACATAAATGCAGAATAAGTAGTGCATCCAGGATTCCTCCCTCAAATATTTTAAAATCTATCAGTACTTTGCTATTAATTTACATGTGTACATCAAAGTTCTAATTATTTGGATTTTATATCATACACATGCACATATAACGTTATATCTAATAATATAACTATTTTTTGTTTGTGGTTTCCTTTTAAATGGTACATTAAATATTTTTTTAATCAACACATTTAATTCTTAACATGCATTATAATTTCGATCTTACTAAATACTAAACATATCAGTTGTATTCTCATCAGATATCAAGAGAAATCATGCAGGAAATGACTGGCTCATTGAACTTCTGGGTTCACAGAAATCTCATAATGTTTCCCCATTATAATATCTGGTAAAATTTACTACAGGATCCTCTATTAACATTGCTTTTTTAAATCAAGATAGAAATGATTTTCTAAAGATGATCAATAAATATAAAGATTAGAATGCGTTTGGAATATATACTTTATAACAATACCACATATTTATCCTTCATGATTTGCCCCCCCCCCCCCCCAAAAAAAAGATTTTGTGAAAACCCCAAATTTAGCTAACTGGTTTAAAATATTGCATAGTAGCAATTTCCGTAACAGCGGCCATTGCAAAAAGTGGGAAGTAACTTTTGTGGCATTTTCCAATTAAACATTATTTAATTTTAGTTCAGTATATTAAAACATTGGAAGCATACTCTTACCTTGCCTTTTCAGCCAATTTTATCTGCTAAACTTTGTTGAAACAAGAATTAACTGACCATTAACGTTTTTTCGTTGCTATCAACAACATTAAAATATTTAGCCGGCGGAAGTACAATGTGCTTGCTTTCACTAACCAATCAGATAAGACCTTCTATACGGAACAGTGGAGAATTTTTATAACGGAGCTTACGATTGATTGACAAAAATTGTCTGGTGATATATTTTATCTGATATAAACAAAGACACATGTGTAGTAAGCTGGGAGGTAAGGGTCAATTTTCTCAATTTTTCAATAATTCATGATGATTTAAAAAAAAATATTAGTTTTGAATCTATAAAAACTGATAAATACAGATTATAGGAGCATAAAGCGTGTGCATTCAATCATTAAATACAATGATGACGTTAAAATCTCCATGTAAAATGTATCCTGGTTTTAAACATGACAACTATTACAGTAAAGTTCGTTCAGGTCAAAACATGTCTGTTTAAAGGAAATAAAGACAATTCATTTGCCACACTATCAAATCTATCATTTTGCTTTTCGCCCCAATTAACAGTTAACTGATAAAATGAGGCTTATCTTTAAAGGGACTTAATTGCATGGACACGATTTGGGATCAAAAATTTTATTTTAATTTTTTATGTAAAAAATGGTTTATTGGTGCATTTTAAATGATTGAACAACATATTGAAAGTTAAAGTCAAGTTACAAGCGAGATGACATGTAAAAAACAATTTAAACCATGCAAATTTCTTCATAAATACTATTATCAACAAAAGAAAGCTACATTTGATTGAAACTTTCAAAAATACAACACATATGTAAAGAATGACAATATTCAAGCTTTGTTTACAAAGCAAAGAATTATGTAACTAAGAAGTAAGTAAATTTATTATAGTGACATGTGTTACATCTGTTACAACTGAGTAGTATACCAAACCAACTGAGAATACTTAATGGTCGTACTTTTGGAGACACAATTGGTAGCTATACCTGTTTTACACCTAATGGATGTAGCACAGTTGACTATGTTCTGATATCAGAAAACATTCTGAATCAAATACTGTATATATTTTGGGGTATCTGATTTTTTGCCCACATTGTCTGACTGTCACTGTCTGTTACAATGGTCACTATCAGCTAGGTTCTGTTTTAAACCTGAAAACAAATGTGTTAAGTCATCTCATGTACCCTCTAGATATATATGGTCTGAGGAATCATCTGCTCGTTTCGCAGCTGCCCTCAATTCTGAGGACATTCAGAAAAGATTACAAAATCTTACAAAAGGGGAAAATCTTCATTCTTATGAGTCAATTGATAACGCTTCAGCCGAACTATCAAATATTATTATTCATACAGCTGACAAATCTTTAAAAAAATGCAAAATTACTCGCAAGACAAAGAAAAAAGGTCAAAAATGGTTTGATTCTGATTTGATTTCCATGAGGAGAAATTTACTTAACTATGGAAAGATTTACTCAAAATATCCTAAAGACCCCTCCGTGAAAAATCACTTTTATAAACTATACAGAGAATATACAAAGTCAAGAAAATACAAATGTCGTCAGTACAAGCAATCCATTCTTAAAAAGTTGGAAACCCTACATGAAGAAAATCCTAGATCTTATTGGAAATTAATTGACAAGCTACGAGGTATTGAAAGAGATAATGTCTCAGAAGCAGTTGACCCACCAACTTGGGTCTCCCACTTCCAAAATTTAAACATACCAAAACCCAAGTTCACCCAACGCTTAATACAACTAGAAAATATCCTTACAGAACTGGAAAAAGAAAAATGTTTCACTGAACTTGACAGTCACATATCGATAGCTGAAATATCAAATGCTATTTCAAAACTAAAAAGTGGGAAAGCTCCTGGTTTAGACAATATCTCTAAGGCCAGCATTTTTTGAAATTTCGATTTACAAACCCGCCGACCCTATTTTTTAAAAATTTAAAAAAAAATAAAAGGACCTGAACTAGCTATTAATTTTATTTTTTCCTCCGACCCGAAATTTTCTTTCTGGTAAAAATAAAAATAAATGTTGATGCAATCACGTATGTGTAGTCTGATTTATTGTTGTTCATGCATTGATTAAAAAGACCAAGTTCTTTCCGATCAAGTCACAGGCACTAGAAGTCACAAAAAACCACCATATAGCCTACTCCTGTTTGCTTTCGTCCAACCCTACAATTTACGACCCTATTAAGTTTTGTGATCGGCAACTTAGCCAGAATTTCCTCAAGAAAGAGAAGTTGAAGTCTTTTTCTATCACAAATCCGTAAATTAAAAAAAAAAAACCTCATTGGCAAGAAAATGATAAGTTACTTTTTTAAAAAACATTTTTGCAAAATAAATTCTAAAATAATCATAATTTAACCGTTTGGAAATAGATCCTCTACATAACGGTTGTAAGTGGGTCATAGGGTTGGACTAATAACCCTAAACACACTGAACACAGGAGTCTTATGACTGAAGGAAAGAGAATGATTTTATTTGTCATTAAAGCTAACAAAATAACGAAACATTTCCTTTATTAAAGGTATAATTACATAAATAAATAAAATTTAAAAAGTTAGTTAGTCTTTTTTAAATAAAAAAAACTTGTTTGATTTTTCACTGACATTTATGGACATGCTTCTAATCCAATTTATTTTCAGTAACAATATTTTAAATTTTGAATTTGTGAATAGCATTGTTAATTTAATCAAATAAATGATTTCTCAAACTTCTTCCTATTTTTCTGCAAGGAAGATGTGAAAACTCCCTTAATTTTTTGGTCTTATTAAATGTGTATGTACAGTATGTACTTGTATATATAAAAAAAACTTTGTTTTTATACATGCATGTACAATATATCAACACAAATTTTCAGTGCCCATGGATAAAATATGTTAGGATAAGAACATCACCAACAACCAAAATTACTTATATATTTTTTTAAAAAAATGGCAGCTCCTGGACACGTGTTCTTATTATGAAAATAAAAAAAATATTGTTGAAAAATTGTTTTATTTTTATTTTTATTCCCTCCTCCTCACCAAATAATTTGAAAAATATTTCGTAAATCTAAAAATAAAAAAATGCTGGCCTAACTACATGATTAAATGCGGTCAAACTGTTTTATTACCATCTCTACACAAGTTATTTAATGGCTGTCATACTTTCGGATATTATCCCAAACTTTGGTCTTCAGGTTACATTACACCTATCCACAAAAGTAATGATATTTCTGACCCAAATAATTATAGAGGCATTACTGTTACAAATGCAATTGGGAAGCTCTTTAATAAAATATTGGATATTCGGCTAGATAAATTTTTGGAAAAGTATCACATTATTGACGACTGTCAGATTGGATTTACTAGAAAAGCAAGAACGTCAGATCATATGTATATTCTTAAGACTATTATTGATAAGTATTGTAGTACTAAGGATGGTAGGGTGTATGCCTGTTTTGTTGATTTCCAAAAAGCTTTTGACACAGTCATTCATACAGGAATTAAAATTAAACTCCTCAAAATTGGTGTAGGAACAAACTTTTATAACACTATCAAAAGTATGTATTCATCAAGCAAATCTTGTATCAGACTAGAACATAACATCACAGACTTTTTCCCAATAAAAATGGGTGTAAAACAGGGTGACAATCTTAGTCCCAACTTATTTAAGATTTTCATTAATGATCTCCCGAAATACTTGCACTTGTCTGCTGATCCTGTGTTTTTAAACTCAAATCCAATCAATTGCTTGATGTATGCGGACGATATAATTTTATTATCTTCATCAGCAGATGGTTTGCAACAAAAGCTTAATATCTTGCAAAAATACTGCATTGATTGGTGTCTCAATATTAATACATCCAAAACCAAGATAATAGTTTTCAATAAAGCAGGCAGGCTCTCTAAATCCAAATTTAACTTTGCTGATGTTGAACTTGAATGTGTCTCTGAATACAAATACTTAGGTGTGTCATTTTGTTCCTCAGGCTCATTCTCCTTTGCTCAAAAGCAGCTTTATCAAAAAGCCTTAAAATCATTTTTCAAACTCAAAAAGGACTTTATTTCTATGAATCCAGACATCAAAACCACAATTCATATTTTTGATCATACTATTAAACCTATTTTAATGTACGGAGCAGAAATTTGGGGGTATTTTAATCCATTTGCTAAAAAAATTCATTTTGGTTGTACAATGGACAAAATTTATTCCAGCACACTTTGCGACAAATTGCATCTTAAGTTTTGCAAATCGATACTTGGTGTACATAAATCTGCAACAAACTTTGCTGTTCTATCTGAATTGGGAAGATTTCCCTTACATTTTGATATCATAAGATCTATGTTAAGTTATTGGTACAGACTTGAGAATCACTTTTGTATAATGCTTATTGTGAATCAAAACAGTTGTTTCAACAAAATACTCCCTCCTGGTATGGCTCAATTCATGTTTTAACAAACAGCATTGATGGCACAAACAATTTACTGTCGGTAACAAAACAAAAATTCAAAAGAGCACTAAGAGACTATCTATTTAAATATTTTATTAAAGAATGGAATTCTAAATTCACTATACACGCTGACAAAAAACTAAGTTGCTACAGCACTTTTAAGCAAAATTTTGGCCAAGAGAACTACCTAAGCTTACTTAAAAATTTTGAGCAGAGGAGAAGTTTAACTCGTTTTCGCATTTCCGCTCATAGACTTAATATTGAAAGAGGACGATATCAAGACATTCCACGACAAGAAAGATACTGTAATAGATGTAATGTCAAATCAGTGGATGACGAAAAACATTTTTTATTCTCATGTGATCATAATAAGGCATTAAGAGATACTCTGTACAAATTAGCTAATGACTCTTGTAAAAATTTTCAATATATGGACAATAACCAAAAATTTTACTGGCTTATGACAAATGAAGATCTACAAGTACTTGTACAACTCAGTGAAATGATTCTTAAAGGTGGAATATAATGGTTATAATTATATATACAGATTTATTACGCAGTGTATTTACTTTGGTTGGGGGGGGGGGGGTTATGTTATGTATAAGCATACTGGCTTGAACACTTTGAGTACAAGTAGACCAGTCTAATCGACTGTGCAGGCACCGTCCCTTGGTACTTTCTGTTTTCAGGCCACTTTGTTTCTGTATAGCTGTTGTATTCACTGATGTGTAAATCCTATACATATATTTCATTATATTAATGAAACATTTTGCATATTGTTGCCTGGACATTGTGAGCAGTATTTCATTCATTATTTTTTATAATCATGATATTATTATTATTTTTTTTTAAGAATGTATATGCCCCCTGAGGGCCCTTGATTGGTGAATAAATAAATAAATATATCAAACACCCGGCCCATAAGTCACTGTAAACACTAAGTAATAATTTTTAATACATGCTCGAGAATTTACTTTATCTTAATTAAAATGCAGAATGTATAAAATTAGCAGTTTGTCTTGGAAAATTACAAATGAGAGTTTGAAATAGGTTGTCTAGAGATAGATATGAATTATTCGAAACATTTACACTTTGATAAAGTTCACTTTTGAGATTGTTATATAGAGCACATTTTAGAAGAAAGTGGAATTCGTCCTCTATTTCGTCCAGGATACAGAATTTACACATGCACTCAATGACAGGTTTCCCCCGAAATCGTCTGGTCTCTCTTCTCAGCGGTAATACCCCACACCAAAACTGTGCCATTGTTGACCTAACATGTTTAGGAATATTCATTAATAATTGAAATATAATTTTCTAGGCAAAAATTGTCCTTTAAAAGTTTGTATGTTTTTAATTTAGGAGTACTGTGGAATCATTAATTTTCGTGGGGGCCAATTTTTGTGGATTGTTAAAATTTTACAGGTTCGTGGGGACGTAATTTCGTATATTCTCTTATATTTACAAAAGGAAACATGACTTTATTACTTTTTTTTATTAATTCGTGGAGGATGTTTATTCGTGGATGAGGAGTACCCACGAATTCCACGAAAATTGAGCCACCGCGAAATCTAAATGATTCCACAGTATTTTGGATATCTATGTGCCATCTGAGTTCCTTTTCTGACTGCTATTTGCCAATGAAATAAGTTATATTACATGGGTGCATATTTTCATAGGCTAGCTGTTAGTAAATCTACATTATCTAGAATAGACTTTATGCGCCGGCTCCAACTTTGTTCACTACATAGTGATTGGTTCCACAGAAAAATGAACTCTGTATCTTGCTTATAACTTGATATTTGACTTTTTTTGACAAAGCATTATAAACTTCTATATTTATCATTATAAACATTGAAAATGTAAAAAGTAAAATTTGAAAATTTTAAGTCAAATCATGTCCAATTCCCTTTAACTCACGGTCAAAATAGGATGACATTCCCACCAAGATTTATAATTGCATGACTATATCGTAAGCTTAGACAGATTGGTGCTTACAATGAACTTCCCTGTGTTCTATGGATATAATCTATGGGCAGGTATATGTCAATTTGAGTGTTATTGTAATGTTTGTGCTTATCATAATACTGTATGTACATATATATATATACCTATGCAATGTGTATCATTCCAGTCCTCTCAAATGGTCATTTGATTGTATTTGATCGATCCACCTGTATTTCATACGACCATACAATGTGTGGCCAGTGTGCCTAATTTTTAAGGTTTCGTTTGTCAACCAAAACAAGATTTTTGTCTTCCCAAGATGGCTAGGTGGTTAACGCACTGGCTGCTCACTGCTTGGGGAGTGGGTTCAAGAGGTCGTGTGTTCAAGCCCCGGCTGGGGCAGAAGGGGACGAGTTCTGATATATAGTGAATATCCCTGTATTTTATATAATATATGTAAATATAATTAAGCCTAAATGAATTATAAATTTGAAGTGCATAACATTAAAATTTTTGATTTGGTAATATTATAAAATAAATCTGCATAAATTTGTATCAAACTCACAGCTTTTGGTAAATAATAGAAAGTTTTCCAATAAGCCCTTAGTTTAACTGTCAGATTGATCCCCAAGAAGTTGTGGATATACTGAGGGCCATCCCAGTGACAGTTTACCTACTTGAAATTAGTTCTCTTCATTTCTTTAATTGTTTTAGGCTGGGTTTTTTTCCTCATTCCAGCTCTGAGACTCCAATACTTCCCAGCTCTTTCA
Organism: Magallana angulata; assembly: GCF_025612915.1. Classification (NCBI taxonomy): domain Eukaryota; kingdom Metazoa; phylum Mollusca; class Bivalvia; order Ostreida; family Ostreidae; genus Magallana; species Magallana angulata. Next base: position 31,778,273 of record NC_069111.1, read on the forward strand.
TTTTTGTTCCTCTCCAGGTATGCATTGGTTGCTCTTGTTTTCTATGACCTAATTGTGGGTTCCGGTCCATTATGCCTATCTGTAACAATATGGTTACAGCATATTAACCAAAAGTTGTTGCATTTCATCTGTTCTGATGCGGATTTGGCATATTTTTTCCAAACTAAAACTTTCTTTGCACTTCAAATATATACCCCAATTTGGATGTTCAATCCCAAACAAGCTATTGTAACCCATTTGGGCAAATGGTCTCAACCTCTTACAAGGCATAATAATATCCCTTGCATGCAAATCCTATTAAAGGACCCATTCCCAATTGAAAACTGACTGTTTTATCCCAAAATCTAATTGAAAAATTCCCAAAATAATTGTCGTATTGTGTTATAAAAGATAAGGTGCTGAATTTGTAACTTTGCTGAGTGAGACATCTTTAAACATGTCAATTTAAATATCTCAGTGTACTTAAGTGTCGTTTATTATGAAAAAAGCATTAAATTAATGACTACATGTGTAATATCCAATGAAAACCAAGAAAACTCTAGTAGCTAGAATTTTTGTTTTTTGCTAATTTGCATGTTAACTATTTTTTCCCAAAAGAGCAATTTTCCGACAAAAAATTCACTGGATCCCTACTAACCCCTATAAAATACCGGTAGTTGTAATCTTATTTTACATGATAATATTTTCATGATGGGGCATGCATCCGAAACACTTGTCCACTCTCTGGTAACATAGTGGCTGGACTATGGAAATGGACCCTAATACAACATTATAGCACCTACACGAACTGCAGAGGGTTCAGATAATTGCTGCACATCTTATTACAAGGAACGGCAATTGTGAACATCCTGTGAAGTAGAAAGTGCAATACAAACTGTGTATATGTATGCAAGGAGCTCCATAGTCTTGCCCCTTGGTATCTAGCTGAACTGGTTTGCGAATACAAACCTGCTAGGTCACTTCACTCGGAGTCAGCAAACTAATTACAATGTAATAGTGCCAAGCAAGACAGAGCAAAAGCCTATGGCAATCATCATTTTGACAAGGTCGCACGAGCACCTTGGAATCAGCTTCCAGCGTGGGGCTTTGAAGAGCTACCAGTTTGAAAGTTTTTAAATCACAACTTAAAAACTCATCTTTTTAGAGATTTTTTCGTGTTCCCATGTTCTAAATTGCAGTTTGATTTTGAACAGGTGTGTCAGGTAAAACCATGTATCCCCCTGCAGTTTGATTGTCCAGCAAGTCAACGCCATTACAGTTTTAACAATCAATTATAAATAACCAGTTGAAAAAGTTATCTCATTTGAAAAAAAATCCCTGACAGTTGCAAGTAGATAGATATACATGTAGTATCTAAATTTTGAAATTGTTAATAAATTTATTGGAAAAATTATATGGCCATCATATTTTGAACCCCCTCTCCAAAGGATAATTCAAAATGGGATGGAGGTTCAATATTTTGTAGCCATAACTTTGGACCCCCTCTCCAAAAGGAGTTTAAACAGCGGAGAAGGATTCAATATTTCACATTTATAATATTTTTAACTTCCTCCTGCATTGCCGGTGCGTGTAACTTTCCATCTTGATAAGTCACACAGTGAAAAGGAGTCTGGTTATCTTATTAAAATGTGATCGTGACAAATCTAATGTAACATCATCCCCAAAAAATAATGAATCTTATCATTTGTTTGCAGGATCTGTAAAAGCTACTAATCTTAGTCAGAATGGCATTTATCAAGAACCTCCTCTACAACTATGAATATGCAACAACCAAACTTAACGGTATGTGATCTATCTGAAAGGAAGCTCTTATAATCTTGATTGTAGGTTAAATGATTTTAGAAGGATAATGACTTCTGTTCTTGTAAAGTATTTTTACACTTGCTACTTTTCATGCATAAGTTATGATTTTATTCATTCATGTTTCTTATCTGAAAAAAAATTACAGTCTTTTATAAAATATTAGATAGTACATATATTAAAGGTTTGGGAGAGAGAGAGAGAGAGAGAGAGAGAGAGAGAGAGAGAGATGCATGGATGAATTCAAAATATATTTTGTTGAAATATGCATTTTACATGTTACTTAACCAACTTTTATTTGAAAAGACCTATTTTGCAATTTACCAGATATAAACTGGTCTGTACATAGCAACTAATTTTCACAATCAATTAGCCTTATCCACACCTTTGTTGTTATTACTCTTACATGGTAAGGACTGGTTTGTGGCTAGAAATATATATGTGATGACAAGGCTCTTGCAAACCATGCAAAAAGATTCTTACATGCAAATACCGTATATCCGGTAATTTTTGCGATAATATAATTTTCGCTTTTTTCGCAACCTCTTTTAAATCGCAAATAATTAAATATGCAGAAATTATGTCCTGTGTCATTTTCCATAAGAAACTTTTCAAATCACAAAAAATTACTGAGGCATATTAAAATTTTTTCAGATTTCCCCCATTTTCGCAAATTTTATGACGCAAAAAAACCCCCGGATATACGGTAACAGTTAGTTATACAGTATCTACTTTTGCTACTATACATTTAAATTTATTCATGTTCTACTGCAATTTTCTTTTCTTTTTTCATGAGCCTTGTTGCCTCCTATTGTGTTTTTTCTTCATTTTCAGATCCTAGAACCACAGATTGGTTCTTAATGACATCACCCTGGCCAACCATTGCAATAGTGGCACTCTACTTGATATTTGTGTATGGAGGTCAAAGGTGGATGAAGAACCGACCAGCATATGCCCTGAAAGATCTCATGCTTTGCTACAATTTCTGTTTGGTTATCCTGAATGCATATATATGTTATGAGGTAGGTACACCTTGTTTTAATATCCTGTAAACCAACTTTCATTCGCGGCGACTTTATTTCGTGATTATCTGGAGATAAACTTGATCGCGACGACTTATTTTTGCAACCAAGCCTTATCCAGACCCATGTTGTGATAAGAATCGAAAGACAAGGGCTGCTTCGTGGCAAGAAATATTCGCGACAAGGCTCTTGCAAACCTCGCAAAAATTTCTCGCACGCGAATAAAAGTTGGTTTACAGTATACTGTTTACCAACTTTATTTGAAAAAAAATACTTATTGTTGCAAATATTTCTTGTCGCTATTAACAGGTTTTTTTTAAAAATATTAATGTGTCTTATAAAACAGGTTTTTTTTAAAAAATATTAATGTGTCTTATATATGTATTTCTTAATCAAAAAGGCCAGAAAGTTTAAAATTAGTCAGTTGAATAACCGGGTAATTTTAACTGCTGTTATTTTTTTACGAATTTGTCTTAAAATAGGGCGATTTGAATTTTTTTGGCGTAATTTTTTTACAAATTGGACATGTCCGTAAAAATTAAAATCATCTGTGGTGAAAGGGGAGAAAATTTCACCGTGACTTTGTTACAGTTAACATACATAAAAATCAGAAAATCGTTTTTCTGTTAAGAGTCCTTAATTATAATGATTGTGTTTATTCATTTACCTTTTTTTAATGTGATATACACTTTACTTATTCCTATTAATCTGGGTATCATCATTAATGTATATCATGTGCTCGACCGGGAAAAAGAAAGACAATTCCATTTCAAAAATTTTCTCCCTCTCCTTTTCTTTCTCTCCCAACCAATAGAGACAACTTCATCTCAAAAATCAAAGTTTTTATTCACATGACATAAAACTCAAGACTGAATAGAAAGATCTGAACTGTTATCACCACGTGACTAAAAACGCTCAAATATACCTACATGTACAGCCGTCAGGGACTGAGCTGAAGGTCATGAACATTACTCTCATACGTATGATGTAGAAAATTTACGTGTGGTGCTTTTTTACTTTTGTGAAAATTTACGCGTTTAATTTTTACGGATTTATAAAACTTGTAAAAATTAGCAGCATGTAAAAAATACCCGTTATACAGTATTATTTCATTTGTAAATTGCAAATGATTTACAGGTAGTGCAGTTGTTATCCATTTTGTTCTTATTTCCTTTATCAAAACTTTATTTTTTTCTAATGCAAGTGAATTTCACATTTGCAGTATCTCGTATCAACTTGGTTGAATCCAAATTTCTCCAAAGCTTGCCAAGTAATGGATTACTCCAATGAAGGCCTTCCACTTCGGGTAAATATTCATTATTATGATGCTTTCAGTAGATTAATTAGTTGACATGTTTAAATGATTTTATTTCTGGGGTAAAACCTAATAATTCAATTTCTGTTTGTAAGACTATTTCATTGGAAAAGTCAAAAAGTTTACTCTTATATTTTTCTGATGATATCATAATCTGTAACCAATGCTAAAAAGTGCATGCATCAATCTACATGACATTATACATGTATTTAAATTTTGTACAATTAGTTGTTATTTATGTAGAAAATATATCTCAATATATTTTACTAATAGAGAATTGAATTTAATTAATCAATTTGATAATTACAGAATTTATACCCATATTAACTAGGTTGGAACAGTGAAATTTTTAATAAACTGGCCGGGTTAGACATGCAGTTAATTATGTAAGCTTTATAAACCACAGTTTGTGTGGAAGAGTGTAAATCTTCCAACCAAATTCTGTACTAAGCTATTGTGTTCACACATTCCTAAAATAGGAAGGAAGATGTTAATGGATATTAAGGAGATGACTTTTTTAAACTTAATTAAGTTTGATGATTAAATGTGAACTCTATTAAGGGAGATAACTTGTCATTGAAATAATCCTGCTGTAAAATGACTACCTGTGCCTTAATTACTTCAGTTTATGCCCATCTTTTGCCAGTTTATTTTCATTATGTATCCAAACCTTGTGGGCAAGATGCAGGTTATCTGTTTGGTTGATCAAACCTGGTATGATATATGTCTTGCCTTAAATATGGCAAGAGGAAAAAATCTATATCAGCATCGTCGGATACCCATGGGTGATCGCGTCTTTTACTGATAAGTAAAGACGCGAACACCCGTGGGTATCCGACGATGCTATATTAATAATGAATTATATATTTGCTCAACCAATGATTTTTTACTACCAGTTTTCACAGATTAACTTGTAAGTTGGAGTTGGTGCTCTCCTACAAACGATACCCATGTTTGTTTGCTTTTTTTTTTACATGTACAAATAAATCTATATATCTGTATTCCATTTCTTCATTTTTTTAGCTGGCAAAGGTGTCTTGGTGGTTCTATTTTTCAAAGATAATAGAGTTAATGGACACTGTAAGTACATGCATACTGCCAATGTGTTATATCGAGAGTTCAAACTAGAATAAAAATCAATACCAGTAAATAATTTTAAAGTTCAAGAATAAAAAAAAAGGATTTAAAATAAAGATTTCATCGACTGCATGTGCGCACCTGTATTATATTATAATATTTCATATATTTGCACATATGCTCATACACATATATCTATATATGCTTCCTCTGCTGCAGGTATTTTTTGTTCTTCGTAAGAAGAATAACCAGATATCTTTTCTACACGTGTACCACCATTCCACAATGCCCCTGCTATGGTGGACAGGAGTCAAATTTGTACCAGGCGGAGAATGTAAGTCTCTAATTCTTAGTTCGTATGATTACTATCTAGAAGTTTACCTCACCTTCCATCTCCTAATAAAATCTGTATCAATATTTACCAATTATCAGCTAGATTTTCTGAATCCTTATTAATTCATCAATCTGAAGTGTACTATATACTTATACACATTTTAAATACATTTATTTGATATTTTTGAAAAAGTAATGATGCTTTTAAACTGTCACATAAGTTATTACGGTAAACAAAAATCTGTGCAAGCTAAAGATACTAACAAATGAGAAACTGCTTATACATATATTAGTACTTGCTTAAAATTTTAAAGATATACAATATATTTTTTAGCATCTGCAACCCCTTCATTCTCTTTTCCATAGGCATGCATATAAAGCATTCTAATTTCGGATAAATGATACAGTAAAACTCGTTTAGAAAGAACACGGATATAGCAAATTCTCAATATAGCAAAGTTTTTTGGAGTCCCTGGTAAAATCTTTAACAAACCTATGCAACATTTAACAGCTGTAACGAATTCCAATATAACTAATTTACAGATGTAGCGAACTGATTTTGAGTCCTGTAGAAGTTAAAAATAACACAAATTTAACACTTTTATAACGATTTCTTTCAGTTTGATAAAGTTTGCACTACTATTTAACATAATAATTTGAATAAATTTATTTTCATAAAATTTTTTTGACCCACAGTCCAATTATTATAGGTATCAAAGTAATATATTTTTATTTTAAGCCTCAATTAGTAATTAAACTTATAGTGCATATGAAATTGAAAAAGGTGAATGTAATGACAATTACCAGAAATAATTTTTGATATATTTTTTTAGCATATCAATGTGCCAGTATCAACAGTTTCATCCATGTTCTGATGTACACATATTATCTGCTGTCTGCCATGGGACCTCAAATGCAGAAATTCTTGTGGTGGAAGAAATACATGACAACTCTTCAACTGGTAAGATTTTTTGCATTCTTGAAATATTACTCACCTGTAATAAAGTTTTCAGTTTTTCATACAGCCGTAACATGTATGAACCATTGAAATCAAAGGATTGATACTGCAACGTAAAAGATAACCTCATAATTTATGTGCATTGTTGCAAGTAATTCAATCAGGATTTCTTCTTCTCTTTTAAATCAAGGTTCAGTTTTGGTGGATTCTTGGCCATACCTTTCATGCCATGTATGTGAACTGTGATTTCCCCGTCGGCTTTGGCTACGCTCTTCTAGCCTATGATTTCTCCCACATCCTCCTGTTCTCCCACTTCTACTACATGACCTACACAAAGAAAGCAAGGGCAAAGAAGGCAGAGGCCAGCGACAACCTGTCCAATGGGAAGACCCACAAAACGGGGACTGAAAATGGCAGCACAAGGCAAAGGAAATATTAAGATTAAAAAGTTTATCGTCAATTCTGTCTCTAGAAAATATTTTTTTACAAATATTTTTATTCCACTTATGAAAGAAAGATATTTTTCAATTACTTAAGATTGATGTCAATACATTTGAGAATTTTTGAATGTCTTTGTGTGAATGTAAACTTAAGAGTGAATATTTTTGTTAGTTTTAGAAAAACTGAATAAATTATTGCACTGTTTGATATTGTCATAATAACCAATTAACATTGCACATGCCTCTAGTTTCTCTCTGAATTAATACTGTAACAAATTTGAACACCAACTTATATGTTTCAAATTGTTTTCTATAAAAGGATCATGTCATCACAGAACTAAATAAGAGTAAAAATACAATTGTATTTATTTTAAGTTATTATTGTTTGTCATTTATACAAAACTGTGTACCACCAAAATTTGATGTTGACAATCTAAGCATAATAATAATCCTGTTGCTTTTAAGTTTCTTTGTTGTTGAGAATTTTTAGTCCATTTTTTTCTATTGTTTACCAAAAGTCAATATACATTGTACATGTATATCCATCGCTTTACATAAATCATCATAAGTTAACCAATAAACTCTCCATATAGGTACTTCATATTGTATGTATCTACACTTATAGTTTTAATCTATACTTTAATTGTTTTACTTGTTTAATGAAAAATTGTTTGGAAGTTTATCTTGTCTTTAATCCTTTTATGATATACATGTATATATATTACAGTCGTCGTTGCATGAATTTAGTTTTTAAAAATATATGCACTAAATCAGGCTATTTATTTTTTAATATCAGGTCATTAACAGAACTTGTTAAAATTTATTTGAAACATAGATTGACAAATCATCTAATCATGAATATATATGTATTATTTTAATACATATACATCTATTTGCATTTCCTTGTCTAATTTTGCAATATAACAATACATTATTGATGACAGTTGTTGAGTTTCTAATTGTTATTACCGGTATTCTCAAGCTGTTGTAAAAACAGTATATATACATATATATCAGTCTCGGTGGCATTGTTTGAAAGCCCATAACACACTCAAAGAAATTTGAGCAAGGTAGGATTAGGCTCAAGGGCCATAAAAGTAAGCTACATGTAGCTCAGATTTGATACCAAATAAAAAAAATCTCAGATATTGATCTCAATTTTAGTTTGTCTCCCTTTAGGTGTGCCATAAAGGAAGTTTGAGCTCACTTAACAAACACATCTATCAACAAGTTTGAGTGAGGTAGGACAAGGTTTTCTTGGCATCCTTGATAAATGAGATCACTTGGCGACCATATCTTAAGTTTCGTGAACCATGGATGTTGGTCAGGGCTGCATTTTTCACAGCATTTGAACTTTCTTTGCACAATCTAAAAATCTTAAACCTATCATCATCCAGATTGTCCAGATAAAGTTCTGTATCTGAAGTTGCATCAATAGTTATATGAAATGCAAGTTTTATTGGGTATGAACAGAATTTTATTCATCATATATGTACACATCTCCAAGACCCCAACACAATTTGTTCTCAAATCTTAAACCTTGCAAAGCATCTAGAAAGCTAACTCCGATTCATTTTGTACATATTTAAATCAACCAGCAAAGTTTAAATAAGGACATTTTTTTACCTGTGACCTGCTCAAAAATTTTCAACCTCCTTCAGCATCTGAAACCTATGGCTCAGCCTGTCAAGTGCAGAATTATCATAAGCTGCATCATCCATGCATGTTAAATAAAGTTAGGACCAGTAATAACTTAGATATGGCCATTATAGACACCTGCTTCAAAAACCTTAACCTCCATCAGTATCCAAAACCTATGGCTCAGATTCAGCATTCAGGCCTGTCAGATACATATATGTATGTAACAAGAAAATTTAGCGGCAGTAAAGTTAGGACCAGTAACAAGTGAAGGGTAGATATGGTTATCAAAGGGCACCTGCTCCAAAAACCTTAACCTGAAAACCTGACTTTGGCTTTAAGCAAAAAAGGAGTGACGGACAACCAGTAATTGATGGATTGGTAAAAAAAAAATAACAATCCCTCCATCCCACACCTGCAAGTTGTTGCAGGGATATAAAAAATTATAGTTTACTCATAAGTTTGGTAAAAAATTTCTATAACCATGCCACTTTGCATAACCTCATTAGCATACTCATAACCCTTAAATGATCCCTAACACAAACAATAAACTTAATAAACTTGCAATCTGTAAACTCTTGAGCACAATAAATGATTAAAAACCAATACACGCTATTTCCATTATATCACTTTTAATTATTTAAATATCAGTCACATAACTCAAGCACTTGTGTAACAATTTTGTCTGAATTTAAAGTCTCTGTTCAAACAATGGAGTTTCCTTTCCTCCTCAATCATCCACTGATATGAGTTTTGGAATAGTGTACTTTGTTTTGATGTATTCATCATCCATAGATTTGAAGGCCATGTACGGGTTGGTGACTATTGGGGCCATGTCCTGTAAACTACGAGGCTGCACACCAAGATCCTCCAGAGTCTTGGCCAAATGTCTTTGCACAATTAGATCAGACAAGGCCTCCTAAAATTAGACAGGAAAATACCTTGACAATTTTTAGTTTGCTGTTTGACAATAGCAATGAGGGCAAAGGCGCAAAAATAAAAAGTGGCAAAAATTTCCTTATACAGGATATAGAAATACCAATCAAAGAGGACATAAGGCAATAATAAAAGATTTTTTAATTCATTTTAGAAACTTCTATGGAAGATAAAGGATAATATCCCTAAACATATGTCACCAGCCCCTTTTTATACATTGAATTATAGGGAAATCTACCATGACTTTGATATTTTTTTCACATGAGTGTGAAACAACAGAAAAGCAGTCAATGTGACAGCAAAACAGGTTTTCTTTTGTGTGAACAGTATCTATAATCCAATATTTGTCAACCCAGAATTGATAAATACTACCTATACAGAGAAATGGGGTACTCTATATGTGTTGTAATGCCCCAACTGGTAACCAAAATTTCAAATGCCAAATTTAGTAGAACATTTGTTTGATTCCATGTGATTGTTTAATCTTGGATAAAAAGAGGTTAATTAAGGGAACATACATCAAAGATTATTTACATGAAAAATGAAACAAAAATTCTGAAATTCATTTTTTGATCAATTTATTGTGGCTGTATTTCACATCATCCTTTTAATTCTGAGTATGAATTGATAAAATTAACAAATAAATAGTTCACAATTATCTTGATACATATAAACAAATGCATCAATCTAAATAATAAACAGGTTTAAAAGCTACTGCAAGTGAATGTATACTTACTCTCTGCAAGGTGTCAATATTGACAATTCTGTTTTTCCTCTGTCTAATCAACTTTCGTCTGTAATACATACACACAAAATCTAGTCATAACTTTCTTTTATCAGTATAATGGAATCAAATTACTGAGTACAAGTGGTTTAAACTAACAGATGACATTGCCAATATTTTCCTCATAATCTTGATTACACATAAAATCAATTTCTGAAAAATGTAAGCTGAACTACATTCATTCAACTTTTTCTCATTTTACAATTGATTCAAATGTTGATAAAAATCAATGCATAGAATTTAAAAAAAAAACATAGTAAAATTTAAAGCAGAGGGCTGTTACTCCTAAAAATATAAACAGATGATTGTTGTTGTGTATTTTCATAGGATTTGAGATAATTCTTTGATGTTTTTTTTTTTGTGTGTGTGTGTAAAAATTCAACCACTACTTACATGTAAGAAACATCGATATCAGTGATATATCTGAATTCTCTGGCGCATATCTTGGTAATGTGATCGACCATGTTGTTAAGACAATATCTCTCAGGACTGAAAAAAATATGAAAAATGAAAGAAAAAGTGAGCAAGCTCAAATAGCCCTGCTCCTCCATTACTTGACAATGCTACACATAATAAATGATAGGGTACACATCAAATACATAAAATTATTCTATAAAGGGGTGTAGCTCATATAATTTGATTTTAATACCAAATCCTTAATTCAAAAGGGCCAATTTTGCAGCAAATTATGGAATCTGAATTATCTGGAAATATGCACATTTTGTCATAAATACCTAAAAAGTTTCTCAAAATTCTTTGAAGTGTCCTAAATGTTGAGTTCAAAACAGTCAACATTCCCCAAAAAATAATGGGACTTAAATTTCCAGGTAATACGCACATCTACACATTGTCCTAATTAGCTACAAAGTTTCAGGATATTCTGTGCAGTGTTGTGGTGACACAAAATGTACAAAATTACAATGTACAAGTTATTATTTTTACACTTTATATAATGCAATACTTCATGAAGAGCACGTAAATAAATGAACCTTTTCAATCGCATTTCAATTTCATATTAAAAGTTACTTTAATGAATAAATTGAATGTGCACATGTACACATCCAAATTAGCCAGTTCATAACTACCGATCCTTTCAAAGAACTTAATAGCATACATTACACCATGAAAATATTGTAAAAGTTAACTTTTTATTAATACTACACCATGATGATATATTGAAAAAATTTCCTTTGAAAATCAACATTATAACATGAAAATATTGAATAAGTTTCCTTTGAATATTAATATTATAACATAAAAATATTGAATAGGTTTCCTTTGTGACCATAAGAGTAACAACTAACCCAACACAGTAATAGGTATTTCCTGGGGCATCTGTATCAAATACAGCGTTCAGCACTCCAGCAGCTACATCACTCGACTATAAACAAAGGAAAAGTGAATTTCAAAAAATTACCTGTACAGGCACTTTTAATACAAAGCCATTCCCTATAACTAGGTTTTCTGCAGTTGCAAATTTATTTTTCCCTTTTTTCTAAAAAGATGTATTTATATTTAGTGGTTTGAAATTTTTTATTGCAATATTTGCATTAAAGGCATAGGAGTATGGATAATGATTTTAATAGTAATTATTAAATCATTCAATTATTAAATACATGTACTTTAAAAAATCTGTCATTCAGTATTTCACAACAGTTTTCTTTCTATTATTATTGTTGATGGCAAAGCCCGTCAGAATTGAAATTATGAGTATTTTATGACTTAATATTTTATCTGGAAATAGAATATTGTAAAATTCTTGTCCCTTGCTGTGAAGATTTTAATTTATAAATTTTAATCATGAGCGAATCCAGAAAATTTTTACAGGGGAACGAGGTCTAAGGGATACCCCTTCCCATAGATTTGCAAATGCTTATAGAGGAATATCAAAAAGAAGCTTACCCACACTGGCTGTTTCACTGTGTCCATTCCCTCTCTCCATATGGGAATTGCATGTCTAATCTTACTGTAACGGCCTGAAAACATGAAACACATAGCCATAATTAGACCAATTTCTGGAAATCCTTTATATTTATCTATACTATTATATGAAAATAATGGACTCTATATAGGGAGAGAGTGGAGGGGAAACCACACATCATATTTGTTCCACAGAACAAAATAAATATGGAGTAAAAATAGCTGAACGGTCCAAAGGGCAAGAGCTCTTCAAAAAGCTCTTCGGCAAATCTTTATTATATTTGATCCAGACCATCAGGTCATCTAACATCAGTCAATTCAAGCACAGATTCCAACATTCAGAGAAAATAATGAAAACAAATTTGCATTACAAAATAAAGAATTTACATTATTTTCCATTTCTTCTGATTATGCTTATCAAAAATCTGTTTCTGATTCAAGATCTCAAGATTTTGGCAAAAGTTCTTTAACTCATTGTCTCAAATTGGAGCACATGGCTAAGTGGTAATGGGCATTAGGCCAGTAACTAAAAGGCTGCTTGTTCAAACCCCACTGTGGTCACTTGATGTTGTGTGTTGTGCACTTAGACAAGGCAACTTATCTACATTGTCTCAGTCTACCCAGCAGAAAATGGGTACCAGCTTATGCCGGGGGTTAATCTGCGATGGACTGGTGTCCCATCCAGGGGGAGCTAATGACTCTCATCCACTTAGCACCACGGAAACCAGGGATAAGCACCAACCTTATGCCTCTTCATGGCAGGGAGTAGCAATAAACTTAACTCATTTTCTCAAATCATGTCAATCTTACTAAATCGCAAAAAATCAACACCATTTTGTAAGAAAATGGTCATACCCTATCAAATAAAAATGTTGTGGTACCCAAACATACATTACTGTGAAATGCCTTCATTATACTTACGATGGTAAATATACTTGAAGAAATACCAATCTTTAATTCCATATATGTCTGCAGGTCTGAAAATAATAGCTTCTGGGAATATTTCCCTCACCAGTTGGTCACCTTCCCACTGCAAAACAAATACAACACACGTCACTTTAGAGCCATTTTCACGATACGAGTAATTTTTGCATGATGCAACTATCTTGCTGAAACAGATTAATATTGTTGTGATATCTAAGATACAATGAATGAATGAATGATCAAAAATGAAATAGATAAGCCAATGTCAAATTTCTATTCAACCAAAACTACAAAGTCCATACTTAAGTCTTCTTCAGTGGCCAGCTGTTATATTTAAACCACAACAGATGCGCATGATTAATTTTCCATGATTCACATGTACCTAAAGTGTTCTATAGGTTTGGTGCTACCTTTTTCTTTAGACTGGAGTTTCCTCTTGGGAGATCAGTCCCAAAATAAATCAGTTCGGGAGGATTAGGGTCTGCATTCAGATGCGAGAAATGGATGAATCTCTCAACACCCATCTCCTTTGCAATTCTAGCAATATTGGCTGGAGCATCAACATACAAGTCATGAAAGTCATAGGAGCTGAAATATATACCGGTAACAATATTTACATTTTCCAGTGTCTTTGTCTGTGATAACATTATGATAAGATTTTGTAACATATAGTCCAATAAAGTTCATCAATAACGCTGTTTGGGTGCAAGACAGAGTTTGCATAATTATACATGTATGAATAAAAATTATTTAAAAGTGTTAATTATATTCAATTGAACAATATTATAATCATATAAGTAATAAAAAATCATTTTTTAATAATATGAGATGATCAAATATGGTCGGGCCTAATCAAATCTATCATAAAACCCTTTGGGCTTTAGTGGATTTTATCAAACCTGACCATATTTGATCACCTCGTAATACAATGTACTTAGAAAATGATTCCTTATTTCTTAGTCCTGTGTATGACAATCTTTGATTTCAATATCGTGATATCTTTAATGATAAATTATTCTATGATATTGTTCCCTATAAAGAAATTGTTAATCCATGGGATTATAATACTACAAAACTACGATACTTACTCTGATTCATACTCTTTGCCAATCAAATTGATCACTACATTGGAGTGCATCATTGCTTTTCTCATCTGATCCTCATGGTAAATACTGTCCATAGGCTGTAAAAATGTCATAAAACAAAATGTATTTTTTTTTAATCCCCATCATATATACTATCAGCAGTACAACATACCGGTACACATATAACATTTTAAATGTATAAGTGATATTCTAAATTGAATTAAGTATGTACAAAGCCTAATATTTTTTTTTAGATTGATTAATATTTTGCACATTGTTACATGTACATGTATATGCAATAAATATAAATTTAAATAAACTTAATCGTACAGCATTTGTACTGAATAAAAAGCCCAGTCCAGTATTCATATCTACTATTAATAGGATATGATACAGCCATCTTATTTACTGTAAATAGGATCTGATTCAGTCTTTATACACTCTGTACTTACTGTAAATAGGATCTGATACAGCCTTCATAATTACTGTAAATATGATCTGATATAGTCTTTAAAGCTGCTTGGTCCAATTTTATATCAAATTTTAGGCACGCTTTTAAACGATGGTTATGCTTAGTATATGTATAATAATAGACATTGCAGTAGTTTTTTCTAATCAATTAAACCAAATTTCAATGAAGAAAAAATGTACAAAATTTGCTAACAAACAAACGACATAAAAGGGTACTGCGTTATTTCGCCTCATGTCAAATTTCACCCCTGACGATGAGACGGGTATGGTTGTATTACGACTTTGACACCACATTAAATAAATTAAGGTTTAAATAATCGGACAAATTACAAATAAACGTGTACGTTTTGTTCACTAATATTTCTGAAGTTCGCTTTCTTTACAATCGATTTATAGCATGCGGGTTGAAAAACCCCAATCATTCGGGGGACGAAACCAAGTGGTTTCCTTTTCAAAGAATTCCCGTGATGCACTTTGGTTTGTTTTTCGTTTGCCCAAAAAGATATTATTTTTATTTACTTTGAAAATTTCTAACTTTGAAAGGAGACTGATTCTGCTCGTGTAAATATGAGAAAGTCCATAACTTTCTAAGATAAATGGTTTATATGGAAAAAAATTTGATACTTATAACAAAAAAATCAGACCAAGCAGCTTTAAACTTACTGTAAATAGGATATGATTCAGTGTAAATAGGATCTAATGCAGTCTTTATTCTTACTGTAAATAGGATCTCACCCAATCTTCATACCATACTTACCGTACTGTAAATCTGATCTGATACAGCCTTCATACTTTCTGTAAACAGAATCTAAATAATATAGTCTTCATACTTACTGTAAACAAAATCTGACCCAGGTCTCCACATAGCCTCAGTCTTTCTAGTCTAAAAGTGTCTCCTCTGTATGGAATAATTACTTGAGAACCAATTCTCCCTGTAACAAAATGGTTCTTTGAAATAAGTCCTCACACGCTATATCATCTCAGTAAGTTTGTGGGTTTTTTTCACAATAAAATATTTCAAACTACAGGCAATTCAAGTCCAAAAAAGGTCACAAGTATCTACCCTTTTTATGTTTACCTGGTACCATAGTTTAAAGTAAATTGTCATACATCTAATGTATTTTGATACAATTTCAACCCCATCTTTAGCAGAGTTTTCGAAAATTTACACAGTTTGGGAAATAATTCACTAAATACCTAATCTGTTCACGATATGCCGTCCCATAAATCCGGAGGCTCCAAAGACAGTGGCCACCACTCCACTGAAAGAGGACCTGCCACCTCGCCCCCTCTTGCATGCTGCTAATTCACTACCAGCATGTCGTTTCTGAAGGTATGTTGTACTTGCTGCAGCTGGCAAATTTTGACCTACAGAAATACCAAATTCAGATATCAAAAAATGATGGGTAGATTCATTTAGTGTTTCACTACCTTGGATGATCAAAATAACCAAAATAATTTAAAATGATATTTTAAATGATGTTTACATTGCAGAAGGATAAAAATTAAAACACAATGATTTGGAGAATTGTGTTAAATAGTGGGCTCCTCAAAGACTGTTTTCCTTTTTGTGTTATTTTAATTTGATAAAAATGTAAACAAAGTTTTATAGTGATGAATTTGTTGTCACGGTGGACTAGCTAAGTATTCCATGTTAAAATGAGTAGGTGGATAATGCATCAGTGGGATAGACTTCATGATGCATTAAACTGTGGTACTGGTACATGTAGCACAAACCTCACTTTTTCTCTAGAAAGTAGCTAATGCCTAATGCAAAAATTATAAACAAGATAGACTACTAATGCTAGTGTTACTACATGTAGTTTGTTTTTTATTCTTAATTGTTTGTAATAATTTAAAGGTGTCAATATTGACATGTTAGATATTATTCATGCTATAATGTATTCAAAATTCTATTATTCATTTATTTATATTTGTAGCTAAAAACAATGAATAGATAGCGGAAATCTTGCTGTTTTTATAACAATCGGCAATAATGGGTTCTCAGCAATAATGGTACTCGCCCGTTAAATGCAATGTATTGAACAATTGCCAATCCTAAAGGAAGGCACTGTGAACATATATCTATTCAAAAAAATATTTAAATAATTACATTTATATTTTTGTGTTTGGAGCCACCATGTAAATGGACAAAAATATGAAGTTTCAATTTATTCAACAGAGTGCACTGCAGCTCTAAACATTAAACTGCTATTTGTGACCTTGCTTTTATTTTTAGATATGTTTATTTTAGTCAGGTCCTGAACAATAACTAGATTTAGCTATGTTACCCTATGTAGCTTGAATAACCTACATAGATTGAATTACCTACACATTTTTATATGCATAACTGAAGTACGTTTATTTAGCTATTTTTATGCCATTTTGCTTTTTAAGTAAAAAACTAAACATATCCAAGACGTCTTCACTCTGCAGTTCTTGTTCGCTAAGGAAATTCGAACTATGATATTTTTTGTGAAAAATCTTCTATGCCAAACCTTACTTTTGTAATGATTTGATCAATAAAACCAACTTATACAATCTTCAATTATACTTACGACCGAGGCGTAAGGCATGAGTCGCCAGACCGCTAGCCATTGTCAAGGTCTTGCAACAAAAATATCGGCTCAACGGTTTTAGACAAGTAGAACATAAAACGGTTCGAGAAAAAACTCCGATGAGTCGACAATTTTTCTTTTCACTTTACAATTCATTGAAACTATCATTTTTCAAAGCTTTGTTTAAAAGCAACCCCTTTACCGATTCTGAAAAAGTATGGATTGAAAAAAATTTAAAAGAAGGTGGGGGAATACGATATGACAAATGCCCACTTGGTTTAACGTGTTATAGGCCCTAATTAAATTGTCGTAAAATACAATTTCAAATTGAATTTTTTCCAACTATAGTCTGTCCCAAGTTATTGTTTCCATAAATTTTTGATGATTTTAAATAGAAATACACATACATGTACTTGTGAAAGAAATACAATTGAAATCGATAAAAGGGAATGAATCCAAGATATCTTCATTGAACAATTATCCCTTTTCACTCATAAAATTTCACAGGAACGAAAAACAATTTTCTTACGGAGATTTATAATGGGAAATGTTTACATCTTTTTTTTCATTCGGGAGTACTCGGGATACCTCGCACCTCGCACTATTTTTTAACGTTATCATCCGGGCTTTTTAATGGCTGATGCAATGCAAAATCTCCGTAGACTTTCAATTTTGGAATGTGTATTGAAACCTGAAGCGGTAGATGAGAAGTTGTTTTTTTTTGGGGGGGGGGGGGGTTGGTTGTTTTTTGGGGCTTGTCAGGATTTGAATGAGTCTGTCCCCCCCCCCCCCCCCCAACTTTCAAAACCGATGCAATACGTGCCTGAAAGGCAATTTTTGGTAAAAAAAAAAAAAAAAACCCAAAAAACCAAAAAAAACAAAAAACCAAAAAAACAATGATGTCAAAAAATGACTAGTAAATTTGAACTAAAGCTCCATGCAGTCGGATTCGTGATCTGCGGTTCATAAGCCCGATATGTTAACCATTGCGCTCTGAGGATTCAATTGATAGAAAAATCGAACAAAACATGCATGCATGAGCCTTTATGTAGTGAAATACCTATAAATCTAACAAGTGTTTAAATTTTCCAACTCACCGGACCCCTCTTTAACCGTGCATTATATCATGTACAGTCGTCGAAAATAAATCAATTTTAACAAGAGGCCAATGGGCCTTAACGGTCACCTGAGTATCATAGCCCATACAAAAAGTTGTCAAAGAGTCTCATATTTGTTTCATTAAGTTTCACTATGGAGTAGAAAATTTATAAATATTGACGACTACCTTC
The DNA here is from genome assembly GCF_025612915.1 of Magallana angulata. NCBI lineage: Eukaryota > Metazoa > Mollusca > Bivalvia > Ostreida > Ostreidae > Magallana > Magallana angulata. Next base: position 31,796,823 of record NC_069111.1, read on the forward strand.
CTGCATAAAATCTTTTATAAAGGCCTATGAAACCTATAATTTTAGCGTAAAACGTAGAGATCATATTAGAGTGCATGACCTGCCATTGAATAGGTGCAAGATTCTGATAGAATAGAATTTACTCATATTTGTTAACATATAGATTACACTGTATTCAATGATTAATTACTTGGGAGTAGAGAAGATAATTTCTAAACATTATATATGCATTAACACTATATTTTGGCCCCGCCCTAGAGTCAAAACCCATACTCTAGGGACATAAAATTTACAATTTTAGTACAGGACTCCCTGGTTAACATAATTATGAAGTCATTTTTTTTTTTACAGATGTGTGCGAGTAGAGAAGAAGATTTTTAAACATTATATGCATTAGCACTATATGACCATATTGCCCCCCCCCCCCCCCTACGGCCTGAACCCCTGACCCAGGGGCCATGAATTTCACAATATAGGTAGTGTTTTTTTCACATGACTGAGAGTAGAAAAGAAGATTTTCTAAGATTTAACACATCTTTATTATATGACCATATTGGCGCCACGCTAGAAACTGAACCCCTGACTCGGGGCCAGCCATGAATTTCACAATTTTGGCAGAGGGTCTCATGGACATCTAAACCATGCAATCAGTTTCTTCCTCACATGTGTCGGAGTAGAGAAGAAGATTTTAAAATTTTGGCTTTTTTTAAAATCATGTTTGGCCCCGCCGGTGGCGCCTCGGGGGTCGTAGAGCCATAAATTTCACAATTTAGATTCTTCTTATCATAGAGATGTTTCACACTAAAATTGGTAACAACTGTCTTTGTAGTTTTCAAGAAGACGTTAAATATTTAAATTTATTAACGCGCAACGCACGATGGACGATCGACCGACGACGCACACGCACGACGGCGGACGAAGACCAGGTGACCTAAAAATAAATTAATTACTGCAACAATGCATTTCTGAAAGATTAATCATTTCACAATAATTTTAACTACAATTTAAACAGTACATGTACTTGCACGGAATATGTATGAAAACCTGGAGTTTAAATATAATAAACTTAAAACACATAGATATATATATATATATATATATATATATATATATATATATATATATATATATATATATATATATATATTGTCTATTTGTCTGTAATTGAGTATAAACCGTGCCTGGTACGTATATATATACCAGTAACAAACGAGTTTTCCACAAACGGTTTGGGTGGGAGTGTAGGAGGTTGACCTCCTTTCAGGACATGACCTATCACACCCCAGAACCTTTTTGCACCTGCATATAATTTTGACGAACATGATATATGGCAAAGTCGTTTTTGGCCCAATTCTGCCCCCACCCCCAAGAGACCAAAGCTGCTAAATATATGAACAAATAGATCGAAGGGGTTTGGATCGACGGCCCGGATAAATCTTTGTGCGTGCCATACAAATTATGACAATAATAGCAGGGGACACGTACAGTGGTTCAACTGGGGACCTCTCAATCTGCAGACAGCAGTCGAGTGCTCAACCACTGAGCTATATACATTATATCAACAATCGCAGCTTCTCGGGCCTTTCTGGCAAGCTCGTAAAAACGCATCGAATGTATTACTTAGGCGTCCATGACAACCCCCTTTTTTATGAAACTTGATATAAATACAACCCATTTTACGATCTGTTTAGGTGTAAGCTAGACTTCATTAAAGTAAATGATATACCCTAAAATATAACACATGTACAGAAGCGACTTACAAGGCTGTCTAGCCGATACTTATTTTAATTTTGCATAATTATCCATTTTGTAAAAAATTCTAACATCCGGTAATGTATAGTGTTTTTCCGAGCCTGTCGGAAAGGCCCGAGAAATTGCGATTGTTATATCAATTGTAGTATTTGCATTAATACTATAACGTCGAAATACCACCGACATTTCAAGATAAGGAAAACTCCACGTCAGTATAATCTGGGAAAACCATGCGTCTAGCAACAAAGAATTGAAGGATAATGAAAATACGAAATCGATGCATACATGTAAAACAGTACTAGTGGTATATGTTCGTATTAAATGTTGCATTATATGAAAATCACTGACTATAAACACGTTCATTAGCTTGGAAAATTTAGAGATTGTTTTCGTTTTTGAGAGAATAACATTTATTATTTTCCAACAGTTGAAAGTTTTATTTATATTAATTTCAAATTCATAAAATTTATGATTTTATATTGAATAAATCAAGCGTATACATGTACACTGAACAAAAACAAAAATACAACTCAGTAGAATTTCAAAGTAACCAGGTAAAAGTTAACGCCAGTAATCAAACATATACATTTAATTTAAGGTTAAAAAAATAAAGATCCTCATCGATCATGCATTGTTTAAAATGCGGAAGAGAATTTTGTTTTCTTCCTGCACACCATGCATTTCTGATTGTGTATAATTGAAAAACTCAATACAGCGTCTGAATCTATTGCATGCAACCCTCTAACAAAAGTATAACAAGTTATCGTATTTCATGTTCACTAACAAATCAGGGTTTACTCTGATAAATTGAAGCTGTTTAAAAATTGTTCTCCCTCTCTTTCATTGGCTGATCAGTCATCCAATGATTTGCCTTCAACCGATTTCTTCCGAGTAATTTTAAATTGCCACTGACTATTCACCCATTGAGAATATGGCAACGATTGATGCAAAATAATATAACCGAGATATTTTTTTATTAAACACAAAAACCTTCCTGCCCCTAGCTTTATCTATATGGTATGAAATAATTTCCAACTGCATGACTTCTTCATACGCTTGTGCAGTGTACATAGTATGTAATGCAGGACATTTTAATCACGATTTTATCACCCCTGGAAAAGTTACCTGCGGATATTCGAAATTTCGGTCGGAAATATAATTAAAATCGAAAAAAAAGTACTAACAAATTCATAAAGGAAAGAACGGAATATCGATTGCGAATTCTTATCAATCGCATAGTACGTTTAATATGCTTTGAAACAATGAAGGTTGATTTTGATTATGACGCATTTGTGATCTGCAACCCAGAAGGAAAAGATTTGGAATTTGCAAATAAATTGGTGGACACAATGCAAGCTTCACCTTACAATTTGAAACTGTGCGCGCCGTGGAGGAACGCGGGGGCTTGCTCTCCTAACACCAGGGAATGCACCAGAGACAGGTACAGTACAGGTAATATTTATATTACAAACCTATTTAGGAACTGCCGTGCATGATGCATCCCCCTTAAAAAGTAGGTAAAAGATAATTCAATTATTTCATCATGTAGAGAGTATTTTTTTTAAAGGTGATTTACAAATTACTGATTCTTTTTTATTCCACTGGATTAGATGTAGGAAATTTTTAGTGGTATTATCGAACAATTTCTACAAAAGCGAGGAAGCGGTTTCTCATCTTCATTTTGCCTTTAGCATGTCACCAGGTAAGTGTATTCAAACTATTAACCACGTTTATTAAGTTATGCATACCTGCATGCATATTTGATTCATATTTATACCCAAATAAGCTGTGAAATTGAACATTTCAGCAAATCCACACGTACAAGGGATGTGAAAAAAAGTATTTTGTGTGCTACACATTAAACCAACTATGCAATATGTATAAACGTTATTTACCGTATATACTCGCTTATAAGTCGGTATTTTGGGAGTAGAAATTTGAATAAAAAGTAGGGGTCCGACTTATAGGCATGACATACAATCAGATAATTTTTCCACTGAGTAAAAATTTCGTTTTTGGGTGCCATTTTGCTTCCGACTTTTGACTTGCAATCCCTATACTTGACATGTTTATTTTTTAATTACTAAAAAGATAAACACATTAATAAATACATTGAAAGTTTCAACTGTATTTCTTAAAAATATGAACAAGGTTTATTTGATAAAATTTATTATTTAAACAGGCAATTATTTACGCCTGAGGTGATAATAGCTGTAGGTGTTACTGTACTTAAAACAACACAAGCCAACACTGGGTTTAAGAGGCTAATTACCAGCCCTAATCATTCAGTAGGGGATAAAATCACTGTCATTTTATTTCCAGTATCATTTAAAATAGTTTTTTAGCTATAATCAAGTTGTAATGAGTGTTTAAAAAATATAATGGCGTCCAAAATCGTAAGTTACAAACTTCAAGAAAGATAACTCTGTTTACAGAAAACTATTAAAAAACATGGCGTCTAAAAGCGATCTAGTCAGATTACAGAACAGCAGTTGATGTTTAATACTTAAAAATTAAACACCAGGATAATTGCTGGTCTGTTAAAAAAAATAAAGATCGTTTTATAATTATTCATAATTAATTACACCTTAGGTGATAATAGCTATATTGGTGGCTGTAGGTGGCATGTCACCTAAAACAACACAAGCTAACACACCACTTTTAAAAGGGGCTATACCATCTTAATCAGTTAGCAGGGGATTAAAATCACTATCATTTTATTTTAAAAATTATTTAAATATTTTTAAAAGCTTATACCAAGTTTTTATTAGTGTATCAATAAAAAAATGGCGTCCAAAATCGAAAGTTATTAATCCAGGATAGATGTCTTAACTGAACACAACACTTTTAAAATGCATTGCATCTAGAAATGATAACAGAGGGGTCAAACACCAATATTTTTTTATCTAGAATATAGTCATGCTTGATAAAATGTGCTTATTTGATTGACAATCTGTAGACTGATTATCCAGAAAAAAATACCCGACTTATAAGAGGGTCAATGGCAAAATCTTGTAAATAAACCTGAAAAATGGCAACCGACTTATAGGCGAACAATACTTATAGGCGAGTATATACGGTACGTGCGGAATTTTTGGACAGTTCTCTGACATATTTAAGTAATATAGCATTCATACATACTGCACACGCAGGTTAAATCAGATGTGTAGTACAATTTTTTGTTTCTCATTTCTTGTGCAATATCAATTCAAGCCAAAGATTTTTGTTTGCAAATAAACAGAAATTAAATATTTTACCTAGATTCCTCTGTATACCGCTCAATGTAACTCTACGGACACTTAATGAATCGTTCCATTGACTGACTGCATTTTCTTAAAAATCTTTCTCATGACATACCCATTAATTGGAGAATTACAAAATTTGGGAGAGAGAGAGAGAGAGAGAGAGAGAGAGAGAGAGAGAGAGAGAGAGAGAGAGAGTTGCTCGTCGGGATCATTAGTACATAGCATGGACACAGTTTGTTTTTGATTTTGAATTATATTATTTAGGGTACAAGGAGAGAAGAATTCTTCCAATATGTTTGGAGAGATGCGAAATTCCGACGTATCTTCAACTTGTCACTAAGTTAGATGTTAGTAATTCAAGGACAAGAAAATGGATGTGGGAACAGCTATACTTGTCGTTAAAACCCAGAGAAACAGGTACACATTCGGAAGTATGTGAACAACAACATTGACTATATGTCCAGTCCACTCAAAAGTAGATGCCGTTCATGTATTCTATACGGAACTGAATGTAATTTTATGATGTACAATTAATAATAATGTGATGGTTGTCATTATGTGCTCTTATAGGCTCTTAACAAGTTACATGTACATTGTTATCAGACCTGTGACATTGTTTTAAAAAAGGGAGGAGGTGGACTTCCCCGAAAACGAAATATTGACCAGCAAAAATTAAATCAAAGGACCGTGGAGGGGGTAGTGTGTAGTATCTGAATCTTCTCTTGTAATGTTAATTCACCCTAATGCCCTATACTTATACATGCCCCCCAATTACAGGAAGGGGGGGGGGCATTCTAAAAATGAAAAAAAAAATAAACGTGCCTGCATATAAATGGTTTTAAGAAGTAACTCTGTGTGGACATGGTGGATTAAGGTGGATGACATTGTGATCAATCTAAACTTTCAAACACAGAATGCACGGCGAGACACAAGTCCTCACCGAAGTTGTATGTAAAGATTTTTTGTTTTTCATTTTTCTATGTATTGATAGTATACCAAATCGACAATAAAGATAAGAAATATTTCCTTTTATTTACTTTACACGAATAATTAGAATTTAAGAGATTTGTAGAAAAGGTGAAAACACACACATATGTACATATGTAAACCGTAAATTGATTCAACAGCGTTTTATACAGACTTTAGGCCTATGAAGGTAGATATCGGTATCACGCAATGCAAATGAAAACGACCTGCAATGCTGGTCATTAATTTTATTGTTAAATAATCCAACATGCTATAAATGGCATTGTATCTATCAAATAACAGGAAAGTATTGTAGATATATTGAAACTGAAAGAATCAAGTTTACAGTAATTAGATTGATTTTTTTAAAACATTTTTTAAAAATATAAATCATGCGTTGATCCCCTGCATCCATTTTTCTATGCGTCTATTTACATTTATTAACTGTATTTTTTTTTTGTCTCCTTGGTTCTTTATATCAGAGACATAAAAAATGTCTGTTAATATATAACTGCGATTTTGTTCACACTGCCACTTACAATCCAACCTGTTTACTATCGAGAATAGTTATAATTAAGGGTTGTACCTGTACACATATGAAGATAAGCCTATCTACGACTTTTTAAAACCACTTTTTAAAAACGCATTATTTAGCATTATTAAGCATTTTTTGGTTCACAAAGTATCAGTATTTTAATACTTATACATATATATCCACTGAGTATATTTTCATTATTCCGACTTTGTTTCATGTGACGTTGACAATGAGTGGATTATTTCTATATATTTACATTATCCAGTGTCTTTGTCTGTGATAACACTACGTATCGATTTTGTACTATATAACCCATAATACAAATGACGCCAAATCGAGGCGCCGGTGGGGTTTGTTTATTTATATTTAAAGATTAAATGGCCTAAAATTATATAAATATAAGTAATAAGGAATCATTCTTTGAATATTATGAGGTGATAATTTCGGTCGGGGCGTGATCAAATCTATCATAAAGCCCTTCGGGCTTTATTAGATTTGATCACGCCCCGACCAAAATTATCACCTCATAATACTCAAAGAATGATTCCTTATTCCTTATATGGATTAAATTTTCAGCTACACGAGAATTTAAAAGTACCGAAGTCAAAGTACTTATACTCATGTAGTTGTAGAAACCAACATAACATTCACACATAATATAGCGATGAATCGACAGAGCCTTATGATATTTTACTTTGTTCACAAGTAATAAAAATAATCAGTAAAAAGATTTCTTAGGCAAAACATGCATATTCCTTAAGATAAGGTACAAAGGACTTCTGTATAGAGCTATAATTCAGAGGAGTTTTACATGTAAAGACCCATTTTGTAATTGAATTATAGTTACTGTGTTTTAAAAACGCTACACTGAAACTTCGGCAGATCTGATGCAATATCGAAACCTTATATTATTACTAATATACTAAGTATTCTGTCCTTCCGTCACTCGTTTTTATTTTAAACGAAGAGGATGGGGTTACCCCATTCACGTTGCATGGAGACATCCATGGATCCCCGCCTGGATGCATGTCGAAATTATTTATTATCAATTGAGTTTAAAGCAAAACATTTTATGTCAAAAGATAGTGTACAAGTTGTTAGATTTTACACAAAAGTCATCATGCGGTAAAAACATGACATCATACTCAATATTCTAACCTGTGTTAAACACATGAACAATCAAAAATGTGAAATTAAATAACTTTTTACCTAATTTTCTTAATATGTCTGAAAAACAATACAATTCACTACATTCAGTAGTGCTAGTAGTCCCTTGATAAAAAAAAAATATGTATGCCATTTATTGGTTTAGAAAAATTCTTCAAAATTATTGTGGATAGTAATCGTGTAAAGGATCTGTATACCGCAGGAAACATATCATGCAACGATGGTGTAATGGTCAGCATGGCCGATATCCTTCAAGTCGATCCGGGTTCATTTCCCGTCGACACGAGCACTTCTATTTGATATTATTTTATACATGTATGTTTAAATGCAAAAACTATTTTCCTAATAAGTTGAAGGAAAATAGATATCAACACCCTCTCTCTCTCTCTCTCTCTCTCTCTCTCTCTCTCTCTCTCTCTCTCTCTCTCTCTCTCTCAATATGTCATGGTATTACTCTTATTTAATGACAACAGCAAATGACCTACAATGAATTACATCTCTATCTATATGTAATTATTGGTGTCCATGTAGCCCGATACATGTATGTTATACACATATAAACAGTTTTGTTCAAACCTGGACCTTGGGACGAAAAAGGAGGAAAGGTGAAAAGCTTCAGCAAGGGACCATGCAAAAAGTGTTTGGCTAAATCGTTGACAGAAACTTTTTTAAGATTAGCGGGTACACTAGCATGATTTCATTTTTTTTTTCCAAATTTTTATCTACCACTATTTTGTATATTAATCCATATTTTGGGGATATTTAAGTACGTTACTATGACTTACATACATATATATTCATGGCTAAAAGTACTGTGTTTAAAAAGTATGTACATTGCAATTACTTCATAATGAAATTATTTAGATGTGAGTATGCCAACAGTATCTGAAATTGTATATTACTACTAATTTAATTTGCAAATACTTTGACTATTCTTGTAGAGATTATTATGTATTTGGGTGTAGGGAAACTAAAGACAAAAATATTGATATAAAAAGTGTCTGATGAAATAAAAAACTAAAACCAGTGCATGACGAAAAAAAGAGATTTGTTTAATTAACCTTTATATGCATTTTTTCTTTAAAAAGTTAACAAAATGAAAGTCGTACACAAAGAAAAGAGAATGAGGCCTTCAATTTAAGTGAAGTCGAGAAACGTGGTGAATTATTAAATTCAGTGTTTTAGAAATGTAAACTTTTACCCATGTTATTTCGTCATCTGTTATATTTTTAGCTGACATGTAGCCAGAGACTGATCAATTAGTTTTATTTGGCACTGTCCCATTACCTTTAATGATGGACCAATTTTATAACTCTCTATCAATAATGGGCATTATGTTTAACTTATTGGACATTTAGGCTTATTGGACACTTAATTACATGTACAGGTATCTAATTGCAAAATTGGTCAGTCTATAAAACAAACTATTACATTGTGTACCATTTTTGCGTAATATTGCTCTACTTTAAGCAGAAGACGCATGTGGGTACATGTAAACCCACTACGCATCTACCCAAACAGTTGGTATATTAAATAGTCTTGGTCAGGTGTGACGACACTGGAAATCGATATCAACAGAGGTTGAAATTTCGCAAGATCAACAACGGATTTGTAATATACAGTGTATTTCAGACGGATGTCTTACTTAACGGGGTGACTATATATCGACATATATCGACATCTCAAGCCTCTCTGAACAAGCTAAAACGAAGAACAATGTCTGTGAATGATGTTCCTCGGGATTCATTTGGACGTGTACATTTTGCGCCACCAGACTATTCAGCAGCTTGCAGCAATAATGGCGAGCACTCGGGTCAAGCTTTCGGTCATAGTGTAATGACAGCGGACCTTGTACAAGAAAAGAGTAAGATTTGTCCACTTAGTTCATCTTACATTGCAAGAAATGAAAACAACACTGAAATCACGAAGTTGTCTAGTGTGTCTTAAAAATAACACGCCTTTTAAAGGGGTATAAATCTTTTCATGACGATTTAAACACCTACTATATATGGTGGCATAGATCTGCCACCACTTGTCAGATAATTATGTCGACTTGTCAGATCTTGATGTCGACTTGTCAGATAATTATGTTCACTTGTCAGTTCTTTAAGTCGACTTGTCACTTATTCACGTGTTTAAGAATTTAACACTTTAACCTTTCCACGCCCAATTTGTGCCATCCATTTGAAATAATATTTTCTGACAATGTCGACATAATCATTTTTAAGTCGATATAATTATTTGACAAGTCGACATAATTATTTGACAAGACGACATAACATCTGACAAGTCAACATCATTATCTGGCAAGTCGACTTACAATATGAATGATAATTTTCTTTAAACTAGTTGCTTTATTATTTTTTCTGTCAGATAATTATGTTAACTTGTCAGATCTTTATGTCGACTTGACAGATATTTATGTTAGCTTGTCAGATCTTTATATCGACTTGTCAGATGATTATGTAAACTTGTCAGATATTTATGTCGACTTATATGATATTATGATGACAAGTAAATGGCAGTTAGTGGCACTAACACGCTTTGACAACAAAATATTGAGTCTCTGGTCACTATGGTTATTTTCTGACAAGTCAACATAAAGATCTGACAAGTTGACATAAATATCTGACAACTCAACATTATCATATGAGAAGTTAACATAATTATCTGACAAGTGGTGGCAGATCTATGCCACCATAACTATATTTAATTTTGTTTGTTTGTTTTTTATTTTTCTGCGGTTGATTTTTAATTTTACTTTCTGAAGTATAGCTTTGTTTTGCCCTGCCATGTTTTGATTCAATTTAAAAACAACATCATATAAGATGGTCTGTGTTATGTTTAATAACACATTCCATAGTTACCGCGTCCGACTTCAATAAATCAACACTCTGCAGATCGAACACTTGTATTTCGTTATAGCTGTTAGTTAATTTAAATTAATAATCTATATATTCTGAAAATAAAAACCATAAACTATTATAATTAATGGAAAGAGCTCAAACTATATTTACATATTATCCTCTCGACATTTCAAAGAACCTCAGGAATGTGTGTGTGTGTGTGGGGGGGGGGGGGGGGGTGACAGAGTCTGATCGTTGAAATTTCTTAAAAAGAAAGGGAAAAACCTGTGGGGGGGGGGGGGGGGGAGGGGGGGGGGGGGCTGCAGGATTGCAGCTGGCCTGCAGGGTTGCAGCTGGCTAATGAGGTCAGTACGTTAATTTATGGAATTCCTGATCCAACCCTTAGTGAGCAAAGCACCGGGAGGGGAGAGTGTGGCGTTTAGTTGGTTACATACATATAGATGTTGGTCAAATTCAATAAAATTCAACTACATCATACAACTACGTACGTTATTTGCTGTTCACTTATAAACTTCATACTATACTGGTTGAATTATGATTATGACTGGTATTAGGTACATACATGTATATTGTAGAACTTCTTTTTTTTCTAAGAACACGTACATTGTCATGTTTTTATTCTGTTTTTAGTTCCACCCCCAGCTTATGATGATATCTTCGCAAAAACTCAAACTCCTGCCCCAAGTTCATTACCGAGGGGACGTCAGACATACTATAAGGATGACAGAAATACGTGGGAAAAACTTCACGAATGGTTTGAAATGTCCGGTATATATGTTTATGAATTAATTATTAGTAAATTATTAAGACTTTGTTTGAGGTGAAGATTATATAGAAATAAAATAACACAAAATAACTGAAGTGTATTAGCTTTTGAGGTGAAACAAATATTTGAATGAAACACTTTTTCTCGACCGCATAATAACATAATCCGATTAAAATCAAATACATGAATTTTGGTCCGCACACGTAGATCTACGCGAGCGGATCAAGCTTTGTGTGATCCAATATGTGTTATGGACATTGGTAAACATGAACGGATCAAAGGGATCTAAACATTTTTTGATTATTTTGCTATGGATTTGATCACCGGTGCCTGAGGACAGTATCGACCCCCCCCCCCTACTTCCACCCCATCCCACAGTATATAAACCCCCGGGACTTTATTCATTTTTGTTTTATTAAATTATCCTTTTATGACATATTTCTAATCTAATTTATACATTCGTTGCACAAAATTACCTAAAACAAACATTTTTTAAAAAATCAGACCCTCTTTATATATATAATACATACACAGAGGGTCTGATTTTTTAAAAAAAATATTTGTTTAAGGTTGGGCAATGAATAAATAAATTAGATTAGAAATAGGTCTTAAAAGGATAATTTAATTTAAAAAAAGAGTAAAGTCCCGGGGGTCTTTATAATTGGGGAGGGGGGGGGGTCGGTCCTGTCCTCAAGCACCCTTGGATATGATTCCATTTTGTTTTGCTATTGGAAATTGAAGAGTCATCTTATAAATGCAGTCTCGTGACCCCCCAAATTTAATGAAATAATACTGTAACAACTTTATTTCGCTATTACCGGAAAAAAATGGTTCGCGGCGACTTTTCGCGAGACATAGGTTTTGTTCTTCTGCGCCAAGGACTTGTCCACGGCGAGAAATATTCGCAACGATGAGGCTAACATATTTTTCGCACGCGCATAAAAGTTGGTTTACTGTATTCAAATAAAGTGAAACACCCCAATTATTAAATTTCAAATGTAGAAGCATAAACTACTAGTATTTCATGTAAGTATTGTGTCAGCTTCTGTATAAGACTTTGATTATTTGACTGCATCACTTACTTAATCATTTTTCAGACGACTGGTTATTCAAAAATTCAGTTCATAAAAAATTATAAATTAAGAAAGACAATCATTTCAATTTGTTGCACGATTTTATTAGAAAAAAGATCTAACATATATCATCAAGCTGATAACCCAAAACCCATACTGTGAAACCGTTTAAGTTTCAACCAAGTACATGTACTATCATGTACAAGTAAAGACCTGGACAAAATAACTATGACTATTTTTTAAATGTACGAAATACTTAACTTTTATTAAAGTATATATTAACGATATACATATTCTTTTAGTTCTTCAACAGATCATTTGGTGTGCCGTTTTAGCCTTTTCCATATCGTATATATATTATGGTAAGTAGCCAAAGGAAAATCAAGTCTTACATACACAATACATTTATATACCACCACATAGGACTATTTAATTGAATTATATGTACCTTCTGAATAAATGAATAAATTCTATATTTTTGTCGATATTTTGTTATAAATGCCATTGCATCTTTTATATATATATATATATATATATATATATATATATATATATATATATATATATATATATATATATATATATATATAGGGACAAAATACAGTGGGGAATGCATCAAAAAGAGGTTTGACAAAAAAGGAAATGTAACGAACGAAGACGACCTCACCGCCTTCATCAAGGCAGAAGGAGGGGTCATTTGTGCCACGATTCTTTATGCTTTTCTTATACGATTACTCATACTTTCGGATATCCGTCGTACGCACCAAAAACCTAAAAGCGATTTAGAGGGACAGAAGAAATGTGGTGGGAATTTGTTCTTTCTTGGAATGGCACTATACATTGCTAATTTTGGTCTCTGTATTGCAGGTAAGTTATCCCCCCACTCCAATAAAAAATGCATTGATTTTTTTCCTCATCTATGTACACGATGAAACACAGCAATGTTTTTAGGTAAAATAATTTACAAATTTCTCTTAATCTCTGCCTAGTTTTGGTATATCAATGTCATTTATTATATCAACACATATAAATATTTACTACCTTATTCATTTCTACCCTTCACTTTTCAGGAGCGACCAAAATCATACCCTTGTACAATCCAGAGACCAATACAACAGTCACGTGTACCTCGGCGTTCTACGATTTCTACTATAACGCCAAGATAGGACAGCTTGCTGTGTTTATGCCTTACGCTGCCTACATCATTTTCTGTTTTGTCTTCATGATTGGAATTTCTAGTATGTACATATATAGCTTAAGGTGAACTTTCGTAAACTTGTCTGTCTGAGTGATAAATACCCATTTGACGATTATAGCTCAACTTATTTGACGGCGTCTCGTTTTCAGTGTAAATTACTTATTCATAATTTCTATATGATTCAAAATCAAACGACTTCTTTGCTTGGTGATTATCTCTGGGAAAGGAAGGACACTGCAGAAAAAATACATAACCCGCATAAATTACTAGTATCAAAGATAGCATTTTATTGTTTATATTTACATCTTTCCTATGATAACTTATTGAAATATTAATGAACAGTAGTTAAATGTAAGTAAATCATCAGTATATACGTTAAATACAAGAAATAGGCTAAGGGAATTTGAGTGTGGCATCAAGATTATTTCATGCAGTCTGTGGTTTTTGTGATAAAGGTTTCGATCAATCGATAAACTGGATAGAACTGGATCATGTATATTTCAACCCTGTCAGTTTCTAGAATCAATGAATTACAATCGATTTGCTAAAGAAATATTTCTAGAAAAAAAAATACCAAAATACACAGTGAATGAAAATGTATTATACATTTATTGCATGATTGTGAGGGAGATATAAAGATTTATTCCCCCCCCCCCCAAAAAAAAATCTCTTACTATCGATTGCAAATCAAACATTATAGTATGCTATACCTATGCATTACTTTCCACAGAGAAATGGTTTATCAGACGTAAGCTCCGCCGATGGGCCAAACTTCTCGATGCAGACCAAGATGGCGTCATCAGTCAAGAGGACATGAGGATAACAAACGAAAAGCTAGAAATGCTTCGTAGACTGATTGGCGCAAGAACAACAGCTTTGTCCTCTACAGAACAGAAGAAATGGTGGGATGATAATATATTTAAGCGAGGACCCGGAAAAGACATAGAAGTGGAGGACTATATCAATGTCGTGGAAGGGTTGATGGGTACAGGACCGCCTCATGACAGAGCCGGCAAAATCAGACCTGTCATCAAAGGTTGGTTTAATTTTTTCACGACAGAAGAGTACTTGAAGAGGAAGCTGCTTTTAGGAGGAGGAGATTTCGTCAAGTTTTGGACCATTCTAGACGGCAGCTGTGATGAACAACATTACAAGAAAATGTACATCAAACATTTTCCAGCGCCATTTAGCATGAGTGATTTCCTTGAAGACTTTGTGGCATTTCTGTCTCATCCCGACTTCTTTGATGAGTACAGCAGCCGTGTCTATCACGTAGTAAAATATCAATCCGAGGCTATTTGCTGCAAAGTATAAAAGAGTTGTATTTTCTTTTTCATTTTATGAAAAATTGTTATGAGCGGGGATGCATTTTTGCATTTTACATTTGTATTGTTATTTATTTATTTCTAGAAAAATTGTTTACGGGTTTCCCTCTCCCAAAAATGTCTTTCCTTTTTTTGTTTACTGATTGCACGATCTAGTTCTTTGTACGTCACATGATATTATGGTATGTTATCTTCATTCTTCACTGAATTAATTCAATGTGAATGTGAATAAAATTGTTTTTATTTTTTGTTTCGAGTTACTCTTGAGCATAAATCAAAATTAAGGCATGGGGAAAAGCAAAATTAATGTTAATGAAGATTATTTCAATATTACCGATTTTTGTATGCACACTGACATTCAGTCTTTAGTGAAAGCACAATGACAGGGAAGTAATTCTAATTATATTTTCAAGCTAAAACATCTTGAGAAGATCGAAAGATTGTTTTAGACAGCACACAAAACCTTCATCAAACTTTGAGCATCAATTTCATTTGTGGCCCAAGAATTGTCCAGGAACAACAGTTTTAATGAAAAAATGACAATAACAAACCGTGAACCATCTCAAAAATCCATAAAACGAAATACAAATTCAAAACAGAGCAACACGGACCTCCAAATAGATAGAGGTATGATCAGGTACCTAGGAGGAGTGAGCATCCTCTGCTGACCCGTGCTCTTTGTCGTAATCGGGAAAAAACCAGGAAAAGAACAGCGAGAAAGGCATTTGATGAGTTCACTTTAGCAATCAAGTGTCCATTTATTTCTACATGTTATCCTGTAAATGTATGTTACTTTAAATGGGTTAATGAAAAGTATGCTAGATGTGATAAACAATTAATGAAAAATGTTATAAATTAATTGCTACTGTCCATTTCTTGTTTCGCAGGACAGTGGTTTCAATACAGAGTAATACAAATGTGTAAAAAGAAAGGAGAAACAATCAAAACACTGAATTAAATTTAAGCGCTACACTTTACTTTTGGTCAAGATAATAAAATAATTAATTCTCAGAGCTACGGTATGATATATTTAACAGTCTGTTAATATTGATAAGACAATGCATGATTTATAAAGCTTATTGTTGGCAATCCTTTAGTAAGGCATTTTAAACAGGAAACCAGAATTTGAGTGTCATTCGTTGAGTTATAAGCGAGTTACAGAGCTTACAGTTCTTTGCTATGTAAACAAAGCTTTAGTATACATTTTGAATGTTAAGGATGACGTTTACTCAAAGTGAAAAAAAAATCCATTGATGATAATGAAAAGTCATCTATTCTATGTTATAGACCTTTGATTATAGTCCTATTTTTCTTTATTTAAAAAGTAGGTCAATGACCTACGAATTTTTGGCCTTTAATAACGATTAATGGAAAGAGTACTTTTGTTTTATTCATTTTAACTATCATTGGTACTTGAAGATTACCAATATGTTTTTATTTTTTCTCAATCAAGCTTCGCTAATTAATGATCAACGAAACTTCCTAAAAAAATTCTGGGGATCATCTGGAGATCGCATGCGCATTACATTCACGCTAAATCACGGGAGGCTCTTTAGTTTATGTTTCCATAATATCACAGTTACATGGATAAACTCAGAAATGATAGTACAAATACATGTAAATTTTCATTGGAAATTTCGGAGCGATTCTGCAGTTTTCTGCTACATTACGGGTGTATAGGAGGCATTTTATCTGTGGTGAAGGCCTGATCGAGACACAGTTATATTATTTTAACTAAGCAGAGTGTGGTGATAATGATATAGCTTTATTGTAGGCGCAAGGAAGGAGTCTTTTCTGGTTCTCGACTTGTCAAACGTAAATTTGATTTATTGTTCATTAAATGAAGATGAAAGGAAGTTAAAATAGTATACTTTTTTGTATCCTTTTTTACCATCATACAACTTGGCATAGAAATAGTTATCAATGTTCAGAATCAAACAAGGACTATATTTTTGGCGGAATATTTGCGTAGGAAAATATTACATGTTTCGCAATTCAGATTTGCTGTAATTAATTATCCTCTTTTAGCATTTTTAAAAACAACTACATTAATGTTGGATTTTTTAAACTACTGTGAACTAATAATACGATACTTGGGTTTCAGAATATGTTTTTAAAATATGATTTGCCTCTCAAATTACATTTTTATAAGCTTTTTATAACACCCATTCTGTATAATGATTTGTGTGAAAAATTCACTAAAATCGGTTTTACTCTCTTATTAAATGGTCAATATATTAGATTTTATGTAAATTTATATCTTCATATAAAGTCTTTATTATACATAAAAAATAAGAAATATTTTGATATTGGAAGCCTAAAAAAATAATCAAAATATCTTCAAAATTGCAGAAAATTAGAGGAAATGCGGGCTAAGCAATATCAAATTTAGTTTCAACATCTAATCCAATTAAGTAGTGTAAGCTGATAGACATCCTAATATTATATCATTTCATTGAAGAATAGAATCTTCATATCTTAATTAGAAGTCTACATAAATGCAAAGAACTACATTTATTGTTATCCTCGTTTAAGTTTAGGAAAAAGGTAGTGACCTTGACCTGACCTTTAAGGGAAAACAAGAAGGTCAAATTTGAATAAATTGATAGAACCATTTGCCGTAAAAGACCCGAGAAGTTCGATTGCAACGGTCGTGCTTCTCAAGCATATATTCGATCATAAAAATGAAATCGCACATTCAAGAAACGAAATGCCTTCTTTTACCATTTAACATTTGTCAAAACTTAACTTCTATAAATATATTCACTCTTTACGAAATCATTCAATATCATTTCATTGCAAGCCTTAGGATCCATTATATGATGTTAACTGCCACTGACTTGGATTTGGCGGATGTCCACTGCCTTACTCTCATTTTTGCTATTTTGGATGTTGAAATACCACAGGTATAAGCAGTTAATCTGGTGCAGCCATTTTTTAGTTTATTTGCAAAAAGTCTTAATTCAAAATGTTTAGATATGTGATTATATTTGTTTTCTGTGTTAAAAGTGCGTCGGCCGGGAATTGAACCCGGATCGACTGCTTGGAAGGCAACCATGCTGACCATTACACCACCGACGCTCATAACTAAGTAATGGTGATGTACTTTTTGATGATAAATAATCCAATCTACATTTCCCCCTGGCGTCTTTGTGACAAGCGGACGTCAAAAAATAAAGGTATTTCCTTGCTACTTTTGCACTGCGTTGCATAAATAACTATGTCTATATAGTTAAAAAGGTGACCTCAAGTCGTAAACTATCTTAGTATGTATATGTATTAGTATAATTACTCACAGTTGTATATACTTATGTGTATTTGTATCTTAAAATCAGCAAGAAAGCCGCAACATGCACCAGAAACATATTCTCAAAAATGATGTACAGATTAATAATAATATTTCGTGTAAATTATTTAATTCTTTTGCGAATTCTATTTATCTACATTGACTATAAATGTAACTGCCATACTCCATTCCTTGGTCGTCTACCTTTCCAGATTCATTAATTTGACAGAAATTGTCACCTATCATAAGAAAACTAGAGTAGAACGTGTTTGGAGAAACGTTTGATAAGATCGTTTGAACATTAAAATATCAGACACAAATTTATTTACCAGAATCGGCCTGTGTGTAAAGAAAATGTATAAAGAAATGTTTGCTTTTGTAGAAACATGCGTCGTTAAGGTCAGACGACACGTTCCTCGAGAATCTTTTTTGTATCTCCTCGTAAAAAAGAGTTCAAATAAAAATATTAATTTTATAATTACTTTAAAAATGATCAAAATTTACTTGGATTTGGTTATATGTCTAGATGGTCGAGTGGTTAGAATCGTGGTCGCTCACTGCCAGAGGCTTATAGGTTTTAGAGGTCGTGAGTTCAAAGACCCGCCCCGGCGGAAATATAGTTATAATGATTTATTTTTATATCAGCAATTCAAGTGTATTTTCAAGAAGATTATATAGGAAATTGCATACTCTAGTATTTTGCAGAAATGCCTGGTAAGGTACCCTAATTTTTTGCAAGAAAGCTTGTCAAAGTAGTAGTAAACCATTAACAAATTCCTGGAAAAAGTTATCTAAAATTGAGGAACGTGTCGTCAGACCTTAAATTCAAATTATTATCTTAAAACTTATTTTTACGTGCTTGTGAAACAAAATTGATTCGTTCTTTTTAAAAAAAAAATCAATTTTAGGTTCTACAGCCCATCAGTATTCATGTAAAAACAATACATATTCCATACATGTGCAAATGGAAAAGAAGAGTTGAAAAAATACTTAAATTTAGGTACAGGTAACAAATCATTTCGTAATTTTAACTGTTATTTATATACTTTCCAAGATTGTTCATAATTTTACATCTTCTGAGCTTTAAAGTTGCACAAGTTTAACCATAAATCAAAAAAATGAACTGTGTCTCATAAATAGGTAATTATTCAGATGTTGTGGTAAAATCCTCCCCCTCTCTTGAATGCAAAGATTTATTAGTATGTGGTGTAGTTTTCCATTGGCTTGTTTTTTATTCAAGAGTGTAGGCGTTGAACATGTACAATATAAAGGAAACTGTCAATTGATTTATAAAACACACATAATATATGTATGAAATTAAGTATTCTTTGATTCTTGTCACGATTAAAATCACTATCGGAATTCGATTGCCATCTCGCCAAAATATACATGGTGATTGCATGCCAATAACAAACGTCGTAAATCGTCTTTTAGAAATATACAGATAGTATGTGTATGATATAAATGTACAGGTATGATTTTAACAAGAGATTGGACTTTGCGTAGTTGTGTCAAAGAGCAATGTGACGTAGGCCTGTCTATTTCATTGTTGGCCACTCTACCATGGCTCTTTGAAATCAACAAGATTTGTCTGGCTTTTGAGCTAAGACTACGCAATCATGCATATTTCGCTCGAAAACAGCGTCATTTTTAACTTGTTCTGTTGCAAAAAATAAATATTTACGTCCTACCAAAAGTCCACGGTCTTGTTAAAATGGTTCTATTAATTTTAAATGGTCTCTTAAGATTGAGAACAAATCTAAACTTAAAGACGTGTCTATATACGTCAAATCAATGTTGACAATAGACCAAAGCAACAAAATACACCAAAATATACTAAAAAAAAAATAACTATACACGATTGTATAAAAAACTTTAAATTGTGATATGGATTTAGACGCGCTAAAAAAGTACACTGAACTGTTGCCTTTACTAGCTTTATCTGTTTTAATTGATTAGACCACAATGTTTTTCATAACCACAAGCAAAGAAATGCTTACAAGCATAATAATGCCTGTCACAAAGCAGCCTTTGGGGGTGTAGTAATTTAACCTTTTTATAAACATTATTTTAATAACTAATAAGCGTCGGTGGTGTAATGGTCAGCATGGTTGCCTTCCAAGCAGTCGATCCGGGTTCAATTCCCGGCCGACGCATTTTTTGACTACAAAATGCAAGTATTGGTGAACATTGTGTTAGTTTATTTCAAGGTAAGCAACACAAATTTAGACAACTTTTTCCAGGAATTTGTTAATGGTTTACTACTACTTTGACAAGCTTTCTTGCAAAAAATTAGGGTACCTTACCAGGCATTTCTGCAAAATACTAGAGTATGCAATTGCCTATATAATCTTCTTGAAAATACACTTGAATTGCTGATATAAAAATAAATAATACAGCACAGCGAAATTCACTATATTGCGCCGGGCTTTGAACTGACAACCTCTAGAACCTACGTTCCTGGCAAAGAATATGCAAGTAACTTTTAATCATTTTAAAAATTATTATGAAAATAATAATTTTAATTGGAGCTCTTTATTACGAGGAGATACAAAAAAAAATGCTCGAGGAACGTGTCGTCTGACCTTGATTATCATGGGATGTGCAAGATACCGGTATATTACTAAATATTTATACATTAAATTCTGTTAGGACAAAAACTGATGATATGGTTCTATTGCCAAACATTTTAAAATATACTGAAGCAGGCGAGCGTTTTTTATTGCTAGATATATAAAGAGGAATCTCTTTAAAAAACATTTTTCATAAAATCAAAAAATTGAGTCATTCCCTCTTTAATGCGGCAATAATATTAATCAACTCGGCAGCATTTGACCTTATGCAGCGGTGCCTAGGAACATTTACATTTATATTGTTTGTCCTATACAATAGTCATCCGTAGCTAAAATATGCGTCAACCAGGAGTTTTACCAGACCCGACTGCTTGGAGCAACCATGTGCATGTTGACCATATAACTCCCAAATAACCCATATAACCAGCTATACTTTGCAATACTTAATAGAGAAGGCAAAGAATTGACAAAAGGTTGACATTAACATATCGCGTAATTAGTTTGTCATTTTTGCTTTATATTTGGTATCGAGTAAGATTTATATTATAACAAATAAGGAAAAAGATAAACAAAAGATTGCCACACATGAAAAACAGTTTTCTTTTTCATAAAGCTGAGAACAATAACAGGTAAATTAAAAGAAACAAAAACTTTTACCACTAGATTCAAAACTGCGCGTTAGTTAACAAAAAGTGATGCTCGCAAGACCTGTACTTTATGCGTACTTTGGAAAAACGTGGAAAATATACTTTATATTTCGCTGATACGTGTACATACATGCAAATTAATTACAGTGTATTTATATCAAATTATCATGACGTCCGTGGTGGTTGGTAGGTCATCCTGTCATAAGTATTGGCTACAGCGGTATACAATACCTTTCGTCAATCAAAACCCAAAGCACCGTTTGTATCAGCCCAAGAAAGTGCATCGGATTAATTTTTATAATGTTTTATTAACAAACAACTGATCTCAAACGACGTAAATTGACTATTAAAAATATCACATGTTATTAATGTGAACTGCAAAATTAAGAAATTTTCATTGTAAAATTGTACCTCACTTGTCTTCTGAAACGAGAGGAGGGATTATGGTTTATATGTTGAGGGGGAAAGCAGTTTCTGATTGAAGCAATATTGTCGTCCTATACAAAAATTGGTTTGCAATACATTTCTTAGTAGAGAAATATTTTTCTCATAAGAGTTGATGATTTGTTTTAATCTTAGTACTAATTTCAAATCATTTCTGATACGTAATCATTTGCTATTTTATGCTTTTAAACAAGTAATACTTGTAGTTTTGAAAACAATCCAATTAGTGTATTTGTCCGTTCGTGAATATAATAGATAGGAAAGCTGTTTATTGAAGACAGTACGGCTTCAGGTAAGCTGGAAACGAGAATAACCATTATATTTAAAAATAATGAAACAAATTCAGTGTCTTATACTTTTAAAAATGTAACATAGATATAGCGAAACAATTCTTTTTACTATTATTACTATCATGCTTAATAATTTTTTAAATGTATAAATTACCATGATAATTTCTCCCACGCAACCCTACTTATTTTTAGTAAGTATGCCATACTCCATTCTTAGGTCGTTCACTTCTAGCTCCAGATTGATTTATATGACAGAGAAGGTCAACTCTGGTAAGAAAACTAAAGAAAAACGTCTGTAGAGAAAAACACGTGTCTCTTCAAACGTTTGAAAAGCGAAACATCCGTCACATTAAAGGAATAAAGAACTTCCTGTTTCCTTGTTGTTTTTTTAATATGATAAATGACATAATTATATATTTACTGAAACATGACCTAAATTTACATTAAAAAGTACATTGGATTGTTTTTAATTTGTTAATAATTGGAAACATAATAATACAGTCTTTTTTGCAATTGTTTAATTATATTTAAAATAAAAACTTTATGAAATGGTTAAAAATAAATCATAATTCATTAGATTTTATACAAATCTTATCCGTTGTATTAAACTTTAAAACATAAGTTAACATTCAGATGCACTTTTTTAATTTAAGACTTGTCTTTCAATTTTACTGTAAATTTTAGTTAAATTTAATATATCAGTTTGTCGAATATTACTCATTGCAGCTCTCTCTCTCTTCCCCCTCTCTCCATTTATCAGTTTGTTGTTAGCCATGTGGTACGGGGCTCTTTGATAAGAGCATACCTACAATTCATAGTCCCAATTATTCGAGAATGCAGGTGTTGAAAGTACTGTTAATTTATAGACATTTTATTTTCTTTGATTATTTTTTAAGCAATAACATTATCCAGATCTGATTGTTATCTCGCAATACTTAAACGGATAAATTTTAAAAAATATAAACGATAAAAATATTTCCACTATCCAAAATTAACTTATTTATTCTATATCCACTTTATAGATACTGTATAGATCACAATTTTTGTGCATTACCACAAGCAAAGAAATGCTTACAAGAATTTTGATTGACGCCTGTCACAAAGAAGCCTTGCGGGAATGGAGTATTTCTTTCATATTTTTTACAAGATATATATACATCTATATACCTTTACCTCATAATGTGTACAACAGCGTCGGTGGTGTAATGGTCAGCATGGTTGCCTTCCAAGCAGTCGATCCGGGTTCAATTCCCGGCCGACGCATTTTTTGGCAAAGATTTCCATATGAATTGGTGATTTTTTTAGTGCTATTTACTAATAATGGGATGTGCAAGGTGTATTATTACAATTTTACATTAATCTCAAATAGGATAAAAAATAATGCTTTGGTTTTCAGGCCAATTATTTTAAAATATACTGAAGCAGACAAGTGTGTATTAATGCAAAAATTGTAAAAGGGAATATTTTTACATAAAATTGAAAATTGAACGATTCCCCCCGTTCAACATGGCAATAAAATCAATTAAAGCGGCAGCATTTGACCTTATGCAGCGACGACTAAGAACCTTTACATTTATATTGTTTGGCCTGTGCAATGGTCATCTGTAGCCAAAATATGCGTCAACCAGGAGATTTACCTGTATATAAGGGCCCGAATAACCTGTAGACTGTCCCAGGATATTTATACAAAACATTTGATCAATTTTTAATAAAAATACACATACTTGTGAAAGAAGTGTAATTGAAATAGATGAAATGGAAGATAATTATCTTCATTGATATATTATCGTTTTTCAATCAAAAAAATTGATAGGAACAGATTTCTTACGGAGATTTATAATGGAAATGTTGACATCTTTTCTTCTTTTGGAAGTCACTCAGAATACCTTGGACACTTTTTAACGTCATCATCCGGGTTCTTTCATCTTGCATGCAATGCACAATCCGTGTTCTGAAACCTGACAAGTTAGAGGGGAAATTTTAAAGTAGAAATCTTGGGATCTCTTAGGTATTTATAAATATCGAACAATTTAAGAAAAATCTTAGCACAGAGTATACTTTGCAATACTCAGTGGAGAAGGCAATGAATTGATAAAAGGTTGACTATCACCTATCATGTTATTAGTTTGTCATTGTTGCTTAAAATTTAGTATCGAGTAAGGTTTACATTATAACAACTTAGGAAAACCATAAATTCAAGATTGCCACACATGGTATATTAGTAAACAAATTTCTTTTTCATAAAGCTGAGATCTATACAGGGTAAGGAAAACACAACTTTTACAAGATTCAAAACTGCCAGTTAATTAACAAAAAGTGATGGTCGTGAGACCTGTACTCTATGCGTACTTAGAAAAAAAGTGGAAAATGTACTAAATATTTCGCTTTTACATAAATGCTCCATCAACAATAATTATTTATATGAAAATATCATGGCGTCCGTGATTGTATGTAGGTAACCTGTACTCGGACACCACGTTGTAAATTATTTCAATATGTATGAGTATTGGCTACATCGGTATACAGTAACTTTCGTCAATCAAACACCGCAGCACCGATCGTGTCAACTCAAGGAAATGTGTCTCTTTTATAGTGTTTCATCACTAAAAAAATCCTATCACATTACTTCAGTGAACTATTG
This sequence comes from Magallana angulata, assembly GCF_025612915.1. Lineage (NCBI taxonomy): Eukaryota > Metazoa > Mollusca > Bivalvia > Ostreida > Ostreidae > Magallana > Magallana angulata. Next base: position 31,821,577 of record NC_069111.1, read on the forward strand.
AAAATATCAAATTAAATGAAAGTGAGCTGCCAATATTTTTATTGTGAAATTGTTGCCTTGCTCTTCAATTACATGTACAAAAAGGATAAGGGTTTTTGAACGTCTGGTAGTCATATTTTTAAGGGAAAATCAAAGGTCCTGATTGGAGCAAACTGCATAATATTTAGTATTGTCGTTTTGCCAACAAATACTTTTGCAATCCAATTCTTACTAGTGTTTTTTTTTTTTTTTTTTTTTTTTTTATAAAATCTGATGATTTGTTTTTCATCGTTGGACTTTCTTAATACATTTTTATGTAAGCCTTTCTTTTTATATGCTTTTATACAAGTAATACTTGTAGATTTGAAAACAATCCAATAAGTGTATGTGTCTGTTCGTAAATATTATTATAGTCATGTATGAATTACAATAATAAACTCTCCTACGCAACCCTAATTATTTTCATTAGGTATGCCATACTCCATTCTTAGGTAGTTCAATTCTAGCTCCAGACTGATTTATGTGACAGAGAAGGTCATCTATGGAAAAAAGGAAAAGAAAAGGTAGAGTAAAACGTCTGAAGAGAGAAACATTAACCCTGTGTCTACTCCGAACGTTTGAAGAGGGAAACATCCGTCACATTAAAAGAATAAAGGACTTCCTGTTTCATGTATGATAAATTACATTTATTTACTGAAACATTACCTATATATCAAGAATGTTTTAAACTTGTTAAGATCTGGAAACATAAATATATCGCTCTTTTCATTTAATTAAAATCAGAATTAAAAAATCAGATGGATTAAAATGCATTTTAATTTATTTTGGATTTTATTTTACTTCTCTTATGTATTAAACTTTAAAACATAAGTTAACATTGAGATACACGTCTTTGATTTGAAATGTGCTTTTCAACACGTGTCTTTCAATTTTACTATTAATTTCGTTTTATCAGTTGTCGAGTTATTCTTTTTGCAGTCTTCCTCCCCCTCTCTCTCCAATTATCAGTTTGTAGTTAGCCATGTGGTGCGGGGTCTTTGATAAGAGCCGATACCTGCGTTTAAAAGTTCCAATTATTCGATAGTGTATGCGTTGAAATACTGTCAATTTACAGACATTATATTTTCTTTGATTATTTTCTGGCAATAGCATTATCCGGGTCTGATTGTTATCTCGCAATACATAAACGTGTATATTTTGCATAAAAGACAAAATAGGAAACAACCCCCCCCCCCCCCAAAAAAAAGAAAACCCCACAAAAAACCCCCAAAAAACCAAAACAGAACAATAAAAAGGATATTTTTAGAATAGATATTAATGTTGAAATTTTTCCACTTTCAAAAATGAACCTATGTTATAATATACATCTATCCACTTATAGATACTCTATAGATCATTTTAGTGCATTATCACAAGCAAAGGAAATGCTTGTAAGATTTCTGATTGATGCCTGTCATAAAAGAGCCTTGGGGGAAGTATCTCTTCGCAAAATATATATATATACATCTAAATACCTTTACCAACATTAGTGTACAACAGCGTCGGTGGTGTAATGGTCAGCATGGTTGCCTTCCAAGCAGTCGAACCGGGTTCAATTCCCGGCCGACGCATTTTTGGCAAAGATTTGCATGCGTATTGGTGAATTTTTTTAGTGTCTATTTACACTATGTACTATGTATGTTTATGGTAAACTAGCAATGTTTTGCTTAATTATCAATCTTTTAAAGGGACATGATCACGATTTTGGTCAAATTCCATTTTTCTGTTTGTATTATTCACAATAATTTAGAAATGAATTTCTAATGATCAAATGAAATTTGAGAGTCAGTCGTAGAGCGTCTTTGCTAGCCAAGGGTTTACGAAAGGAGAGGAGCAGATCGTAAACCATTGGCTAGCGAAGATGGTCGTAGTTATAAGCGAGAGACATGGCTCACAAATCTTTGTCATGTAAACAAGGCTCGTGCCCTGTTTTTGTTTACATGGGTTCAATATGCATGTAAAAAATCTTTTCAAGCTGATTTCTCCATCGATAGTTCCTAACGTTCAACACATTCATTTTGGGTCTAAAACTGGAATTTTCACTTCAACATTCAAAATGTAAACAAAAGCTTTGTTTACATAGCAAAGAATTGTAAGCTCAATAACTCGCTTATAACTCAACGAATGACACTCAAATTTTGTTTGTCTGTTAAAAATTCCTTACTGAAGCATTGTAAACATTAAAACCGGAAAGCTATTTTTTTTTTACCAAAATTGTGATCATGCCCCTTTAAAGTGTATCGACACATCAAAAGATCACTTGTTTTATCAATGAAGTATCTTGTTTGAATTTTGTTTCCTTCTGGAAAAATTGTTTTGGCCTCAAGCACGATATTGTAGAGCTTAACGTCTGGTCCCAATAAACGCATAATACAATTATCTTTTAATACATGTCATAAACGGTCAAATTTTTTATTTGTAGGATTCTTTTAATGAAAACCGAACGAGCTAAGTGTTCCCTGAAATTATGAATAAAATCAATTAAATTGTCACTCCATCATACAATCATATTTCTAAAACGAAAACAACCTTACAAAATTTAAAAAAGTGCAAATTCTTAAAATCGAGCAGATCAAGATTGTGTGCGAGTTTTGTTTCTTTTTGGATTCTGACCATATAGGCTAATAAAAGAATGCATTATAACGATTTACATTTGTATAGTTTTATTTTTAAATTAAAAAATTTTACTAGACATTATTAGTACTTTGGACTCTGGCTTAAACTTGCAAATGTGATTGATATAGGATTAAATAGAAACACTGCATTTAATGTACAGGAGTAATGACATACGTAGTTACTACCTGAATCAATTTAAACAAACATTCATGAACACATACCCTCTATTTATTGTTTACATGATATAAATTCTCTATCAATCATAAGAATTTGACATTTATATTCATTTAACAATATTTGAATCAGATGTTGCTTTCTTCTACAATCAGGTGCACCTTTACATCACAACAATAACGAAAGTAAACAATCATATAAATTTACAGTAATATGTTAATATAAATGTTTCAAATGAAGAATATTTTGATTTACATGATCTTAAATAATTGACCTTCATAGTAGTCCTTCTTACTTACTTACTTTCTGAGTCTTCTTTGTTGTTGGTCAACGCATAAGGCTGTCACCAGAGACCTCATTGCTGGTGTGTCCAGTTGTTGTCCTTCATTTCTTTCTCTGCTGATCTGCTTTAGGTCCCTTTTAGTCTTCCTTTCTTTCTCTTTCCAGTTGGTGTTCACCTCTTTGCTACCCTTGGGATGTGGGTTGGGTGCATTCTACAGACGTATCCTATCAACCGCACCCTTTCTCTTACCTATTACCTGGGATAGAGGGATAGTGTTAGTTCTTATATAATATATGACTGATTGATGTTAACAAAAATTATAAAATCTGGCAACACATAACAGATTTAGAATTCTTTCAGTCCGTAAATCTTGATCGAGTAAAGTACAGCTACCGTACTCAATGTATTTATGTTACTTACCTCACTGGAATGAACTTTTAATTGTGCTAAAGCATTCAAAATATTCAACCCACATTTCATACAACAGTTTAATATCTTACCACAACACTTGGTCCATATGCAGACACGTGATATTGGTATGAATGTTATAATTGTAAAGTTTTCAAATCGAAAAGAAATAGATAATAAATCAATTATACTTATATGTTCATCCGAGTAGTTTGTGATATAGTTTGGCTACACTTTTAAAATATAATTATGCCTCAAAGTATAGCTATTGTTTTATAAAGTACAGATTCTGTTTGGAAAAGCACGTGACCGGATTTTGGTCTCGTTTCACATTATCAGAAGGATTTATGCAAGTTTCTACTGGCAAACTGCCTGAATCAAACTTTTCATATTATCCAATGCCGATATTAGAGATCACGTGTAAATCATTTGGAAACATATTTTTCAAACTTAAGTTTGAAAGGTAAATCATATATTTTTGACAGAATTCCAACAAATGCAATTTTTATGTATAAGGACCTATTTGTGTTATTATTCAATATTTTCTGACCGGTACGCACGGTTGATTAGAATAAAAAGTATTGTATAGTTTAACAATAAAATTACTCACATCAATCAATATTTTAAAATGTGTATACATATATTAACAACAAGCAATAGTGCAAGCATACAAACCGCAAAGACGTGCTCAGAAGCTGAGTAAACAATTGTTATTGTATGCTCATGCTCTCTTTAATAGTTTCTTTATTTTCGCGGTAAAGAGTGCGTGGATAAAATACCTGGGCCTTATTTACAAATTAAAGTGCATAATTTCAATAACAAACCCAATACGATTAAATCGTCTTTCCCCATTATTGTGGTATTTTCTGCAAAGACGAAAAATATCTGTATCAACAAAACTAGAGTGCAAAATTTTAAACTTTGGCGTACGTGGTCGAAGTTTTTACTAGTACATGTATACAATTTTCAGATAAATGCATTTTATTTATTATTATATTCACGAGTATCTCTTTAATTTGAAATGGTTTTATTGTCTCGGCAAACTAACCTCGCCAGTTCATTTATGTTCGGTTGCATTTGATTTCTATACTCTATCAAGCAGTGTAACTTGCTTTAACTGTAATGCATGTATAACGTTATGCATTTGAATTACGCTGTAACTTTATTTAATAATATAAACATTAAAAATAGTAATCTGACTCAAACAATTTATGTCACAAAATTCATTTACAATTGCTTGAATAACCGGAAACATAATGTAAAATTCATCACGACGGTTTATGACATGGTACCTAAATAATCATTCATAAATATCATAGTAAGTGTATCAAAGTGTGTTAAGGTTCACATCGGACTGCTATTGGTCAAAATCTACCACACTTCCATGTATGACTATCGTTACTGTATGACAATCAGGACTGCCCAGTAGAAAAATGGTTATACCTGGGCGATTACCTGTATTCTCCATCCAGGTGGAAAGAATCTCCATTGGCGTGAACCAGATATTAGGATTTGTTCATTACTATTAATTAATTAATTGCGGCGCTTCTCAGAACATGTTTATGTTAATAAATACAACAAGGAAAGTGGTAAGTTGGTCTGAACAATGTCGACTTGTCTTTGTCATAAACATAAGAGGTCCCCAAGAGGATATCTGCCCTAAACAGGCGCCTATCATTCGATAGTTTGATAATTAAGATCGCAATTAACCTCTAGGTCATTCTTTATGCCATTATGACGATACAGCAGGTAAATTGATATAAAAAGGACCCAAGCATGCTTCAGAACATCACTTCTCAAGTATAACCTTATCAACAACAGCAATAATGCCAGAGGAACCGGCTTCCGTAACAAAAGTTATCAGCTCTACTTTGAAAAAACTTCGGTACGGAGGAAAGAGTAAATCCCGGAAAGAATTGGAAAGTGGTAAAATGGAACCCGGAAAAGTCATCCAGAGACAGGAGATTGAGCTGCAGAGATGCTGGGAGGGAAAGCTGGTCTTCCTTCTTCACAACGTCTTCACCAAGAAGGCAAGCCTTGATTTCGCGCATAATAGCAACAGTCATCCCACAAAACCATTTCATACGTCTGTGTGAAAGAACGGTTTTCGTGTGTGTGATATTGTGCTTTAGTTTATATCTTAAACCAATGATTCTTTCATTCTTTGAACTCAAAATGATAGTTTGAATGATATGTTAAGAAATAATATAACCTAATTCTTATATCTATTTGTAGGAATGCTTGCAGTTGATCAAGGAATCTGAAATGAGAGGTTTCAGTCCTGCTATGATCCATACTGCTGATGGAAAGTAAGTATGACATCTTTCCTGGAAAATGTGTTTCTAGAATGTGGATAAGTACATAGACAGTGTACACTGTGTGCCTGAAATAATGTTTAATCCAATAACTATGATTATATGTCTATACATGATAAAGATTTTAGTCAACTAAGTTGAGCTCTGAATAAGTTATGAATGATAATTTTGCAGAGAAATTACAAAGACTGACACAAGAAACAATTACCACAACTTCCTGGATTCTGTGGAGGAAATGGAGAAAATACAGAAGAGATTGAGACCATACATTCCAGAACTTTGGCGAAATCACAAAATAGTAGGACTGAACGAAAGGTAACAAAACAGAAAAGTATTCTTCTGCACGTATATATTTTGAACCAAATTAAAATCTTGCTAATCTGATGAATGTCGTTTGGAACTTTTAAATGTATTATTTGAATATCATGCATTTCGGTATGAAATATAAGAAAACTTTGAAATACTAGTATACAGTAGATAAACGTATGTTATAGAAGTAAATTTTTCATTTAGACTTCGTGTTCAGCGCTACGACTCAGGAGAGTACTTCAAGCCTCACTTCGATGCCGGATTTCGCAGAGAAAATGGCGAGAAAAGTTTCCTAAGTGTGCAGATTTTTCTAAACGATGTAAGGAAACGTTGATGCTGTTTTTTAATGTTAATTTATCATTGACTATATGTCTGTGCCAAAAACTAATCATAAAGTATTACTGTACACGGTAATTCTTATCTGTAACAATGTTCTAATTTGTTTGCAGGACTTTCTAGGAGGCGACACAACGTTTTTAGACCTTGAAGAATCCGAGAGAATTGAAGTGGAACCCAGAACAGGTGAGCATTTTTTTTTTACTAAATATAGATTATCTTGTACAAATATTGAAACGTATGTATAAACTGAAAACGAAAAAAAGTCACAGGAGCACAAGAGTTTTGGGCAAATTATTTTTCGTAAAATCAAAATATTTATTTTATTCAACAATTAACAGACATTTACTTGATTTTTACGATGTCAACTTTCCAAAGAATTATACATTAAACGTTTCGAAATTTCTTCGATATAGGTTCAGTTCTAATCTACCAACACGACATCTTACATGAAGATTCGGCCGTCCTTTCCGGAAGGAAGTACGCACTCCGTACCGACGTCATGTACTCCGCAGAAAAGGTGGAGGACGAAAAAGAGCTCAGGCGACTGAGGAAAAACGACAAGGGAAAATTCGGGATGTTTATGTGAAAAATCGTCACTATACAAGATACTTTTTTCGATAATATTGTGTCCCACTTCTGGTTTCACTTTGCAGCCAGCATCACTTCATTGACATGTACCCAAAGCTTTGGCTTCGAGTGCACTTTATCATTAGTAGTCTTATCTATAGTGATTAGGTGTATCTTGTGAACACGCGCTTTTTTCATGTATGATTTTTTTATTGAGGTCTCTGTGTGATATGTGAGAATTCCCATTATATTTTCTTTTATATATACTAACGTTGTATATTTAATCTTTGTACAAAGAGAGATATTTATTGAAGTTTACTTCACTAATAAAAGCTGTAATTTGGTACCAGATTTTTTTTTTAATTCCAGTCAATGACAGTCTTAATTCGTCAGTCTGATAGCAAGCATTGCATTTTCTACATGAAAATGCATCCTTTTAAATCAGGCTTGGTCAGCTGACTAAATACACGTATAGGTATAATACAGTACAAATACAATACAAAAAATCTAAACGCGACTACCATACGTGCATGTATATAGTTCTAGATCTTTTTACCATACGTGCATGCATATAGTTCTAGATCTTCACTGTCGAAGACTGTTGTCAATCTGCTTGCATTTTTTTACTTCCAGGCAACAAATAATGCAAATTGATATAGACAGAATCAATTACTGAGTATGTTTCTGTCTGAATTAGACTGAGAGCCCAAATTTTGATAATTAGCTTCAAAAGAGAAAATGATAAAACCAAGAAAATCAATCATCAATGCCTATGGAATAGTCATCGTTTTTTAGATTTGCAAACAAACCCCTGTCAAGTTTAACATTTTCTCCATTTGATAAAAGTATTAATAAACATTTTTATTTACAAAAATGAAAAAGTGAAAAAAAGTTTCATTAAAGAAAAAAAATTAACACAAGTTGTTAGAAAATGGTAAAATAATTAAAGAATTAAGTAAACTAGTCTGTTAGGTCTATCAGCGTCCTCGGTTCCTTGACTTTCATTAAAGTCGGTTTTGACTCATTCTTCTTATCATATGGAGCAGACCTCTGCGATTTAGTTTGTCTTTTCCCCGACTCTTTGTCCAGTAAATATTTCCGTCGGTTTTGTAACGCTTCCCTAAGTCTGATCCACACAGTGTCCATTCTCTCGGAAAGCTGAGGAGCGAATGCCAATAAAGACCTGATAAACTGGTCCTTCTTGGCCACAGAAATTTCCCTCATTACAGGTGGGTTATCCCATATTTGGGCCGCCTGGGCAGCGTTACGGATAGCCAGTGATCCGAGATGCTGTGCTTCGTTTGGTTTACTGCGAATGCATTTTTTCTCGAGAAGGGCGTCTGCTTTGTACTTTTTTATCCTCTGCTTCTCTTCGACTGTAATATTAATGTTAGAAGACCGAACGATTTGATTTTGAGAAGCAATTTGAGCTGATTCTCCCATAGGTCCTGGTACCGTCTCAGATCTAGCTCCAGACAAGCGATCTTCTACAGAACTAGACACCACGTGGTGCATTAAGGGACTCCTGACTGGAGGTGGAAATGACTGAACTTCCGGTTGGGAAGAATGCGATACCCTACTTCCTGTTGCGCAAGAATAACCCGGTCTGGGAACGCTCTCCAACTTAATCTCTGGTGAAGTTGGTATTCTTGGATGTTCTCTTCGTGACTGATTGAAAAGTAACTGATGTTGTGATTTGTGAAGTTGATTTGTAGAAGGTACTGTAGAAAATCCTGCATTAACATTAGCACAGACATCAGAAATCTTAGTCGGGGAAACTGAATGCTGTGGGTTGCGTTGTGGTGCTTTTGTCGGAAGTTTAATTGCTGTACTATCCCTTTGGTTTTTACAAGATGAAGAAGTAGTGTTAGAGAATACTTTGTCGTGGATTCCCGTTTGAGTTTTGTGTTCTCGTATCATCTTTCGTATGATGAACCTGTCCTTAAATACAGAGAAGGCATCATGGATGTCTTCTTCACAAAACTGCACCAGCATTTCACCAGTTATCCCATTGTCTAAAAAATTTAGATATATGAAGGCCTGTTATGTCAGTAATAAAAGTTACGATAAGAAATGCTGAGAGAGAGAGAGAGAGAGAGAGAGAGAGAGGGAGAGAGAGAGAGAGAAAGAGAGAGAGAGAGAGAGAGAGAGAGAGAGAGAGAGAGAGAGAGATTTCAACCTCTGACACTTTGAGCTCCGCCTAGACTGATTCCACGTGCAGTTAGGTGATTACTTAACATGTTGGGGTCCAAATTATTAATTTGAAATCCGGACATGGTCATTACCGATTTCCTTAAGAAACTGTAAAATACAAAAGTACAATAATATCAAGAAAAGCATGTCAAAATCCATATATCAAACAAAATACATTTCATATGATTTGCTGATGATAAAGAGATATGTTTGTACTAAATGCACATATATATTCAACCCCCTGAACTCCTCAATAAACCTCGTTCCACCCCCTAAACTCTAAAAAATCTAAATTAATAAAGTCCTTCATAATTCAAAATAAGCATGACTTTTCGCGCCGCAATTACCTTTCGATCAAATTCCATTAATATTGAATGATCGTTCACGCTTTAAAAACTACACAAAAACTGATTACGCGCACGTTAATGGCCGAGCCTTCATCGACACAGCGAGTGTATGGCATGCTCAACATACACGGATGTCATTAAACTGCACACTTGTATTAGTGTTGTTCACTAGCATACCAATTTTCTCATCTTATATGCTAAAATTCATACTGACCTGAATTCGGCAAATCTTACTTCAAAAACAATAACGGAAGGCAATAACAATCTTTGTTCCTCTTTCCTCTTCCTCTTAATAGATTAATATGCATCCACTCCGGGGAAAAATCATTAAAAGTAATGGGAATCACGTGATCCATTACTAAGTAGATGAGTCGTCTGCTCTACATCCATTAAAGCGTTCCTGGTATAGAAATATCGATCTATACACGGGCACGGCATAGAAGATTGTTGAAACATATATTGCCGTAACTTGAATGGAATTGATGAATTTCTTTAAATATCCACTCTATGGGTGTAACATCAAATGAATACAGACAGACTTAAAATTGTACTCAGACGTTCAATTATTTCATGATACATGTATCAGTCATTGCAATGGCTGATCCATAGGGGGTTGGTCCGGGGGTTAATTCCCCACCATCCAAAACAAATGCTTTACAAATCACCGATTTTTAAGGATTACGTACAACATACCGTAATTCATTTCTTATAAACAAAACCCCATCGATATTTTAACGAAGTAAATACTCTCCTACTGTATAGCATCCGGTGTTGGTTTTTTTCCCCACTGAATTAACACGTGGAAAATTAAAAGTGAAATAAAGCAATATAGCGAAAAATTAAGACCCATGCACTAGGTATTTATTTTCTTCTCTACTTCTTAAAGATCGATTGTAGTTCATACACTTTAGAACTGGCAGGCTAGAAATCTACGCGATCGAGTAAAACGTTCGCGTATGAGTACACACATTCGTTTTACGTTCAAAAACAGCTCTGTCGAATGCACATTTGTATTGCTTAGCTAATTAAATTTCAGCAATAATTTAAGTACCTATAATACGTAAGTTTTACTTCGTATGATATCTTCTTTGTACTTTTGTGTTGACTTTGCGTGGATTATTTCTTGATCGATCAAAACTATAACTACATTGAGACCCCAAACTCCACGGATTTAAACGAACCGACCCCAGACCTCCAAGTCAGAGTTGTTGGTATATGTACAATAGTAAACTTCATATACCTGGAGAAATCAGCTACTCTATTCCTTCTCTGTGAAGGTATGGTCGACAGTATAATTGATATTTAAGGTGGTATGTGACATATTTTGACGTATTATTTATTGAAATAAAGAATAAAGTTAAGTATAATTTTATAAATACAGTGTAGTTTCTTTCCCAGAATTGTTACCTAAAAGCGTAGCACAGTCGGTTAGAGGTTTCACTACGAATTTGAAAGTCATGAGCTCGAATGGCGCTAGGGATTTTAAGATTTTTACCTTTCCAAACTTTTTTCATCTTCGCTAGCCAAGGGTTTTCGGTCCACTCTGCTCCCCATAAACCCTTGGCGGATTTCATTACGAAAACTCGGTGATGTGGTGGCGCTATCTAGCGAGCAACTTGAGTTGCGCCCCTTGCATATTTACATTTTAATCGAAATAAACAACGGGATATATACACACTACGGCATTAATACAACTTGAAAACATGTTGACTACCGAATATGGGAACATAATTAATGATGCTATTAAATACGAATTAAGTTATAACCCAGGGAAAGCACGGAATGTTTTATTCATAGTGTTTTGTAAGGACCTGTACTGGGAGCGAAAAAGTCACCGATTTATATGAAAACTTTCATGCCATAAAACCAGGTATCGATGTTGTGAATATTGCAAACCAAAGAAATTAAATAAAACAGAGCTCATTTAACCTTTTTAAAAAGCAATAACCATAAGCAGGAACGTATATACTAACGGGATAGGCAACTTCTACATTCGCCCTGTTTACTTCCCATGCTATCACGCGAGCCTTGACAAGTTTTTAGAACTTTGTGTAATCCCAGTAAAATATATACCTTAGTTTTTTAAAGCGACCTGGTTAGACCATCGTTGGGGAGGCACTGTACTCGAGAACTTGAGCCTCAACATGTTAAAAGCACCGAATGTTTTACCAAAGATCACACATGTGTTTTCTTTTAAAGTTTATATTTACACGCACTGCGATTGGATCAGCTACTCGCAGCTGCAGCCAATCATAAAACGGATCTTGTCACCGAGTTTTCGTAATGAAATCCGCCAAGGGTTTATGGGGAGCAAAGTGGACCGAAAACCCTTGGCTAGCGAAGATGAACTTTTTTAAAACTTTTTTTTTTAAAATGTGATTTGAGAATTCTAAACCGATGAAAGTATTTTATTTATAATGTACTTTAATCAACATTCATATCGACAGATATTCCATACCACCTATATAAAATTAAAAAAAATGTATTTTTAATAACTCTTTATGGATAATAAATTAATTAAATGAATCAAAGGCTTATGAAACTATGAAAAGTGTTTAATGATTTATGTATATGGTTTTTCATAGAGCTAGGAAGGAAGCAACATTGCAGAAAAAATAACATAACGCGCATTAGCGGGTTATGTTATTTCTTCTGCAATTCTAGCTGCTTTCTTATAGCTGCATGAAACACACACAAAACATCTTCGCTAGCCAAGTGTCCGATTCGTTTTTCTAATCTCCCCAAAAACGAATCGGACACTTGGCTAGCGAAGATGCACACAAAAATAATGATCGAAAATTCTGTTTTACAAAAATGCCATAAAAATGTTTTACATAAAAACCATAATGAACATGAGCAAATTTTTTTTAAACTTTCCTGATCTTGCATATACATTGCAGAAAAATTACACAACCCACTTAAATCTTTATCCATAATGATACCGAATATCACTTGATATTTCAACCCAAGTTTTCTCTAGAATTTTTGAATATTTACAGAGAAGAATCGTGTAACATTGATCAAATTTTGGTTTGGTTACCTTTGATCACTTCACTAAAATTAAAATTTATCGTATTTACAAGCGATATACTTAGCAATGCAACAATTCAGAGAAAGCAATGACTATGCTGATATACGATTCTTTTTATTTTCTTTTAAAAGGACTCAGAACCGATTTGAGCTCAAATTTAATTTTTTTGTCAAATATTGCGTCACAAGCAAGATACAGAGTTTGAAATTCTGTGTTTTGTAAACGAAGCTCGAGTCTGATTTTTGTTTACATGCGTGTTTTTTTGGAATAAGTTTAAATTAAACGTTTCTTTTTTCTGTTGATAATATTATTTATATAATAAATATATTTACCACGAGTCATTTTGTCAAAGGAAAGGTTATTCCTTACTTTACATTACTTGATAACAAATATAAGACACCATTTTTGTTTAAATAACGATAAAGTATTACCTCTGTATCTCTCTTATTACTTGACTTTTAAAATTGAATTTTTTGGTCAACCATTCATATCTAACCATTCAAAATGCACTAGTAATAAATTTAAGTCATTTTATTATATATACATAATTTCAAAACTGTCTAGGTCAATTTGATTTCTTTTCCTTATTTACTTTTTTTTTTAATGTATTCAATAACTATCCTCTGTATTATTAGATTCATTAGAATTTGATTCAATCCGTCATTAGAGTTTCTATGAGCCCGACGCATGTCAGTTAATTAGTTCGGGGTCGACATTCGTCGTGTCAACCCGGAAATAAAGCCAAGATGGCGACCATGGAAGAAGGTTTACGGTTGCACTACAGTATTAAATTCTACTATATATTCTTACCAAAATTGCACAACTTTACATACAGATTAAAAATTCAAAACGAACTTCTGGAAAAAATCCTCTTGACATCTTTTTAAACAACGCTTCATTTACAAGTTTCTAGCAAAATACACACGTGCATCCAGCAAGGCGTGCGACTTTGTTTACATCGAAGTTACACATGTGCTTGAAAATCAAGCCCGGGACTTTTCACCCCCCTCCAGAAACAACGCGCATCAAAAATTCAAATGACCTCGCATTATTACAAAACTGGGATAGTTAGACCTCTTACACATTGTTTTTCATCTCATAAAAAAAATCAGCTCCTGTCTCGAGCGGAACCGCCCCGGATTCAAAGGAAAATTCGGGAATTATTTTGGCTCAGCCATGTTTTGACGTGAACCTTCAGTGAAATACTGTTATGACACCTGCAATATAACTCATTTTTTGTTATCGCAAAATCAACATTAATAAATTGATTAATACTCATTGTGTTGTGTGACTAAAAAAAAATTATGAAGATATCTACTCATTTCAGAAAGTCATGAGCGATTTTTTAACACCACGGTGTACACGGTGGCCACTGATTTATGAAAATATGATCAAAGTTATACTGTATGCATTTACACGGTGTTTTGATATTCAGTGATTTTTTGGTTTTAAATTGACAAGTGATGTATGAAAATGTATAAAATGACGCAAATTAATTAATATCATGTGGACCCCAGAAATTATGTCGGCCAAAAATTCAATGACCCTGCCTCTGGGGGGTGGGGTAGAGAAAACGTCATTATTTCATACAATTTATGAAAATGGTGAGAACCTTTGTCCAAAATAGCACGGTATTGTTCTAATCTAACTAACATGAGTGATACATCTCAGCTTTTTTCCGCTTTCGTATCAATATTTCTCAATTTTGGACATAAATTGAGCATTTCTTACTGCAACACAAGGGCCTAAACAACCGATTTTATTTGATATTCACACCCCGTAGAATATTTTGTTGTTTACGACGATGAATACTACATCGTATTTGATCTGCTAAAAATTTTCCGGACAGTTTAGACGGTCCGATCTACTATAAATGGCTCATTGTTTTGAGGCAGTAGAACATTTCAGAGGAAATCTGGGCTAATTTTGTATGCATCATTAAAAGCAAAATAAGCGTGCTGCTGGCTACAAAACCCCATTGTTTGTCATTTTTCGTCTAAACACACTGATTTAACACCTAAAACACAGGTAAAACAATTTTTAACATTGCAAGCCCGTTTTCCTGCAGGTTGCACTACAGTATTAAATTCTACTATATATTCTTACCAAAATTGCACAACTTTACATACAGATTAAAAATTCAAAACGAACTTCTGGAAAAAATCCTCTTGACATCTTTTTAAACAACGCTTCATTTACAAGTTTCTAGCAAAATACACACGTGCATCCAGCAAGGCGTGCGACTTTGTTTACATCGAAGTTACACATGTGCTTGAAAATCAAGCCCGGGACTTTTCACCCCCCTCCAGAAACAACGCGCATCAAAAATTCAAATGACCTCGCATTATTACAAAACTGGGATAGTTAGACCTCTTACACATTGTTTTTCATCTCATAAAAAAAATCAGCTCCTGTCTCGAGCGGAACCGCCCCGGATTCAAAGGAAAATTCGGGAATTATTTTGGCTCAGCCATGTTTTGACGTGAACCTTCAGTGAAATACTGTTATGACACCTTACACTTGGAGAAAGGTTTGTTGATCAACAGTAGTATTATTTGCCACCAGAAGAAGTTTTTAATGAGAAACAAGATGTATAGCATATTCACAACATTGACCACGTGTGAAAATACGCGATTGCTCTTTTTAATATCTAGTCACATGAATGAAACTTGTGTGTTTTTTTAAAGGCCCTTCTTTTAACCACGACAGCGTTTTAAGTGTAAATTGTATGTATTACTTTTGATTATTTCAGATGTCAACAGAGCAATAGACCTTTTGGATGCACTTCAGAAAAGTAAGTTGAAGTTTTGTATCGTACAACTTGTATGCAATTTTTCGATAATAGTTGCATATTCATAATCTGATAATCTCTCTGAAAGGATTTATATTGTTTTCAATTTTGTTTCCATTAAAAAAAAGAAGTTTGTTCTATATTGTTATATTTTTGATGGATCAAAATATGTCAAATTTATGGTTACTGTCTTGATATATTGGCTATGTTGGATATAGAAAGAATGATCTTAATGTGACCAGGCTATGCTCAGGTCACAGTAAGAATTCGTCCCATATACTTGTAATGTAGCAGCCGCAAAGCAGATCAGCTTCGCTTCGATTTTAAGTCTGTTAAAAATAATCTGCAGAGGAAAAACTCATTTTTATACATTACAAACCTTTTTGAACATGCATATTTAGTTTAGTCCACAAAATATCCATTTAATGAGTCGTACCAAGGCATTTTGTTAAAATACGGTTTGAATTTGCCTGCCATTTTGTTGGAAATCGCACTCGGAATGTCTTGGATTTTATCGTTAACATGGCAACCATAAACAGCGAATTTTCAAACGTGATGTTAAAAGTGGAAGCGATTTCGTTGCAAAAACAGTTAATGTGGTATTATGGGATTATAAAAGAGCAACATTGTAGGCATTTGAGACCAATCATATGAAAATTGAGGCAAGATACAGCGCGATAAAAAAATTTTGTTTGCTACGAAGCGAGTATATGGGACAAATTCTACGTTAAACCGGGTCCGTAGGACATCTGTCATTTTAACGATAGAACATTCTATCTATATTGGATAGGATGGACATACTGGTATATGAGTGAAAGAGGGTTTGGCATGTTGAGGTCTTTGTAAGCTTTCGATCAATCTTATCCAAAAAAAAATAATGTCTTTTAGTTCAGTAAGTATGAAATGTTTTTGTTTTAAATCCTGCACCAAAATGTCACAATTGGTTGTATGAATAGGCTATTTTTGACAAAGATCAGTGCAGATCTGCGGTTGAAATTAAGTAGTCATAGCATGAACAATGCAATATGGACAGTACATCAATTTACCCAAAAGGACCCAAAGAAAATCATAAGATTCAAAAGCCTTGGAATTTATTTACAAATCGCGAAGCAAGGTGTAATGGTAACACATGTATATAAGAAAATTGGTGAAAAGTAAGAGTTGAATCAGGGTACTATGGGCTAAAAACAAAACAGAGAAGTATTCTTCTGCACGTATATATTTTGAACCAAATTAAAATCTTG
This sequence comes from Magallana angulata, assembly GCF_025612915.1. NCBI lineage: Eukaryota > Metazoa > Mollusca > Bivalvia > Ostreida > Ostreidae > Magallana > Magallana angulata. The sequence continues at coordinate 31,838,212 of NC_069111.1, forward strand.
CTAATCTGATGAATGTCATTTGGAACTTTTAAATGTATTGTTTTAATATCATACATTACGGTATAAAATATAAGAAAACTTTGAAATACTATATAGTATATAAACGTATGTGTGTATAGAAGTACGTTTTTCATTTAGACTTCGTGTTCAGCGCTACGACTCAGGAGAGTATTTCAAGCCTCACTTCGATGCCGGATTTCGCAGAGAAAATGGCGAGAAAAGTTTCCTAAGTGTGCAGATTTTCCTAAACGATGTAAGGAAACGTTGATGCTGCTTTTTAAAACGTTAATTTATCACTGGCCATATATCTGTGCAAAAATTAATCATAAAGTAATGCTGTACACGGTAATTCTTATCTGTAACAATGTTCTAATTTGTTTGCAGGACTTTCTAGGAGGCGACACAACGTTTTTAGACCTTGAAGAATCCGAGAGAATTGAAGTCGAACCCAGAACAGGTGAACATTTTTTTTAAATAAAAATTTGCTTGTACAAATATTGAAACGTATGTATAAACTGAAAACGAAAAGTGTTTTGGGCAAATTATTTCTCGTAAAATCAAATTACTTATTTTATTCAACAAATAACAGACATTTACTTAATTAAAAATTGATATTTACGATGTCAACTTTCCAAAGAACTATTTTTAAACACTTTGAAATTTCTTCGATATATAGGTTCAGTTCTGATCTACCAACACGACATCTTACACGAAGATTCGGCCGTCCTTTCCGGAAGGAAGTACGCACTCCGTACCGACGTCATGTACTCCGCAGAAAAGGTGGAGGACGAAAAAGAGCTCAGGCGACTCAGGAAAAACGACAAGGGAAAATTCGGGATGTTTATGTGAAAAATCTTCACTATACAAGATACTTTTTTCGATAATATTATGTCCCACTTTCAGTTTTACTTTGCAGCCAGCTTCACTTCATTGACATGTACCCAAAGCTTTGGCTTCGAGTGCACTTTATCATATAGTGATTAGGTGTATCTTGTGAACACGCGCTTTTTTCATGTGTGATTTTTTTTCTTATTTGAGGTCTCTGTGTGATATGTGAGAATTCCTATTATATTTTCCCTTATTTTATATAACGTTGTATATTTAATCTTTGTACAAAGAGAGATATTTATTGAAGACTTAGTCTTACTTTACTAATAAAAGCTGTAATTGGTATAAGAATTTTGTTTGTTTTAATTTGAGTCAATGACAGTCAAAATTAATCAGTCTGATAGCAAGCATTGCATTTTCTTCACGAAAAAATGCATCCTTTTAAATCAGGCTTGGTCAACTGACTAAATACACAGATAGGCATAATACAGTACAAATACAATACAAAAAATTCTAAACGTGCATGCAAAAAGTTCTAGATCTTTCACTGCCAAAGACTGTTATCAATTACATGCATTTTTTACTTCCAGGCAACAAATAATGCAAATTGATATAGACAGAATCAATTACAGAGTATGTATCTGAATTAGATTGAGAGCCCAAATTTTGATAATTAGCTTCAAAAGAGAAAATGATAAAACCAAGGAAATCAATCATCAATGCCTTATGAATATAGTCATTGTTTTTTTTTTTAGATTTGCAAACAAAAACCTGTCAAGTTTAACATTTTCTCCATTTGATAAAAGTATTAATAAACATTTTTATTTACAAAAATGAAAAAGTGAAAAAAAAGTTTCAATAAAGAAAAAAAATTAACACAAGTTGTTAGAAAATGGTAAAATAATTAAAGAATTAAGTAAACTAGTCTGTTAGGTCTATCAGCGTCCTCGGTTCCTTGACTTTCATTAAAGTCGGTTTTGACTCATTCTTCTTATCATATGGAGCAGACCTCTGCGATTTAGTTTGTCTTTTCCCCGACTCTTTGTCCAGTAAATATTTCCGTCGGTTTTGTAACGCTTCCCTAAGTCTGATCCACACAGTGTCCATTCTCTCGGAAAGCTGAGGAGCGAATGCCAATAAAGACCTGATAAACTGGTCCTTCTTGGCCACAGAAATTTCCCTCATTACAGGTGGGTTATCCCATATTTGGGCCGCCTGGGCAGCGTTACGGATAGCCAGTGATCCGAGATGCTGTGCTTCGTTTGGTTTACTGCGAATGCATTTTTTCTCGAGAAGGGCGTCTGCTTTGTACTTTTTTATCCTCTGCTTCTCTTCGACTGTAATATTAATGTTAGAAGACCGAACGATTTGATTTTGAGAAGCAATTTGAGCTGATTCTCCCATAGGTCCTGGTACCGTCTCAGATCTAGCTCCAGACAAGCGATCTTCTACAGAACTAGACACCACGTGGTGCATTAAGGGACTCCTGACTGGAGGTGGAAATGACTGAACTTCCGGTTGGGAAGAATGCGATACCCTACTTCCTGTTGCGCAAGAATAACCCGGTCTGGGAACGCTCTCCAACTTAATCTCTGGTGAAGTTGGTATTCTTGGATGTTCTCTTCGTGACTGATTGAAAAGTAACTGATGTTGTGATTTGTGAAGTTGATTTGTAGAAGGTACTGTAGAATATCCTGCATTAACATTAGCACAGACATCAGAAATCTTAGTCGGGGAAACTGAATGCTGTGGGTTGCGTTGTGGTGCTTTTGTCGGAAGTTTAATTGCTGTACTATCCCTTTGGTTTTTACAAGATGAAGAAGTAGTGTTAGAGAATACTTTGTCGTGGATTCCCGTTTGAGTTTTGTGTTCTCGTATCATCTTTCGTATGATGAACCTGTCCTTAAATACAGAGAAGGCATCATGGATGTCTTCTTCACAAAACTGCACCAGCATTTCACCAGTTATCCCATTGTCTAAAAAATTTAGATATAAGAAGGCCTGTTATGTCAGTAATAAAAGTTACGATAAGAAATGCTGAGAGAGAGAGAGAGAGAGAGAGAGAGAGAGAGAGAGAGAGAGAGAGAGAGAGAGATTTCAACCTCTGACACTTTGAGCTCCGCCTAGACTGATTCCACGTGCAGTTAGGTGATTACTTAACATGTTGGGGTCCAAATTATTAATTTGAAATCCGGACATGGTCATTACCGATTTCCTTAAGAAACTGTAAAATACAAAAGTACAATAATATGAAGAAAAGCATGTCAAAATCCATATATCAAACAAAATACATTTCATATGATTTGCTGATGATAAAGAGATATGTTTGTACTAAATGCACATATATATTCAACCCCCTGAACTCCTCAATAAACCTCGTTCCACCCCCTAAACTCTAAAAAATCTAAATTAATAAAGTCCTTCATAATTCAAAATAAGCATGACTTTTCGCGCCGCAATTACCTTTCGATCAAATTCCATTAATATTGAATGATCGTTCACGCTTTAAAAACTACACAAAAACTGATTACGCGCACGTTAATGGCCGAGCCTTCATCGACACAGCGAGTGTATGGCATGCTCAACATACACGGATGTCATTAAACTGCACACTTGTATTAGTGTTGTTCACTAGCATACCAATTTTCTCATCTTATATGCTAAAATTCATACTGACCTGAATTCGGCAAATCTTACTTCAAAAACAATAACGGAAGGCAATAACAATCTTTGTTCCTCTTTCCTCTTCCTCTTAATAGATTAATATGCATCCACTTCGAGGGAAAATCATTAAAAGTAATGGGAATCACGTGATCCATTACTAAGTAGATGAGTCGTCTGCTCTACATCCATTAAAGCGCGTTCCTGGTATAGAAATATCGATCTATACACGGGCACGGCATAGAAGATTGTTGAAACATATATTGCCGTAACTTGAATGGAATTGATGAATTTCTTTAAATATCCACTCTATGGGTGTAACGTCAAATGAATACATTGTACTCAGACGTTCAATTATTTCATAATACATGTATCAGTCATTGCAATGGCTGATCCATAGGGGGTTGGTCCGGGGGTTAATTCCCCACCATCCAAAACAAATGCTTTACAAATCACCGATTTTTAAGGATTACGTACAACATACCGTAATTCATTTCTTATAAACAAAACCCCATCGATATTTTAACGAAGTAAATACTCTCCTACTGTATAGCATCCGGTGTTGGTTTTTTCCCCCACTGAATTAACACGTGGAAAATTAAAAGTGAAATAAAGCAATATAGCGAAAAATTAAGACCCATGCATTAGGTATTTATTTTCTTCTCTACTTCTTAAAGATCGATTGTAGTTCATACACTTTAGAACTGGCAGGCTAGAAATCTACGCGATCGAGTAAAACGTTCGCGCATGAGTACACACATTCGTTTTACGTTCAAAAACAGCTCTGTCGAATGCACATTTGTATTGCTTAGCTAATTAAATTTCAGCAATAATTTAAGTACCTATAATACGTAAGTTTTACTTCGTATGATATCTTCTTTGTACTTTTGTGTTGACTTTGCGTGGATTATTTCTTGATCGATCAAAACTATAACTACATTGAGACCCCAAACTCCACGAATTTAAACGAACCCGGACCCCAGACCTCCAAGTCAGAGTTGTTGGTACATGTACAATAGTAAACTTCATACACCTGGAGAAATCAGCTACTCTATTCCTTCTCTGTTAAGGTATGGTCGACAGTATAATTGATATTTAAGGTGGTATGTGACATATTTTGACGTATTATTTATTGAAATAAAGAATAAAGTTAAGTATAATTTTATAAATACAGTGTAGTTTCTTTCCCAAAATTGTTACCTAAAAGCGTAGCACAGTGGGTTAGAGGTTTCACTACGAATTTGAAAGTCATGAGCTCGAATGGCGCTAGGGATTTTAAGATTTTTACCTTTCCAAACTTTTTTATAACTTTTTTTTAAAATGTGAAATTTGAGAATTCTAAACCGATGAAAGTATTTTATTTATAATGTACTTTAATCAACATTCAAATCGACAGATATTCCATACCACCTATATAAAATTAAAAAAAATGTATTTTTAATAACTCTTTATGGATAATAAATTAATTAAATGAATCAAAGGCTTATGAAACTATGAAAAGTGTTTAATGATTTATGTATATGGTTTTTCATAGAGCTAGGAAGGAAGCAACATTGCAGAAAAAATAACATAACGCGCATTAGCGGGTTATGTTATTTCTTCTGCAATTCTAGCTGCTTTCTTATAGCTGCATGAAACACACACAAAACATCTTCGCTAGCCAAGTGTCCGATTCGTTTTTCTAATCTCCCCAAAAACGAATCGGACACTTGGCTAGCGAAGATGCACACAAAAATAATGATCGAAAATTCTGTTTTACAAAAATGCCATAATAATGTTTTACATAAAAACCATAATGAACATGAGCAAATTTTTTTAAAACTTTCCTGATCTTGCATATACATTGCAGAAAAATTACACAACTCACTTAAATCTTTATCCATAATGATACCGAATATCACTTGATATTTCAACCCAAGTTTTCTCTAGAATATTTGAATATTTACAGAGAAGAATCGTGTAACATTGATCAAATTTTGGTTTGGTTACCTTTGATCACTTCACTAAAATTAAAATTTATCGTATTTACAAGCGATATACTTAGCAATGCAACAATTCAGAGAAAGCAATGACTATGCTGATATACGATTCTTTTTATTTTCTTTTAAAGGGACTCAGAACCGATTTGAGCTCAAATTTAATTTTTTTGTTTCCGTTTTTAATGTTTAAAATGGTTAATATTGGTAATTTTAATGCCTTGTCAAAACTTGAAAGTCAAATATTGCGTCACAAGCAAGATACAGAGTTTGAAATTCTGTGTTTTGTAAACGAAGCTCGAGTCTGATTTTTGTTTACATGCGTGTTTTATTGGTATAAGTTTAAATTAAACGTTTCTTTTTTCTGTTGATAATATTATTTATTATAATATATATATTTACCACGAGTCATTTTGTCAAAGGAAAGGTAATTCCTTACTTTACATTACTTGATAACAAATATAAGACACCATTTTTGTTTAAATAACAATAAAGTATTACCTCTGTATCTCTCTTATTACTTGACTTTTAAAAGTGAATTTTTTGGTCAATAATTCATATCTCACCATTCAAAATGCACTAGTAATAAATTTAGTCATTTTATTATATATACATAATTTCAAAACTGTCTAGGTCAATTTGATTTCTTTTCCTTATTTACTTTTTTTTTTAAAATTTATTCAATAACTATCCTCTGTATTATTAGATTCATTAGAATTTGATTCAATCCGTCATTAGAGTTTTCTATGAGCCCGACGCATGTCAGTTAATTAGTTCGGGGTCGACATTCGTCGTGTCAACCCGGAAATAAAGCCAAGATGGCGACCATGGAAGAAGGTTTACACTTGGAGAAAGGTTTGTTGATCAGCAGTAGTATTATTTGCCACCAGAAGAAGTTTTTAATGAGAAACAAGATGCATAGCATATTCACAACATTGACCACGTGTGAAAATACGCGATTGCTCTTTTTAAAATCTAGTCACATGAATGAAACTTGTGTGTGTTTTTTAAAGGCCCTTCTTTTAACCACGACAGCGTTTTAAGTGTAAATTGTATGTATTACTTTTGATCATTTCAGATGTCAACAGAGCAATAGACCTTTTGGATGCACTTCAGAAAAGTAAGTTGAAGTTTTGTATCGTACAACTTGTATGCAATTTTTCGATAATAGTTGCATATTCATAATCTGATAATCTCTCTGAAAGGATTTATATTGTTTTCAATTTTGTTTCCATTAAAAAAAGAAGTTTGTTCTATATTGTTATATTTTTGATGGATCAAAATATGTCAAAGAACTATATATGATAAGAGTTAAATTTGGCCCCCATAATTCGCCATTTTTTAAGTGTTTCGGGTACAATAAAATGTTAACTAATTTTTTTAAAGAGTTGATATAAAATTTATTTTTCATCTATTTATTTGATTTATATGCACTCACTGGCAGTATATGACGTCAGAAGTGACGCCATTTCTATAATTCAATCAAAATCAGCCAAAAGTTGACATTTTTCTTATCTATTTACGAATGGGAAATATAGAGCGCATGCTTGAACAAGGAATATTTTCTTGTCACTTATTAGTCTTGGCTAGATACATCTCTGATTAAAATATTTTATTTGTTCAAGAATGCGCTCTATGTTTTCGGAAGGAAAAACTGCTTGAAAACAAGCTGTTTTACGCTAAAAATGCAAAAATGGCGGGAAAAGGTTGTCTTTACAATGTCATATTTCTAAATTGTGGGCACTTGAACCAAAATGAATATTATGCAAACACATCAAATACATATCTGTACTAAGAAAACAAAGAATGATAGTAAAATGATGATGTTCATTTTAGGGGGCCATTTTAGGCCCTTATCATATATAGTCCTTTATGGTTACTGTCTTGATATATTGGCTATATTGGATATAGAAAGAATGATCTTAATGTGACCAGGCTACGCTCAGGTCACAGTAAGAATTCGTCCCATATACTTGTAATGTAGCAGTCGCAAAGCGGATCAGCTTCGCTTCGATTTTAAGTCTGTTAAAAATAATCTGCAGAGGAAAAACTCATTTTTATACATTACAAACCTTTTTGAACATGCATATGTAGTTTAGTCCACAAAATATCCATTTAATGAGTCGTACCAAGGCATTTTGTTAAAATACGGTTTGAATTTGCCTGCCATTTTGTTGGAAATCGCACTCGGAATGTCTTGGATTTTATCGTTAACATGGCGACCATAAACAGCGAATTTTCAAACGTGATGTTAAAAGTGGCAGCGATTTCGTTGCAAAAACAGTTAATGTGGTATTATGGGATTATAAAAGAGCAACATTGTAGGTATTTGAGACCAATCATATGAAAATTGAGGCAAGATACAGCGCGATAAAAAAATTTTGTTTGCTACGAAGCGAGTATATGGGACGAATTCTATCGTTAAACCGGGTCCGTAGGACATCTGTCATTTTAACGATAGAACATTCTATCTATATTGGATAGGATGGACATACTGGTATATGAGTGAAAGAGGGTTTGGCATGTTGAGGTCTTTGTAAGCTTTCGATCAACCTTATCCAAAAAAAAATAATGTCTTTTAGTTCAGTAAGTATGAAATGTTTTTGTTTTAAATCCTGCACCAAAATGTCACAATTGGTTGTATATATAAATAGGCTATTTTTGACAAAGATCAGTGCAGATCTGCGGATGAAATTAAGTAGTCATAGCATGAACAATGCAATATGGACAGTATGATGTACTGTCCATATTGCATTGTTTACCCAAAAGGACCCAAAGGAAATCATAAGATTCAAAAGCCTTGGAATTTATTTACAAATCGCGAAGCAAGGTGTAATGGTAACACATGTATATAAGAAAATTGGTGAAAAGTAAGAGTTGAATCAGGGTACTATGGGCTAAAAAACTTTCTTCCAGCTTCTGGTGCCGCCATATTGGCTGCCAATATTAATAAATAAAGATAGTTTGATTATTGATTGACTGGCACTTATCCATTGTTTATTGCCTGTAAACTTGATTAAAAACTTTCCAGTGTTTTAAAGGGGAATGGTCACAATTTGGGTCAAAATTATTTTTCCGTTTTAAATGTTTACAATGCTTAAGTAAGTCATTTGTGATGGTCAACCAAAATTTGAGTGTCAGTCTTTGTGTTATAAGTGAGATACAGAGCTTCAATCCTTTGTCTTGTAAACGTTTGCTTTGTTTACCTTTTGAAAGTAGAAGTGAAAATTCCAGTTTTAGGCCCAAAATGAATGTGATAAACACTATAGGTACTATTTATTTACGCTAAAAACGAATTAGAACAGAGAGAAATCTGCTTGAAATAGAATGTTTACTGGTATATTGAACCAATGTAAACAAAAACTGGGCACAAACCTTGTTTACATAACAAAATATTGTGAACTCTGTATCTTGCTCATAACTCAACTGACACTCAAATATTGGTTGATAATTAGAAATGTATTTCTGGATAACCGGTATTATAAACACTAAAAATAGAAAAATGAAACTTGACCAAAATCGTGACCTTGCCTCTTCAATTGAAGAAAATTTAAATTAAAAGAATTTAAAGTGGAAACCAGATAAGTTTCAATAGTGCTTCAATCAAGAAACACAACTAATTCTATGTATGTCTTATCAAATTATCAGATTGAAAATAAAAACATTAACACCAATGAACTGATCTTTCAGATACTGAATAAAGTATTCAATTTTACTACTGGTAGTCAACATATGAATTAAAATGATAAACCATTAAAAAAAAGAAATAACATTTTCAGAATCACGTGACTCTGTTTGGCTATTTCTGAAGATAAAACTTTACGTCGTTTGACGTCATAATCATGATAATGTGGACTGAGAATGCAACGTTTAGTTCAACTTTGGCTAATGATTTGATTAGGCAAATAGGCGAACAATACTGTGTGCTTTTCAAATAAATTTTGTTTTACAAAAATCAAACTGCACTGTGTTAAATCGTAGATTGTGTGAATTTTTTTCATTTATTTTATTTGCTTCACATAAACTTGTACCTTTTAATATGAAGGTGGCCAAATTCCATCCCAGAAGTTAGCAGCCTTACAGAGAGTGCTTCAGAGTGATTTTCTAAATTCAGTGAGAGAAGTCTATGAACACGTCTACCAGACTGTGGATATAACAGGGAATGAGGAAGTCCGAGCGAATGCTACAGCTAAGGTATTGCATTTAAACTCCACCTTCAAATAATTTCATTTTGCCTATAGTTCTGAGTCTTGATTCTGAGTAAATCAATTATATTATACATCTCTACAATAATGCATTAATGTACATACATGACATGTAAACCCTAAAAGTGATCTATGAAACATTTTGTAAATAACTCACTATCTTTTTAAAAAAGTATGTGCTTATACTGAAATAATTTTATCCTCCCTTTCTGTCAGCCTTATAATCTTTTTGATCCCTCAGTAAACAAACATTAATCATAATGCTCATTAGTGTTAATAAACTGCAATATCAGTAATAAAATGGAGAAAGTTCATTGCCATAATGAATCATTTCATTTTGATACATCTACTAGTATGTAGTTTTAGTACTGAAATGCCCATAAATATAATTTTAATGTACCCCTCTCTATTTGTTGCAGGCCACAGTAGCTGCCTTTGCTGCAAGTGAAGGACATGCCCACCCCAGGGTTGTAGAACTACCAAAGACTGAAGAGGGATTGGGATTCAATGTTATGGGAGGAAAAGAACAGAATTCACCCATCTACATATCCAGAATCATTCAGGATGGAGTTGCTGACAGGCATGGAGGTCTGAAACGAGGAGATCAGCTGCTCTCAGTGAATGGAGTGGTAAGTATCTTGAGTAGGGTTTACACATATTTTGAATGTGACAACGGAAATAAGAAGAAACACACGAAATTTCTTCATACAGAAGGTTTCATGCATTATAAGCCATCACCTGTCAGTTAACAAGTAGTGTTAACTCATATGGAAATTATACATACATTATAAATAAACAAGTTGCTTTGGGCGTTGTTTTGAGTGTCAGGTGATTGCATTTGCTGTCTAAAAATAGATACAATGGGAATGACATGCTAAGAAAAGAAATTAAATTTTAAGTTATTTGATTTCTGTAGTAAGAAATATGCATTTATTGAGAGTGTATCTTAATAAAAATTGGTTTCACTGAGAGGCCGCTGGTTCATGATATATGCAATGCTGCAGTACATGTACTAGTACATGTATTTACTTTCCCCTGTATGTATGGGGCTATGAAATGGAAGGGAAGCTCAATATTTATGTATTTGCCCAATGCTTACTTCTATTTTTCTCTATTAATTTGGTTTATTTACTTTTGAACACCATAATTTTTCAAAAGTTTATCTATTCATATGATATATAAAATGTGTGGAAATTGTGTAAAAATTCTATACTTGGTAAATCATGGGTTTGTGCGTTACTGTGTCTCTTTAAACAAATCATTTATTCACAAATAACATATGTTAACACCAGCAGTCACAATCTCATTTTATACTCAAATGAAATTTTGATTTGACATATTGCTTCCAAAATCATGCCTGATTTTAGTATTCTGAAATGCTTAAAATGCAGATACCGGTACATTCATATTTGTTTCAGAATCCAAATGGGTTTTTCTTTTATACTAAAGCCAATAACATGTAATACCACAGAACTAAATAGATTTTTTTTATATGATTATATATTTTCTATGATTATGATTCAAATCAAAATTCAATCATCTCAAAATCAATTAAGATCACAAAGAAATTTTATCCCATTCCAATCTAATTAAAACTAGAACTTTTATTCGCTCCCGGGTGTTCGATATGTCCACTTGTATGTATATCGAAAACCGGGGAGTGCATGGAAGTTTTACTTTTAATTAGATTGATCCCATTCTTCTACACTAGTATATACAGTCAAACTTTGTTATCTTGATGGGATGGTTTAAAAACTTTGATATATCCGAGTATCAAGATATTGAGGGTGAAATACTCATAAAAATAAGTGGTTGAGACCTACAAATCACTTCTACATATCCATTGTATTCCAGATATCAATGTTCAACTGTAATTAGAAAAAATCTTGATTTGATGATGTTTGATATGAAGCAACAGGCAATGAGTCTTTTAATTAATTTAGGTGGTTGTGCGAGATATATTTCTGCAAGGGAAATTGACTTTTAGACAGCCCCCCCCCCCCCAACTTCTGGGTGACGACTTACATGGATTAGAAAGTTCTAGACAAGTCATGAAATAATTCATTAACAATAACACATACTTTTAAGTACATGTCAATTTCACATTTTAAATTTTAGAGTGTGGAGGGAGAACACCATGAAAAAGCTGTTGAACTTTTGAAACAGGCCAAAGGTAGGTGTACATGAGCCATATTGGTATCCTAAATGCCAGCTCATCATTACGAACTTAAGATGGACAAAAGTCTAAAATGAGTAAATTTAAAACACATAAACCTTTCTTTTTCTACCATAATTACAGTAGATTCCTTATTTTATATGAGTACTTAATTCTACAATTCGGCTGTTTTGTATCAAATAGTGAGAATATAAAATAGATAACACAGAACTTTAATCCAAATTTTTTATACGTTCAAATCTCGCAAAATGACAAAGACTGAGATTTCATGCATTTAATTAGAAATCTACAGTATAATCACAAATTTTTTTTATATCTTTTTTTCTTGAAGTTTACCAACTTTTATACAAGGTTTCTGACTTTCAAAATCACTATTTAATATAGGGGTGTTTTGTTTATTATTTTATACTTAAGGATTATTTCAATCATACTTTATAACAATTATTTCAGGAACTGTGCGGTTGGTGGTTCGTTATAATCCAAGAGTTCTAGAAGAAATGGAGGCAAGATTTGATAAACAAAGGGTATCCACGAGAAGGAGACAGTCACCATAGCAATAAAACATCAACCGATCCTAGCAATTTTACAAGTACCCAAGGAATAAGCCAGGGATATAATCCAGAGTTGTAGTTTATTCTTTGTTTATGTAGAAAGTCAGCAAAATGTGTAATGGGGGTTATTACCAGATAATGTTGTATATTTGGTTATCTATTCGTGTATGTGACAAATAAGGTTAGTGAATCTTGTCTATGGATTAAAATAACTTGTTGTAAAATCTCATATTTTTTACAGTTCCATTAACATTTCATCATAATGAATGCAATTGAAATAATGCTTTGATTGTTTTGTTTGTTTTTTTTATTTAAAGAAAACAATTTGGTTGCTGACAGAAATGCTAGCTAGTATAAGTTTGATCAGGGTGAAAACAAAACATATATATAAAGAGTGTTTTAAGTTCCTCGACCAACCCTTTTGATATTTTCAAGACTTATGCTTCATAGATTTTATCAATATTTTTTAAAAATTTATTATCTTTCATATCACTGATAAAGATTTTCTATGTTAAAAAAAATGATAGTCACTGCTTGTATACCTTCATTAAAAAATGTAATTTTGTGTTTATTGTACCTAAAATGCCTGTTGTTGAACCATTTGACAAGTCAAGTGTCAAAACAACAACAAATTATATTAATAAAATATCTGTTTGACTTGGCTACCAAACCCATTTCTCCCCAGTTGAAATCAGAAAAACTTGTTTTTACCATAGTTAATTGTATATATAGTAGTATTATAGAAATACGTATCATGATGAATGAATATATACATGTAATGTTTAACATTATTTTTGAAATAAATTTGTTTTACTCAGGCCAAAATAGTGCTTTTTCGTTCATTGGTGTTGCTACTTTATAAAAAGACTATTGTAAACTTTTTTTTTCAAATATGAAACATGAAAAGTTTTGTTTAAATGTATTTCAAAGGTAGATTAAAAAAGGGAGTTGTTGGAATTTTAGATGCTCCATTTTGTCCTGATAATCTGGTTAATGACCATGCATGCAGTGATTATCCTTAACAGGGTGTTAAATTTTAAATACCTTTTGAAAAACTGGGCCAGACATATAAAGCAGTATAATATGCAGTGAGTGTAATAATCAAAATAATTCAGGTAATATGTGTTTCTGCTTGTGGAAACAATGAGTGAGAAAAAGACAAGAAAAAGATATCTCAAGACTAAAAATTGACATTTCATCTGATGACTAAAGAAATGGTTAACTTTTTTTTTTTTTTTTTTTCTTATTAAAAAGCTTAGGTTTAACAGCTAGAATAGCATTTAGGATTAAAATTTCCTATAAAATAATGTGTGATATAACGTTGGGCAATATCGAGGATTTTTCTACCTCTATTGTCACACTATATTCAAGACTTTTTTTATTGTTTGTATTTATTAAACACAATACATTTGGATGCGAGATAATACCTCCGCAGAGGCTCTCCAGATATACATCACCTTGGGTGCCAGGGGCCCCCTGGATCAGTAATGCTATTCAGCGGTATAAATAAATCATACATCTTTATATACAATGTACAAAGTATCTGTTTCCTTCAGTATTTATAATTGTATTTTTTAAGCGTAAATAGACGTAGATATGAAATTATAACACAATGTAATACAAGTAATATTAAAGTAAAATAAGAGTACTATTCGGGGAGGTATCATTCAGTCAATTGATATAATATTCGTATCAATATTGTACATATATTTGTAGAGCTTTTATATATATTGTACAAATTATCTGTTTTCTTCAATATTTATAATTGTATTTTTTTAAAAGAGTGATTAGACGTAAATTTATATGAAATAACTCATTTTAATACAAGTAATAGTAAAGTAAAATTAATAAGAGTACTATTCGGGGAGGTATCATTCAGTCAATTGATATAATATTCGTATCAATATTGTACGTATGTTAATTGTAGAACATACCTGTTCAGTAAAAATATTTTCAGTAATAAATATACAATCGGAACATAAAGCATAAATATGAATAATCAGTATTTTGATTGACCTAAAAATTCTAAAGAAAAAATAGATTTGTAAAACCAGGGACGTATATAGTAAAACGAAACTTCGATTTTTTTAATGATAACTTTAACACATTAACATTATGAAACTAATTTTTTAATGGTTATTTTCAATTTTATATGACGCGCGTTTTTTCTATGGACCTATCCTTTTGCTATAAATAACATTAAAAAACCATGCGTTGCAGTACTGCGTGTTTACCATTTCGAAGGCACAACGATTACTAATTTTCTCATTCTTAATGATAATTTAATGTTTAAAATGTTTTAATATAATATATTCACTATCACGATTGATTCAGAAGGCTGTGAAAAGAATGATGCAATTTTCATGAATATGACATTGACCTTTGATTTAAAAATAGTTTAATATTACTACGCAACTATGATAATTTTGTGTTTCCTAAATATCGCACCTATATATAAGGTAGTTTTACTAAAATATTTCTTTAAGTTTTAATTGAATAGATAAATTGAAAAATCTAGCCAACGTATAGAAAGAGAAAGTTTTGTGTTATAAATTTGGCAGATCTATTTTTGCAGAAGTATTGTTAAAGCGGGAATTTTCCGGAACTCCCTCGAATGAGACAGATAGTAGAAAACATATGACAACATGAATTCCAAATCATACCTATCAACAAAGTCAACAAGTAAGGAATGAAAAAATGAATCGATCAAGGAAAGAGTCCCAAAGTGTAACTACAGTTTCTAAAGAAAACGTATCAGCTACATTGCCCGTGAGAAAGGAAACCGATCATCGAGAAACTCCGCCCGGATTTGCTAGGTCCATGTTAAGGTGGCCATTTCATAATCCTTTTGAGTGTGTCGAATTTACTCCAATTGAATACAGTGAACGAATTAGAGACCTTATACCCGAAGAGCAAGACGACAATACGGCAACAATGCCTTAAGTGCATGTTTATGGAGGTAAACTTAACTGCCATGAACCCATATGGAAATTGGTTTTGTCGGAGGAAAGAACATTGTGATAATACTCCGGTGAAAAGAAGTGTTCCTAGTCTACTAAGACTCGACAGTACGGGTAATACATGTTGTGAGAAAGGATTAAATTCCTCAATTCAAAAGAGTATGGCTTCGTGTATAGCAAAAACTTTTAGTGGCATGACATCAAGAAGCAATTCTCGATCACCTGACAATATTGTTGGTTGTATGTCTGATTATCCTATTTTGCAAAATTCTTTTGACAGTGCTTGTGATAAAAATATGGCAGCAAAAAACTATGCTATAATGCACATGAGGCCTGAAACTTCATGCATTGGAAGTTTTCAGAGTCTTGCTGGGTGCAAGGGAATGAATACAAGTAGTTCCATTTCTCAACACCCAGGATTGCATCAGAGTAAATTTCAAATACCTTACCTTCAGTTTCATCCAGCTGTTTTTAGTGCACATCCACAGCAAAGTGACTCAGCAAAGAAACAGGTTACAAAGTGTCAAAGCCAGAGAACCGGCAAAAAGAGTAACCGCTATTTCAGATATGGATGGAATGCTCCTCAAAGAAAGCAGTCCCCTGAGGGTATAAAAAATGGTACTCCCAAAAAGTCTGAAAACACAACTCTACCGAAGAAACAAAAATGTGAAAGCAAAGAATGTGATAACCAAGTTGAAAAGAAAGTCAGTAATAGGGAACATTGTGATAGAAAAAACGACAAAAAACAAAAAACTGATAACGAAGGAAAGGATATATTATCTAGTCCATTGTCTAATTTAAGTCTTGGGGAAAGCGTTGCAATAAAAAATGCCTTAAATCAATGTTCAATGTCCAGTTCAGCAAGCAATGACATTGAAAAACCTAAACCAGACTGGTTTAGTTTTGGTAGAAGAGACTCTGAATCTAAACTTTCACCATCAAACACAGTCATAGTGTTAGACAATTGGGATGATGAAATATCTGAAGAATTTCAGTCAGAAAATATCAAGCTACAGAATGATATGATTGACCTATTAGCAACCGAGGAGGAAAAGACAAACTCATTAGAAGATAATATTATTTCAACTGAAACTTCTAAAAGTAACTCTTTTCATAATGTGGAGAAAATTTGTGATACTTTATGTACTGATGAAAAAGTGTCCAATGAGTCAAAGAGCCAAGAAAATGTTGCAGATACCAGTGCGGTGGTCACCCAAATGTGCCAAAACAGTGAGCCTCATGCTGTTCTCTATCAGCGTAACATGAATAAGAAGGGTCGTCCTTCTCACAAAAAACGAAGCAGAAAGAAAGGCAGCAAACATTCCAAGTCTAACAACATTGAACAGGGTCAAAAAAGAAAATTTGAGGATGGTACATCCTCCAAATCTGGTGCTTGCACTATAGCGTTCATCATGGGAGGTTCTGATCCCCACTCATTGGACAGCGAAAGTGATTTTTCCTTTGATAGTGATGAAGATTCATCTGACTCTGTTGATGATGACATTGACTTTGTGTGTCACTTTCCTGAACCTCTTCTTGTGAACTCGGCACCTCTCCTCATGAACATTATTTGCTCTGCCAAGTCTAGTCCTGTCAGCCAAGCAGTCAGTGCCGCTAATCGTGAATGGGAAACCATGTCAGAAAAGCCAAGTACTACAGCAACACAGAATGACAGAAAAGTAAGTCAAATACTAAATCTTATATCTTCATGGGAAATAACTACATGTATTTAAACTTTGCTCTCATCTACTTTGCTAATTCTTTAAAGCAATTTAATTTTACATTTATAGACATATGGTACTAAATTTTATTTTTATTTTGATAGGTACACTTCGCAGAACCTGAGAGTCTCACCGAAACTCATATAGCAGATGACTGGAACAGAAGAGGTCCATGGGAAGAGTATGCTCGAGACAGAGAAAGATTTAAGCGAAGAATAGAAGAAGTAAAAAGCGTCATTGATCCTATTCTGTGTGAAGATCACCGTCAGCATGTGTATTCCAATCTGATGCATCCAAATGAATAAATAAAAAAGTGCGAATTGGTTGTGGTGTAATCATGTTTGGTTGTGCCAATATAGCATAAGTCATTAGGCCACTTTTAGAGAATTGTTAGTTTACCATCTTTAAAATAACTACAAGTAACGAAAAAAGTACTTGACTGGGATGACTTTTTTTTAACACTGTGAGCCTTGATGTTTTAAAGTTGTTTATGATGTATTTTCTGTTTTAATTATGGTTGCCTTATCTACTGATTTAAAGTTAAATCACGGAGATAAGAGAGAGCAAACATAGGATTTAAGGTGGCCTTTATGCTGGTGTTTATTTGGTTATGTTTTATTTTAAAATCCACATTGAGATAAATATTGTTAACCTCATTTGTTGCTGAGCACATCATTTTTCTGGGCTTTTATTACAGCTCTTTCTTGCAGAAACTTGAGACATTTTCATGCCACAGAAAGTACACTATAAATCTGTAATTTGGACTGATTGAAAGAAGTACTGAATTTTTTATATCAGTTGAATAAAAAAGAAAACGAATATATATATTTTTGTATAAAAAGCTTGTTAAAAAGTCTCAACACAACAATCTAGTTTACGACTGGTACTTAGTGGTAATTTTCATGCAGTTAACTGTAATTTCATGCCTTGTTTCTTCTGCTTGAATTTTTTAGTGTGTTAATTGCATTCCTTAATCTAAAGTTGCTCTCTGAACTTACATTTTATGCACATTTTTACTGTATGTACATTTACTATTATGTAATGAGAGAAATGACAATAATAAAATATTTATTCTTTAGTTTATTATGACTTCAACTATATATACTCCTATTAGATGATATAAACAATACTGAATAAGAATTGATAGAAAGAAAGAATCTAACCCCCCCCCCCCTTCCCCCAATTTTTAGAAATGTTTTTTTATGTCTTGCACAAAGCAAAGCATTCTCCTTGACATGAAGCATCTTCCTCTGTCCATACACGTGTCCAATTTTTTTTTTTTTTTTTTGGGGGGGGGGTTGTAAAATGAAAAAAAAATGACAATAACAAACCTTGAACTATCTCAAAAATTGAACATTATATGCGATGTGATAAATACATGTACTATACGAGGATATGTATATATATATCGTACATGAAGATACAGAATGGAGACCACTTTTATATTTTAGTAAAATGTCAGGAATCCAAAAAACTGTAGAGAAAAAAACCCCCCAATAATAACATGTTCACCGTGTTTAATTATATATGCTTCAATAATTGATAAACAAATTCATCACGCATTATATTTTTTTAAGCATCTTGCACCAAAAAAGCACCAAAATATTGGAGCCAGAAAGCACAAGTACCCATGTGAATTCATGACCGAGGGGGAAAACCGCAATATTCTCTGTATGTATTATTGGGTGTGCGAAGTAATGTGCTTGCATCATATAGGCTATCCCCATCTAATTTCGGAAATGACGAATAAGTCTATATATATACCGTACATACATGTCTACCCGCCCTTTATAGCTGTAGAAGGTAGATACGTACGGCATGTGCGAATCAAGAGGGATGTCTAGACCCCCCCCCCTTCTACAAAATTCAAGTTTCTTTAAATTTTATGATAGAATTACCAAAAATATTCCTCGGACCCCCCCCCCCCCCTGCCCCCTGCAAACTCAAATAACCATTGCCATTGGATTCTGGATCCGCGCATGATACGTCCATATACATGTATACTCATTCGCCAGTGGGGAGTGTAACGAATAATTTTGACCCGGGTTGAAAATTGACCCAGGGATCATTTTTTAACGTTGAATATTGAGACCAATATTAAATTGGCTGCAACATATATTATGAATTTTGCTCTTAAACCCCTGTCACACCGGAGCTGCGTACTCAAGGCGATCCCGCTGCGTCCTTAATGATGTAAAACGCCAAAGTAAACGCACTAGAGTCTCCCACAGCGCCGTAACAACGCAACGGCATCTTCGTCTGTCGCGGTGGGATCGCCTAGAACATTTTAGAACGCCATGCGACGGCGCGCACTTTGAACATGCACAAAGCACGCGCCGTGGCTCTGCGTTCTGATAAACACGATGTAGAAGCGTAGTGCGGTCGCCGTGACAGCGCCGTAAGATCTCCAACAGCGCCACGGGAGCTCCGTCGGCGCGCTCAAGGAACGCAGCTAATCGCAGTGTAGACGCAGTGACAAGTCAATTGCGCATGCACGGAGACCTCAAGGAGTCCTTTGGGATCTCACTGCGTCTCTATCGCGCTCTCACTGCGCACTCAATGCGCATCCACAGCGTTTGAACAAGTTTTTTTTTTTTTCATTTGGCTGCAACCCCAAAGAGCTGTTGCTGCGTTCATCGCTCTCTCGTGACGTTTCTTCTGCGTTTATATGGCTGTTGCACAATTGCAAACGATGTAATAATTATCAAACTGGATGTAGATGACTATGTAAAAAGTAGCATTTGCTAATATTCCAAGACCTATCAATAAACGTAGATGGAATGCATGCCAACTGGTTCTGATGTTTTCAAATCTTTTCTATGTTTTATAACAACTAATAACGGATCATTTTTGTAGACTACTAAGAGTTTTGTCATAGTCATTTACAAATTGTTTAGAAGTAATTATGTTTCAATTACAATGTACCTTTTCATAAAATAATCAAAACAATTTTTTAATCATTTATTTACTATAGTTGTAAATTCTTGTTTGTTTCCTATACAAATTGTACAAATTAATAATAACCTACCAAGAAGTAAAGAACGTCTTGTGCACGCAGTCAGCGCGCAGAGCACGCCGTGGATGCGCGGTAAAAACTCCTAGCACGTCATGAGCGCTCGGCGGAGACTCAGCGAGGGCGCAGTTATAATAATCGCCAAATAGAACTGTGGAAACACAGTTACACGCCGTGGAAGCTCCGTAAGAACGCCTCGGTCGCCGTCAGGACGCCGTGACATCTCCACTTGTAAAATTTTCAAATAAAACTATACATTTTTTTCTGAAATTTCCTTGCGATCCTACGGCGGCTCCATTAATTTTACAACTCCGTGAACACGCAGTTGGGACGCAACTTGGTGTGACAGGGCCTTTACACATGCTAAGTATATTTAAACTGTAATTTTTAAAAATATTTTATTTTCACCCGCCCATTACAACATAAAAGGATATTTTTCACCCACTCTGTAAACTTTACGATATGAAAATACAGTGCGGATTTAGGGGGGGGGGGGTCGGGGGAGGGAGGGGTCCCGACCCCCCTCATATATTGAAAATTTATTAAATTTACATAGTCAAATTCTCGCAAATAAGCTTCGGACCCCTCGCGCAAACGCCACCCCCCCCCCATGGATTAGGAATTTCTTGATTTAGGGAAAATTATTATTTGATTAGTGTACCCCCCTCCCCCTCCGACTTTCAATTCAGACCCCCCCCCCCCCCCCCCGGTGGAAAAAAAATTCTGGATCCGCGCATAACAATAGGGTAACAGAATTGAGTTCGCCAAAGAGAAACGTTTTACAGCAGTCATCTTTAAAAGTTCATATTCCTAAAAGGACAAGAGCGTACAAGGCCCGACAAATCCCCCGTACCCAGGACTTTGAAATGGCATATCAGAACATATAAAAAATCTTTTCTTTTAGAAGTGTACATCAGTACATGTATACATGTATACTATATAACTGCATTCTCTGACAAATAAATAATATCTCAGCTATGTTAAGGAAGGTCTAAGAATTTTACCACGTGTGATTTAGAAAAATTTGCATAAGCCCCGCCCCTTATTCATGAGATTTTCCGAGATATGGGTATTTCGGTAATTAACAAACATCTACCAAAATGAATATGATTAATTATTGGGTTTGAATGGTTCAAGAAAGGTGTACTGAAATAAAATCATAAACTATTCTTTATATCTCGCGAAATCATGAAATTCCTAAGTCGTCTGATGACGTGTCGAGGCTGACTACGTCACATCGGCGCTTGCAGCTGTGATCAGAATAAACATGTGGACTTCAGTGATATATCTCGGAATTTAACTCGTTTACAACCAGCGTGGACAGAAATCGGCATAGGATTCAACTGAACAAGGTAAGATTTATCTGTACTTCCCCTAGATATTGTTTTATATTATTTAATATTGTTGGATGGAGCGGAAACGAAGTGAAATTCCTCGGCTTCGATTTTGTTTACTTGTTTACATTTGTTTTTTTATGTAATATTGTGTTCAAACATCAGTTTGGTGACTCAGTCAGGCAAAGTAATTGTTCTGCGTTTCGGTAGTCTTGATCATAAAGAGCATTGAGGCTCATTGTAGCTTTTTACTGGTCTCATATCGCGATAATATTAGATCGCATTTCCTCCAAGTTCAAAGTACACAATAAAAAGTCCATGGCCAAACACTGTATGTGCTAGCACTACAAAGATTACTGTGAGGATCTGGAATGATTATAGACAAGATTGTAATGTTGTTTAAGTAAATCGAAATGTGTTATTTTATTAAGCCTTCTTTTATGAAGATCTAATTAGGCCTAATTTTATTTAAGACAAAATTAAAGTGTCTTCAAACTGAATTTCCACACATTTTAAAGAATAAACATTTGATTATGCCTGTTGTAATATCACTGAAATTGAAACCGCCATTAATATGCCCAATTATAGAGTAATGTTTCATTTTCATGTTATCTTTAACACAATAGCTTGCTAATTATGACACATTATTCATTTTCAGGGTTACTTAGGCAGTAGATGGTCCACTGAAAACACTTCTTGGGATGTTGATAAAAAGTAGGTACTATATATAAATATTTCTTTTACTCACTAACTTCAACTTCATGTATAGTTTGTTGTTTTTTAATATCATATTGATAATGACACTATTGTAACCTATTATAAAAATTTGCATTGATATCTATTGAAATGAAATTTGAAATTGATATATATTCATCATTTCAGGTATTGGTTTTCTTATCACCTGGACTACCTCCTAATATAAAAAAGACAGAAGAGAAGAACATGTAGTGTGCAAGAAGAATTGTCAATTTCCATAAATTCCACATTATGACTGAAAAATACTAAAAATCAGAAAACACTAGTCTTGTTGAACAGTTTGTCACAAAAAAGCAATCTCTATAGTATTTGTAAAGTTGATTATTAAAAAAAATTCTTTATAATATTGATACATTGTTTCTTCTTGCTTTCTTTAATTAGTACTGAAATATCAATTATGATTACAAGTAGACCTGATTATACATTAAAAGAATTTATTCACCAGCAAAGTAACATAAATTATTATGAAACATACATGTGTAAATTACAAACTCAACACTTACACCCCCCCCCCCCCAAATAAAGGCAACTGATGAAATTATTTTTTTCCAATTTCAACAATTTTGTAATGATGATTGGTGTGAACAGAAACAACATTTTAACATTATTTTAGTTAAATTCACAGCGTTTAATTGTTTTAAGAATGAAAATTAAAATCATGATCTTAGTCAGTGTTGCGTTTGAATTTCACGCAAATCACGCTGAAAGTGAAATGGGTCAGTGCAAGGGCATACACTTGATCAAATATATTGAAAATTTCCATGTCTTACCATTGTATCCCCATTATGTCAAAAAGTGCTGGGAGCTGTATGAAGTCGCTACGCATTTCATAAAAATAAGCGTTAAATGCGGGAAATCCCAGTAAATTGCTGTTCATACACTGTTTACATTGAATTTAATAATTGTTCTTACTTGAATATTTTAAGCTCCCAGCACTTTTCGAAATTTTGAAGGTTCATTTTACAAGTTAGAAACAGAAATAACTATATTTGTTTATGTTTTGCCCTTGCACTTTGTTTTTTTTCGTATTATTCCTGGTTCATCTATTTTTAGCAGTATCACGTGACAGGGTATCCCCAAGAGACTAAAAAATTGCTCATGCGATAACAAATTATTTAATTTTTATAATCGATAAAATATCACTTTGTTTAACAATTTTTTGGAGTAGAATATCAAAATTGTTCAAAGGCTAACATTTTATGTGATAAATATCGCTATTTTTTTATGGACGCCCTTAACATAGCTGAGATACATTTATACATGTACTTGGTTCTTATATCCTTTGTTTTATTTGTTGCATGATCTCATATCTGTGCTAGCGCTATTTTTATCCGACATTGTGTGTACAGAACATGAACATTACTTAATTGTTGTCATAAATTGTATTAGAATTTTTGTTTTATGATAATCCAATAAAAAATAAAAAAAAATGTTTTAGTTTATAGCAAATGAATTAAAATAAAACGCCGTCTATACGATTCGAACACCCTCTACATCGAGAAGGACTACAAGTATCCGCCTATCACAGTGAGCTACGTTGAAACATTAGAGTACGAATGAATAATTAACTGTTTGACAATAATTCATTAAGTAAAACATTTTTGGCGAAAACTACGAATTTGACCCATTATGGGCCTAGAATCCATTTTAATAAATCAATAATTAAAATCAATATCAACTTATTTTTTAACTAAAAGTGACCATTCATATCTAAATTTTGGATTTTAGAACAGTGTATGTTTCACCAATGGATTTTAAATGTAATGTTCATATCCCGAATTTTCCGTGAAGTTGCGGTTAGCCCGGTAGCATGCCAATCGGCTTTCTACTAAAAATACTACCCAACTTTCACGAACGTATCTTGTATTTGATTTGTATTCTAGACTGTAAATTGTAATGTAAAAGTTCTTAAAATCCATATGGTGAATTCAGGGGAAAGCTCAATTCGTTACACTCGCTCAAGTTTACGCTGAATAAAAACTCCAAAACGAAACAAAAGTTCAACAAGTTGTATTTAAGTTGATGAAATAACGGTACATGGTATTCCAATGAAAACCGATTCTCGGAGTTCCGAGATAACAACTTGATAACGTGCGGAGATTCCAGCACGGACAGTCCGATATAATTCTGTGCACAAAATCAACACTAACGTGCGGAAATCCAGCACAGCTAGCCCGATATCACACACACTCCACTAACGTGCGGGGTTCCAGCACAGTTAGCCCAACATATCACTCTATGCTAACGTGCGGGGTTCCAGCACAGTTAGCCCAACCGTTCTCTTCCAGATCTTAAACCATTCTCCCTTACAATTATTATTATTATTTTTTTTTTGACAGGCATTGCTTTTTTGACAAAGGAATAGTAATGGCATGCCAGAAAAGTAAACATTCACACATATAGCTGTTATGATAATTTCACACTTCTATTGTCCAACAATTATTTAATTTGCCTGGAGATTAACTTAAGAAGAAATCAAAGACTAGTGTCAAGAGGATTAACATTTTGTCACATGAAAGCATCTCCGTTTGTTTGTTTGGTTATTTCCTTCTTTTTTTGTTACAAACTAAATTGCGTAATTAATTTGAGAAAAAAAAATTAAACTTAAGTTCTCATAGCAGCTTGTAAATTTTAAATCGTTAACCTGTTATATTAAAAGTTTGTTATAGATAAGTTTAAAAATCTTTGATTTTAAACTTTTAATATAACATATGATCAAAATTTCGGTATTAAACGCTGTACAACTTAGTTTGGAAACCTATACCTGTCGTGTTTAAAAAATGAAAGCACGATATTGACTTCAATCGTGAAAATTATACTAAACAATGCATACAAGCCAAAAATTAATATTCTAACTTACACTGAAATTCTGTTGTCTTTATTGCTCCGAGTGGGGGATATATAACGCCTTGTACGCCCTTGTTCTTTGTAATTTTTGTGTATTTCAGGAAGTTAATCAGTGGTTTGGGGCATTCTGCATGTACATTTTCATGCATACCCATTCCTGTACCGGGTAACTGACTATATCCACCTTAAAAACCGGTATTTTTACGTAGTTTGTTTTGTTTTGAAAATATGCTATTTAATTATTAAAATTTTACGTCACTATAAATATGCATGATGAACAGGATTTAAAAAAAAATGCATGTTTATTTTTCTATATAAATTTAATAGTTCTGCATATAATGGAATATATATCAACACAACTGTTTTATAATAATGAAATTCTGCTTCGGCCTGCCCCCCCCCCCCCACTTTTTCTCGCAGCAACAAATGTTTTAAAATTTACATACAAAAAAATGAATTATAATGGAGTTGGCCTCCCCACTTTTTTGGAAGTAAGTAAAAAATTGATATGAAAATAAGGAAATGAGGAGTCAAACTGACAAATTGAAGTTACCTCCCCCCCCCCCCCCCCCCCCCACACACACGGATTAGGCATTTCATGATTTGGAGGGGAAAAAAATTTGGTAGAGAAGAATTTTTTTTGGAAGTATAGTTTAGTCTACCCCCCCCCCCCCCCCCCCCCCCCCCCCCCCCCACGGATTAGGAGTTGGAAGATGTTTGGAAACCTTAAATTTTTTTTTTTTTTTTGCTTGTCAAGATTTTTTGGATGGGTCTGCCCCCCCCCCCCCCCCCCCCACTTTCAAAAACGATGCTACGTGCCTGTCATCTGGGATAAAAAAAAATATCAAGCCGTTGAAAAATGACCCCGGGTATAATTAATAGCTTCGAAAAGGCACACCCTGGTCAGTATTTGAACAACGTTAATAAGAAGTGACATCCGCGGCAATTTTAAACCTTACAGCGAATTACAGAATACCGGTAGAGTTTTCAATAGCTTGTTGGATTGCTCAATATGGTATTCAATTTGGTCAGCAAGGTATCACATCAGGTTTAAATCTAGGTCCTGTGTTTACCCAAGTGTAGATTGTTATTTTGCACTCAACCCATTCATTTGGCACAAAGAAAACCTCTACAACACTCTCTCCTATTGTTAGCTATTCTATTCATAGACTTTTAAAAAGAATGTTCACCTGAACAGCACTGGATTCTATAGAGCATCAATTCTGCTTGGAGTAATTTGAATTTTGTTTTTCAAAAAATGTAATTCAAAAGACATTTCTGAAGAAACAAACAAAAGAGAAAAGCATAACCTTAAGAATTACGGAGATATTTTGTTCCTGCAAAAAATCATTAGACATTTTGGTTCCCCAACTCCTGGTGCTACATACAGCACTAAGAGTATTTTTGTGTTGTGACTGCTTAATTAGTTCAGACTTTTATAGCAGTAATGTAGGATAACAGGGAGAAACAAAAAAGGCCAAAATGTGCAAATGTTTACTTAACTCACTTTATCGCTGTCATACCTGAGTAATCACATGACCTAGATTTAAACCTAATGTGATACCTTGCTGACCAAATTGAATACCCTATTGAGCAATCCAACAAGCTATTGAAAACTCTACTGGTATTCTGTAACTCGCTGTAATTGGTCGATATTCTTCGTTACAGGAAGCGCCTATGGTTTGAATGTGAAATGAGCGTGTTCATAATTTGAGCTAAAAGGACAAGGGCGTATATATTTGTATAATGTGTTATGACCCCCCCCCCCCCCCAGGGTCCCTACTCCACACATTTTAAACAATAAAATGACCTTTAATTGTAAAATGAAGACTTAAAGATAAAAAAAAAAATTAATTGGGTCGGTAGATTGATAAAGAAAATAGTGAAGAGACCATCTAGAAATTTATAATTGTATTAGTAATACCACATCCTCCCGCATCTAATACCCAAACGTACAGATTTAGAAAAGTTTGTTGATTTAAATATTGGGCAATTTTTAAGATCATAGGTCACCATAGGTAATACATGTAAATAAAGAGAAATTGGCTTGCGCAATCTAGTGTAATTAAACCGCCAGGTATATTAAATCATTTGATCCATTGAAATTTGGTTTGAAAGTAAAATAATAAAAAAAAACAAACCATTTTTTTCTATAGATACTGTAACAATTTTCGTCCTTACCGTGATTTTTTTTTGAAAGAAAATAACATATTTGTTTTATCATACATATACATGTAAAAAAAAAAAAAGTCGGTAAAGACTGGTTTGAGAAAATGTTTTTGAAAAAATGCACCAATCGGAACATTTTTTGTATATTATATTGTACATAAAGTGCTTATGACTTGGAATGAGTTTATAACAAATATTTATAATATACTGTCGATATAAAGCTTTGAAAAACCATAAACGAAATCTAAGATTCTACTAACTTCTCAAGGCATTTCTATGCGGTATGCGGTATCTAAATTACATCTAAATGAAGTTCATTGCATGGTATCTAAGACGCCTTAATTAAAGTGTGTTTGGCATGGATTTTGTCAACGACTGCTGGGATTGTATTCCCTTGTGAGTATGTATACAGCATAACCAATGAAGATAGTATGTCTTTTTTGGCAAAATGTGTATGCTTGAGCATAAGAAAGCATACATAATAGCAACGCTTTATATAATTATTTTGGTAAAATATTCAGGACCAATCAGTGTTACTTTTTGTGATAAAGTTTACCTATTATACATGTTATAGAAAAGGGGTAGACTTTATCAGAGACCAGACATGTATATGTGTTATACAGGCACGTAGCATAGTTTCGGGGGGGGGGGGGGGGGGGGGGGGGGGAGAGAGAAAATGCAACTTCTCAAAATAATGAAAATCCTAATCCGGGAGGGAATGGGGGCATTATATAACTTCAATTTCACAGTCCTTTTCCTTATTTTCACTTCAAATTTTGTCGTGGTCCTAATCTCAGCGAGATTCGTGGACTGACTGAAAAGAGATTCAGTCTCGACGAATCTCGCTGAGATTAACTAGTCCGAAAAGAATTGGGTGGAGGCCAACTTCATGATAATTCATTTTTTTTATGTAAGCACTAAAACGATTGCTGCGACAAAAATTGGGGCGGGGTTCAGCTCCCCGGCACGCTACGTGCCTGTTGCATTAAGCTCCCCCTAGCCCCCCCCCCCCCGGTTCCGGCACCTATGGTTCTATACTATTTTAAACATTTTAATCACAAGGGAGGGGGTGGGTGGGTCCCCACTCTGAATCCGCCAGTGATTAGATCAAATTCATTAAAAAAATTAAGTCGAGCTAGAGTGGTCGAGCTCATTCCGGATTTCAAATATCTGCCGTTTATTTCCAAGATTAGCGTGCAAAATCTGTTTCCTTAGGTTTTTTCCCTTAGAAGTACGAGTTCCACTTCTAAAGTTGAATACGTGTAAGAAAGAACTTTGAAACACATTTTGATTTTCAGCCTAGACTGGTATATGAGTACATGAATCATATATGTATATATATAGTTGAAGAAAAAGTAATTATACCTGATAGTTTTTAAAGCGCATAAACATGCATATTCTATTTCAAAGTACGTGCATCAATGAGTAAAATAACACTTTTCTTTACTCTCCTCAAACCATTGAATTTGATCTTGGGATGTATAGAAAGCAATGCGGGAGATCAGAATGATATAAGAGATCTAGAATTTCATCGCCACTCTTATCGAAAGTTAAGTGGCCCTTGGCTCTCATCTCTCATCTTTGTGCAGAATACCATCTTGTATTTTATTACCCTGGGAATGGACACTCAGTCAATTGAAAAATGAAACCCAAAAATCTTAATTAGGAGTTTGACCTTACTATAAAGAATATTATATCATTCTCTTTTTGCAAAGTATGGATTACACTATATATTGCAAATATTCGAGGATTTATATATTTTAAATTTCAGTATTTCAACCTCCAAGACATGAATCTGGGATGGTTCGCACCTATTCTGTTTCGCGCTGAGATGATTCGCACCTCCATGTTTCGCACCTCCCTCGGAGCGAAACATCTCACTGTATTTAGATATTTTTCTCGTGTTATTATTGCTCTGAAATTAATCATAAACTATATAAGAATTGAAATAAGTTATTAAAAAACTATTGAAACGGTGTTTGCATTTATATATGCGCCGCTAGGAAAATGTTTTTTTAGTTTTCGTTGGTTTTTTTATGAAGCCTTTGAAGCTATGGCCTTATTATATAGGTTCAGAACAAGAGGTATTAATTGTGTTGTGATAACAATTATAGCACGTCTTTCACTTGAGATTTCCCTGTATTTTTATAAAAAAGAAAATTGGGGTGTTATTGCAGGTAATTAAGTACCACAGATCTAAAGGTGGGGATAATTTAATTTCCGTTCCGATATATTTATTAATTAATAATTATGTCATTGGAGAATGACATGCTAATTACTGAAAAATACACTCAAAAATAACACATAACGTTATATAGTTCTATATGCAGAATCATTACTCCTTGTATAAGGAATAATTTGGGATAAATATTCAGGGACACACTTATTGAGGATCTTGTACAGAGTGATAAGTTTAGAGGAAATTGTATCTTTTAAAACAACTTGCAAACGATTGATAGCTCAAATTCCGTATATGCAAAATAATACTAATTTTTCATAGCACACATATTTATTGTCGGATTCATTTAAATACTATTTTAAGCAGCAAATAAAACTAAATATTTAAGATATGGCCCTACTCAAGTGACTTTTTAAAATTTATTTTCTAATTCACTTATATTCTTGTAATATCTACGATAAAAAAAAAAACTATGTGTTTACTATTTATGTTTACATAATATGTCAGTGTTTATTCTACCGACACCGGCTACTTAAAATTAACATTTACATGTACATGTTTCATAAATCATTCATTGTTAAGAATGTATTCGATGCGAAACATCGCGGTGCGAACCATCTCAGCGCAAAACAGAATAGGTGCGAACCATCTCAGCGCGAAACATGTTTAGGTGCGAAACATCCCGTACCCCAAGACATGAGGGCTTTGAAAATTGTATTCCTTTTTTTATGCTTGTTGCACTTTTTTTCAACTCTTAATTTTTTTTGAGAAATATAATTTTTCTTTTTTTTCCTTATAGGTCTTTTTCTATGGACGAATCACAAATTCTGAGATTAAATGTAGGTGGTTACATTTACACAACCACAAGATCCACTCTTGTCAAATATCCAGACTCCATGTTGGGAGTGATGTTCAAAGGCGATATTCCATCCAAGACAGACCAGGATGGAAATTTCTTTATAGACCGTGATGGACAAATGTTCAGATACATACTTAATTTCTGTAGATCTGGAAAACTATGTCTGCCACAAAATTTTTTAGAGTTTGATTTACTTGAAAATGAAGCAGATTTCTTTCAAATTCAGCCTTTAATTTCAAGCATTGCAACAGCTAGACAGCATGAAAATAAAGAGAATTTGGAAGTTCATTATGTGGAAATTGTAGAAGTAAGAACTGGTACTACAGCAACTATGCCTTCAAAGAATTCTAGAGTTAAGACAATTTTGCTCGGAAGAAAAGAAGATTTACTTGCATTGCCTTCGAATATCATAGGTGAAGAGGCAGCAGAACGTTTGGAGTGTAAAAACGGATCAAATTATGTGGAACTAGAAATCTATGGAAGTAACATGAGAATTCAGCTAGCTGACTTTTTAAGTAACAATGGCTGGATCAATGAAAATTCTGACTTATCATCCTCATCTTGTTTACCAAAGGGATCAAATATTCTATGTATCGAACAAAGTTACAGAGACAGATGGAAGATATACAGACATATATGTAGATAGATTTTGTTCACAGACTTTGCTACAGTTCTTACAGAATTACATGTGTCACCTTTTATATATCTGTATTTTAATATTGTACATTTTGATTAACGGTAACAGGATTTCAAAAATTGATTTAAAGAAATATAAGAAGAAATGGAAGATAAAATTCAAAGTATTCTATAATAGTAATGCAAATTCTTTCATGCCATTTTTTAAACCTGTTTTACACTGTACTACATGTACATTTTCTGACGAATCTCATTGTTTATTCATTTTAAGACATAGGTGCTTTGTGAATAATTGTTAATTAATAAATTGTTAATCAATAAATTGTTAATTATAAACATTCTCAAAACCTCAGAAGGTGTTGTATGCTCCTGCAATACAATGGAAAAGAAATAATTGTAAGCTGAAATTTGGTTCTATTGAAATGCCCTCAAAGCATTGAATGATAAATATATCTGCTTTGAAACACTAATATCTTTTATTTCTATGTAGATCCTCAATTAAGGGAACCATATAAAACTGTTTACGATTAATATTTTGAGAGATCGATGTCGGGGTTTCTTCTCTAGTGTAACAGACAAGTAGCAAGCCATTGGAGGGTGGGTGGGGGTGGTGTTTCTAATTCTGTTGGTTTTTTTTGTTTTTTTAAGGCAAATTAAACATTTTCTAAAATTTACATACATGTATTATATAAAAATATTTTTCTAAGCAAACTGTCCCTTCCAGATTTATGCATATAACAAAGTCTACCTCCTCCATTTTGTATCTGAACATATATTTTATTGTATATATATAATTACTTTTTATTCAAAAGGTTTGTATACAAGTTCTTTAAACTTACGTGATTTTCCACTTTTAAGTCTAGTTAAGATATGTTGACCTTGAACCACTTGTTATATCATTTAACTGACTTTAGAAATTATTCAATCTACTTAGACATTCTGTTATCTTGAGCGATAACTTTCAAACAATTTTTTATTTCTCAAATTACTGTAGTATTCAGGCATGCAGATCCAAACATATGGCGGAGTTTTCATCAAGTGATTCAAAATTAAGTTAGATAAATAATTTAATATTTAAAAATTTGAGTCTATTTTCTAATACTACCAGTTACATGGTGAAAAATAATTTCAAAAAGCTCACAAAATGATAAAGAACAATACTATCCCCTAAACTAAAAAGCAATCAGTTGATCCGATAGTCGTTCTGACGTATGTGTTCGAAAATATAATTAAATGGTTTATAAACAGTCAATCTTGTTTTTTTTTAAATAAATGTTTTTATTATCATTTACATGCAATTAAAATCCCTTTCTTTAATTGTGTCTTTTTACGGTTTAGAGAGATATGAAATTCAAAATAGATTTCAGAAAAAATAAAATAATTTCTTTTTAAATATAATTAAAGAAAGAGAAAGTCTTTGCATCAAAACACAACAAGATGATGAAATGTGTATATATGATCGGGATCGAGATGCAGAAAACGTTTTAGCAGAGGAATATAATTTCTGTAAAATATGATAAATATTATGTAAAAACCATTAATATTGACATATATAGAAAAGGTATCTAAGAAAGTTTGATACAGATATTCATTTTAACTCTCTATGCATATTAAAATGTTGTATATTATATCGTAATTTTAAGAATCGTTACTCATGGAGGAAACGTACGCGTACAAACTCAGGGGCTCGTCACGAAGTTTTTTCAACCTTTTATATCTACCACCTCTATACAAGTTGTATTTTATTGCATAGAGATGGTAGATATAAAAGGTTGGAAAAAACTTCGTGACGAGCCCCTGTGGTACAAAATGAAAAATTTCCTCACAGATTTATTGATCAAGAAGGTTTTATTTTTACCATTAATTTTTTTTAACCAAATTTTGTATTATTCATAGGTTAATCTCTTAAAAAAAAGGCGACATATGGCTATGTCAATGCACTAATCTTATACATATTATAATGTTTTTTTTTTACATAATTGATAGTGATATAAACACTAAAGTTGAAAATTAGATGATAAACATATTGGTGATAAAGATATATTGAACTGATTACATTTTTCTCTGTTGGTTAGTAAAGTGAATTTTTGTTGAAGTTTGGCCTTTATTTTTTATATTACCTGTTCTTCATTTTTTTATGAATACAACCTTTATTACTTTTCTTTTACTGGTAATTATTACAAGCTTCAATTTCAAAGGATTAGATATTTCATAACTTACATGTAAAGAAATGTTGTGAGTTTCATGTGACACAAAGTGCAGGTTAATGAAGTTCTTGGATTTTGAACAAAAGTGATTTTCAGTGTCTTTGATTTATTGGAAACTATTCACTGGTATTCAATGCGTTAGTAGAATGGGTGGCTGCAGGAGTAATATATCGTAACATTTAAATATTAGTAGATTTTTAGGAATGAAACTAATTTCATACCTAAGAAATTTCTTCATTATTGCCACCTCATCTGAATTGCTATACATCTCTCTCTTTCTGACAGATGGAAACATCAATGCAACCTGTGAAGGAATACTTCACGGTATCGGTGGATGTTGCAAGAGGAGTGACTTTTGTCAGTGGAACAACTTTTGGCAAACAGTTTCTTCTTGAGAACCTCAGTAGAATGGCCAAAACAAACATTTTTTCTGCCTTCCTTGCATTTTGCCGAGAGAAAATGATAGGTACTTGTATTTGAAAATTTTATAGGGATGAAATCATAATTGAAAATTCAATCGATGTCTGAAGTACATGTACAAAATTAGATCTATATGAATTTTATTTTAGATTCTCATATTTCATTTATTTTCTGTAAACTGAAAGTCCTTGTATATGAAAGTTTAGATTTATTGTCAAGAAATATAAATGTCTACTCCATTTTCAAAGAGCTTTTCAGCTTTTAGTACATGTATAATTTAACATCTTGAGAGCAAATTGAGAAATACACTTATGTGCAGTTTCTTTTCAGGCTGTTAGTGAAAAGTTTCTTGATTATGTTAACAATGATTTATTTGACAGATTGAATTGAAGCACTGTTTTCTCTTAAATGCAAAAATTATCAAATAGTAAGATATATCTGTAATTTTCCAGATTCAAAGAGAGTTGACATCGAGGAAAGTCTTTCCAATTCAAATTCTAAGTCACCAAAAACCATGAAGGTTTTGTATCCAGAAGAAACAGCTTTTGGATCAACTTCAGAAATTTCATTGAGGGAAACATCAGGTACTGCTGCTACAACATGTGTACATGTTTTGGTGGGTTTTTTTACACCGGAAAATTTATTTTATATAATAAAAACTTATTTTAAAAGAATACCTTCTTTACATGATAACATTGGGGAAATATTTGATAAAGAAAGCATAGCAATGTACAATAAAATCCTGGAAGAAGGTTATCAGTAAGATATTTGGAAAGTTTTTACCCAGTAAATGAAATACCTTTACTATAAATAAGTCATAAAACTTTTGTATAGGTAAAAAGGCAACTAAGAGTGGCAATGAGACTCACCAACACGATGACTCATCTGACTTGGACAATGATGTAGAGAGCAATGTAACCAATGCAGATATTGTGAGCAATGGTTGGTCATTGCAAAAAGAGAGACAACCAATTTGTACACAAGAACTTGAGGACAGTGATCAACTAACAAAAGGTACATAAACTTCATACTAGACTAGTATTACTAGTATGCTTATGTTTAATATTTAATTTTCTTCTATTCTGATGATTTTCATTGCTCTTCAACGATTTTTCTTTTATGTTTCTATAATATACATGTAGTATATATAGATAGTACTACAAAATATATACGGTACATAAAAAAACATTGAAAATTTTGGAATTTTAATTTTTTTCTGTTGAAACAATGTATTCATGTGAGGGTAGTATTTTCAAAAGGAAAATCTTAAATGACAAGTACTATTGTTTTGAGAATATTATAAGTTATAACTTGATACTTTGTTGATATATATTGTTAAAAATGTTTTAGATGTGAAGCCTGAAGTGGATTCTGAGATGGATATCACAGAGTGTGGAAACATTGCAGGGAATGGAGAAATCCCAGCAGGCCAGAAGGACCACAGCAGGAATGAAAAAGGTAATCTTCATGAATGCTTCATGAGCTGAAATCTATACAATGGGGTCATTGAGGAATAAATATTGAAAATTTTGGCTGTAGTTCCACTTCAGAATTTTAGCTGTATGGGGAAAACAGTTTGACGGGTCATGAAGTACAGATTCTGTACATATATACATGCATGCATAAAACTTGCAATTTATGGTGCACTATAACATGTGTTAATTAATTATCCTACACAGCTTTCGGAAATATTTAACACATAGAATTGTTTGGTGACATTATTTATCTTATAGCTTGCCCCAGAAAATCTTTATATATCATCAGCCACCTTGTAGGCTGAAGTGTTTTAAATGAAATGCAAATCAAGAATAATTAGTATTGCATGAAATTTTACTGTAAACACAATCACTCTTCAGTTTTATTGGGGTTGGTTGTACGAAAACAAGTAAGTGAAGTGGCTCAATATTTTGATAGGAATATCTTCAAAGACATATTAAGAATTGCGATCAACTGAAAATTATGAAAAATTTCTTTGCAAATTTGTTTTACATGTGTCCAAAAAGCCATATTATTTTTTTTTTATACAAAATAGAAGACTGACCTTAAAATAAATTGTACAGTGTTTAAAGTGATTAAAACTTGGTGCCTGTACTTGAAATGCATGGAGTAGAGCTTATATACGTGTACCTAGTTTATTTTAAATGTCTCTATTTTTTTACTTCCAATTTGATGTTGCTTTTTTTTTTGTAGAAACGAGTACCAATAAGGGTGTTGTAAATGATCAGCACCAAGAAACCAAGAACAGTTTATCCATGGAAACTGTAGGCAGCAATAGCACTGAGATCATTGATTCCATTGTCATCAAGCAGAAGCCTGATTGGGATGACCAGGAAGAGGGAGTGGGGGTAAACGATGAAGACATGCCTGACTCACTGCAAGAAAATGAAGAGAACAATGAGGATGGCTTGAACAGTGCAGATGAAGAGGAGATTGATGAAAACAATGAGATCCTGAACGAGAGTGACGGTAATTCTATTGATGTGAGAGTAATCAGGCCTAAAGAATTAGGCAATCAATTTGAAAATACATGCAGCAGGAAAGGGTTTTTTTATCTTTATTGCTAGAGATTTGAAAAGGGGAATAATTCAGTTTTCATTTTATTATTCTAAATGT
The DNA here is from genome assembly GCF_025612915.1 of Magallana angulata. Taxonomy (NCBI): domain Eukaryota; kingdom Metazoa; phylum Mollusca; class Bivalvia; order Ostreida; family Ostreidae; genus Magallana; species Magallana angulata. The sequence continues at coordinate 31,874,323 of NC_069111.1, forward strand.
AAAGGTATTAAGGTGGCTCGACACACCAATGCATTATTTGATGGATCGATGAAGAATTCTCTTTGAGAAATGATTATTCAAAAATGACACCTATATTGGCCTCTGATTATTTTATATGAATTTTTTTGTATTTTTTTATAGAAACCGGAAACATCATTTTAGCTGCGAACAAGATATATTAGAGCTAAAAATTTGTAATCAATTAATGCACAATACAATTATCTATAAATACATATCAAAAACGGCCAGATAAACTTTGAAATAATTTTGTAAAAAAAATATTTATGAAAATGAAAAAAAAGGATTGTAGATATTTTTTAAATCTATGGATAAAAACTGCAGATAAACTGTTACTCGCATTTAACAATTGCTGTACGATCATATTTCAACAAGAAATTGAAACCAAATAGTGAAATTAAAGTATAAATGGAAAATTTTAAAATCGAACCGATCCCGATTGTAATTAAACTGATCCCGAACGAAATCACATAAAGTTAGAATGACTCAGAATTTTGCAAAAATTTCAGGTTGTTTAGCTGTAAAATGGTTTTGTCAATTATATCAATTACTTAGAAAAAAAACTGCAGTTTATTTGTAAAATTTCAATTTTAAAATAATTCTGATCAGGATCCTTTTTTTTACAATCGGGATCGGTTCAAATTTGATAAATAGCAATTTTTCCAAAATTTCGCATTTTCATTTCAATTTCTTTGTAAAATATCATTGTTTAGTAAATAGTTTATGTGACTATATGTTATTTTTAAAATTTTATCCATAGATTAAAAAGATATTAAAGAATTACAATTTTGATTTTCAGAAATATTTTTTTAATTAAAAAATTAAACACTTGACCAAATGATCTTTGGCATGAATTTATTTATAATTATATTACACATTAATTGACAACAAGTTTTAAGCTCTAATATATTCTGTTATGTAGAAAATAGATATTACTGCAATCAAATGGATAGACTTTGTTTCTTTTTGTGTTAGTGCTATAAACTTGTGAAAATGTTTGAGGAAGTTCCTTAGTACTTTAATATTTTTTTAACAGAAGAAAGAAAAGACACAGGTGATATAAGCCAGGCTGGAGTTTACACTGTAGGAAATAATATGTATCTATTGCCAAAACATGATACCTTGATTTCCTTAAACAGCAAAGGTAAAAAAACTTATTTATTCTTAGATTGCCTAAATTTACCCTACTTTTTTTGTGGGTATGTTCATGAATAATGTTTTTTGCCATGGTAACTTGGCTACAAAAGGAAATCTGATTTTGAAATGGGCTAAATTGTCAGTGTAAATTGTGTATAGATAAATCAAACCACTTATTTGATTTAATTATAGGAAGCAAAATTTTGAATGCGAAGACAACAGGAGGAGAGGAGACACAGGCTGTAAAGCACCAATCGCAAGAAGTAAGAAAAAAGGATGAAGACACAGGGCTGGACAACAGTGCTGGGAAGAAGATTCCAAATTATCAGCTCCAGTTCAGACATCCAAAAACTGGGAAATTTTGTAGTTATAAGCAGCTGAAAAGAATAGAAAATGTTAGAAATTCTTTGAACAAAAGGCAAAAGCAAAGTCAAGAAAATGAGAAGAATTTAGGTAGTGGTGATTGTGTGAAAGAGAGAAACCAAGATGAAGAAGAGGAAGGAGACAGGAATAGAGTCCAGACAGTTTACTACGTCCATAAGGTTTGTACAGAATGGAAATGTCACTGTGGCCAGACATTCTCAAGTCTGCCAGAATTTGCAGAACATGACAAAGAATATCACAACACTAAGCTGAAGCTGTGTGAATATTGTGGACAATTTATGAAACGAGCGAAATACAGGTACCATGTGAAAAGCCATTTACCGGTCGTCAAGAATTATCAGTGCAGTCTGTGTGAGAAGAAATATGTCAATCGTCTGTGCTTGAAAAAGCACATGGAGTTTACTCATGACGGAAAGAGGTTGATCTGTGATGAATGCGGAAAAGAGTTCAAAGGCTGGGCGTCTCTTTACAGGCACCAGCTAACTCACCAGAATATCTTGAACCACCTGTGTACATTCTGTGGTAAAAAGTTTGTGACAAATTACGGCATGATGTCACACATGCGAGTGCATACTGGAGAAAAACCTTTTTCCTGTGAGTACTGTGGGTTGAAGTTTAATCACAACATTAGCAGACGCAATCACATTAAAAAGGCCCACCCTGGATGTGAAATTCATGACTCTGGAAGGAGTGCTTCTCATCAGGACCTTGATGCTGTCTGACTTAAAAGGACACAATGAGACTATATTTATTCATCTACATGTGTGATTCCATGCATATTTATAAATATTTAGGTGTGCTTTCACAATCATTTTTTTATTTTGTTCAAAATTTGCATTGTTCATTGCTTTTGGTCGTTGTGTTCCATCTTCTCTCCAGTTTCTTTTGAATTTGTGTTGATAATAGTTGGTTATGAAGAGTTCCAATTTGTACACATTATCTTCATCAACTGATCAGTTTTGTGTTAGATTTGTTCAGTCAACATTTTTAAAAACTGCATATAATGCTGAAATATAGGTTGGAGAATTGAAAAATCAAAAGGTTGTCAAAATGTCATATTTTCTAATTTAAACATTTAAAAAAATCAGTGAGTATGTAAACATAATGTAGCATTCATATTGTTCAAAACACAGCAATATTTTTTTTCATGATGATCTGAAACAATATGATGTTGCGAATGAATACTCAATCTTATACATGTAAATAACAACTGAGGACATGCTTTTGTTGAATGTTTTCAAAGTTGTTGAATATTACAAAATAAGAACTGTACATCTATCTAGAGTTTAAGTATTTTATGACCTGTTTTAAATTTGGTGCAAATGGTCAAGATTGATCTCAAAATATTGAGAATCACAGAATCAGTAGAATGTGTTCCAATATTGTTGTTATAGTTGTTTTTGTTTTGCATATATGTTATTTAAAAGGTTAACTTTAAAAATTGTAAAAATAAATCAATCATGATCGTACATTATTGTTGGTCATTCTGTCATATACACAAGTTTGTCATGGTTAAAGTTGATCAGGAAGTGTGTATCTTTTAAATCTTTTATAGATTCCATGACATTTAATTTGGAATTAAACCCAGTCAAATAATATTTTGGATATATAATATTAAATTTTTTAAAATTGAATACAAATTCTACCAACCATCCTCAGCAATATTAAAATGAAATATGTGTACATTGTTATAATACAGCAAACCGGGTTATCTTTTATTTGAACTGTATCCAAATAATTACTATCCAGAGAAATGGTGCAGTGGCGTCGGAAGCAAATTGAAAGTGAAAGGGGGGGGGGGGGGGGTGTTATATACATACGTATATTTTATTGATAAAGACAACATTTTTATATATTTCATTCATATTGAATTAATTTCCTTTTGTAGACCGAGTGGTATTTTATGTTTGAAATTTAATTTGTTTGATCATTTTAGAAATACATTGCCGCATCTGTTTGTGATCTCTCATGTTGACATCTCCCTCCTCTCCCTTATCCATTTCTCACAGTGATCCCCTGTTTATTGCCATTTGTTTATTTTCGTTTATCTGATTGATGGTCAGATCTTAAGACTTGCGTGTCTTTGAATTTATTATAGTAATTCCCTCCTGTATCCTGTTTTGAGAATTTATGTCTTTGAGCGTTCCCCAAATTTTGGTTCCATCTTGGAGTTATTTCATTGGTCCTTTATAGAAAAAGGGGAGGAGTTGTCAAAGATGAGACATGCGGGATTGATAATTATTTGTCACTCTCACTTTGGATTTCTTTTTAAAATGATGTTTCTTTAATTGTGATTTTGAACTTTAATAAATTCTAAATTTTAAAACTGGATATTTTTATTTACGTTACATTACGTAACCAATATTACGTAATCACAACATGGTGGAGAATCTAAATTCGTATTGTGCTTCTTTTGGACTATTTTTGCGTTAATTTATTGAGTTAAAAAAACAAAACAATGTTTACGCCTGTACGAGGACTAAACAGTGATTTTAGTACACCTCCAACTGTTATCAATATGGAAGCAGGGCTAGATGACACTCCTGTCTTCAATCCTCGAAGTTCACTAAATTATTCACGAGGAAACAATGTTTCATCAATTTCGGACAAAGTATCTTTGAAAAAATTCAGTGGATTTAGTTCCGAAAATGGCAAAAACTTTCTTATGGAATTCGAATCATTTTGTATATACCAAAATCTTACAACTGATGATAGACGTGTTGCAGCTTTCCATCTCCATCTATCTGGACCGGCATTGATTTGGTTTAATTCGTTAGAGATCCCTGTAAAACGCACATGGTTTACCTTAAAAAATGCGTTTACAGAGCAGTATGCAAAACAGGGAATGTTTGACCCTGATATGGTTGCAGAGAGTGCAGTTTTCGAAGCGCTGAGGTTGGCATCTTCACAGCCCTTGGAAGATTTTCACAGCAAGATAATGGAAAAGGGTTCCCGCCTGCAAAAACCCGAGAGAGATTTAATCACAAAATTCGTCAACGAACTACCTGATCAGTTGGCATTTTTCGTACGGACAGCGTCCGTTAAATCTTTCAAGGATGCTTTGCAACAAGCAAAGTTAGGCGAGGCCTATGGATATAGATCCCTTTCCGCCACAGCACCAATGGTCGCAGCCGTACAGCCAGCAGAGTCGAACACCAACCAGGGCCATAATCAACACCTCTTTAGCATGTTGCGCGACATCAGTCATCGTCTAGAAAAACTAGAGGCACCAACTTCTAGACCGCGGACTGGACGTGACCGGGATTTACCTACCTGCCACGCGTGTGGGGGAGCAGGACACTTGAAACGAAGCTGTAATTGGACCGGGCACGGTTCCCCAAAGTCTCAAGCAAAGTGCCAGATCTGTTTCCAGACCGGACATACCGCCGCGGAATGTCGTCTGTTCGCTACAAAGAAAACAGTCCGTAATTCCGAACCAAAAAACGCACAGCGCCCGGGATAAATGCGGCATCTGTCTTGGGCTCCAAGAATGACGTGTCAAATGGTGCCGATAAGTGTGACATTTCTCAGCAAGGAAAACTTGTGTATTTACCTGTACGTTTTGGTTCTAATTCAGTTTCTGCACTTTTGGATTCGGGTAGTACAATCAATATCATTTCATCCAAATTTTACCAAAGTTTGGGCTCAAAATCAAAAAGTGCTCTCTCACCCTCTGAAAATCCTCAAGTCAAATTAGCAAATGGCCAGTACGTTAATATTTTAGGTACTACCAGAATTCATATGCAGTTACCCGATAGGGAATCCAATTCAGTGATTCCAGTGTTTGTGCTTCAGGAATTATCTCATCCAATTATTCTTGGAACTCAGTTTTTAATGTCATTAGGGATTGTGTTAGATTTTAAATCAATGTCTGTATATATGGATTCTTACTCGCATATTAAGGTAAGGAATGCAAATTTTGTAACATTACCTCCGCATTCAAGCATGATTGTCGAAGCAAAAATACCAAAACATGTTAGTATTGGTTTAACTGGTGTATGTTTACCCAGTGAAGCTATGATGAATAGAGGTTTGATGGTAGCTAAGTCAGTTGCTTTAGTAGATATAGGGCATACTATGCCAGTCAAAGTTTTGAATGTTTCTGACAAGAATGTAAATATAGGTAGAAACAATGTTATTGCTTATTTTGAGCCTTTGAATGATCATGTTATCTCCAACCTGTCTGAAAATGATGCCTTAAACATGTGTGCAAATGTATGTGTTAATAATACTGGTGGCGAGTCATCTGAAAGTTTAGAAAAATTTATGACAAATTTTACCGTTAATGCTGAATTGCATGCTGACGAGAAGATAACGTTGCAAAATACACTTTGGGCAAACAAAGACTGTTTTGTTACCGCTGAAAATCCTGATATTGGTGTCACGAATATTGTTCAACACACAATTCATCTCAAACCAGACGCGATCTCTAAACATCACAAGCCGTACAGACTTCCACCCGAAAAACGGGAAGTGTTACGTCACCAGTTGGATGAATTATTACGTCAAGGCATAATCGTACCTGTGAATGAAAACGAAGATTTGCCGATTACAAGTCCCATTGTTTTAATTTCAAAGCGAAATAAACCTGTCGAAAAACCGGAATCTATTACAAAAGAGTACAGTATGACATCATACCGATTTTGCTGCGATTTTCGATACCTAAACTCGCAAAGTCAGGATTTCCGGTACAATATACCGAATTTACAAGAACTCACAGAATCCTTTTCTGAGAAAACACCGAACTACATTAGTAGTATTGATCTTAGTTCCGGATTCTTTCAAATGGGTATTTCACCGGAATCAACAAAGTATACTGCATTTAACACCTGTTTTGGAACTTATAAATTCAAACGCTTACCGATGGGACTGAAAACGAGCCCGAATTCATTTCAAATGTTGATGGATAAAGTTTTCAGTGGAATGACTTTCCGATCTGTACTGTGCTATATTGATGATGCAATTGTTGCCTCATCAACATTTGAAGAACATATTAAAGACCTCAACGAAGTTTTTCAACGTTTGAAAAACGCCGGACTTAAAATCAATCCTAAAAAGTGCGTATTCGCCCAATCTTCGTGTAAGTTTCTTGGTCATGTTGTATGCAAACATGGAATTAGTCCCCCATCCGACAAATTACAAGCTATTGAAACGTTACCTGAACCGAAGAACACTAATGAATTGCGACGTACTCTTGGACTTTTTAACTGGTTTCGGAAATTTATACCAAACTATTCTGCAGTTGCTAACCCGCTGAATAAACTTCTTAAGTCCAATACAAAATATAATTGGACTGATGAGCAACAATCAGCGTTTGTGGAATTAAAACGTTTATTGTTACAAAGTCCTGTGCTGGCCTTTCCGCGTTTTGACTTGGAATTTAGACTAGCAGTAGATACGTCTAGCAAAGGAATAGGCTACATGTTATACCAAAAACATCCTGATGGTACTTCCCGTGTCGTACGATTTGGATCCAAAGGACTAACAAAATGGCAAAGTTCATATGGACCGACAAAATTAGAACTTTTAGGCATGGTTACCGCTATTCTTGATTGTTCAACATATTTAAGCGGGAAGCACTTTATAGTAGAATGTGATCACCAAGCTTTGAAACCCTTGTTTCAAAAGCAGTTACGCGGTGCGATATATGAACGGTGGCTAGCTTTGTTACAACGTTATGACTTTTCCATCGAGTACAAACCCGCAGCCCAGATGGTGGTACCTGATGCATTGTCCAGAAATTCTAATTTTCCGTCAGTGATGGAAGCAAGTCCGGACGAGGACGACCCGTTTTTCCCGTATGTATCGGAACCACAAACGTCAATTACTTTACCAAACGGACAGTGCCTCAAATCTTTATTAAGCCAAGATCTTGTTTGTAGCAATTTTGTAAATGTTGAAAATGTGTATGATGCAGACACTGAGGACAATTTAGAAATTCCCTGTTATAATCCCAAAACAGCAGGTGTAAATTTTCCTATTAAGTCACACATGCGTGAAACGTCTATACAAATTAAGGACTTAGCGCCTAATATCGATAATGATTTAATTGCGACCGACGGCGGGGAATGCAGCAGTACTGGTCACAACCATCTTGATGTAACTGATGAGCACACTTCTCATGAGGTCAGTTCCGATCAGCCCGTTCGTGGTGAATTAGAATTGGATACATCAACACGCTCGCGTCCGCAGATAATTAATGAAATTGGTGTGACTGAGGATTTTATTATCCAATTACAAAGAAATGACCCAACCCTAATGCAGCTTATCTCTTATCTGAAAGATGGTGAACTACCGCAATCTCAAAAAGCAGCCCGTGAAATTCTACTGAAACATACAGACTTTGCAATCTTTGACGGCATTCTGTATCATTCAAAAATCGTGAAATCTAAGAGATCAAAAACTTTAAATCCATACCAGATGGTATTACCCCATGATTTAGTATTAAAAGTCCTAGAGATATACCACGATTCTCCAATGGGCGGACACGGAGGAATTCAGGACACATTGGACAAAATAAAAGAACATTTCTACTGTCCAAAATTGGCCACACTTGTGTATGAATATGTCAAATCATGCGACTTTTGTCAAAAACGAAAAATGACACAAAATGCTACAAAATCTAACATAACAGCATTTCGAATGCCATCAGAACCCTTTGAAGTCTGGGAGATTGATTTATATGGGCGCTTACCCCCGACATCGGATGGCGATTCTTACATTTTCACAGCTGTGGATTTGTTTTCAAAGTATTTGTTTGCAACACCAATTAGAAACAAAGATGCGTTAACGGTATCTAATGCACTGTTTAAATTGTTTACATATTTTGGTGTGTGTAATACACTTATTAGTGACCAAGGCAGTGAATTCATCGCAGAAATTACCAGGGAACTGTGTAAAACTCTCCATGTCACTCAGGAGTTTACGCCAAGCTTTGTTCATCATTGTCTTGGGGCATGCGAACGAACGCATTCAACATTAGCTGAAAAATTAACACCATATATTTCAAATGATAGAAAATCCTGGAATAAATTCCTGCCAGCTGTGGTGTTTGCTATGAACACGTCTGCGAACTCCAGTTCAGGATTTTCATCTTATGAAATCATTTATGGACAGCGACCAAAATTTCCCTTAACAAATCCCATTAGAAATTTTGAAACAATGAACAAAGGTATACAAACCTACATGAAAGAACACACAGAGAAACTTAATGTTATTAGAAAAATTGCAAAGGAAAATGTGGAATACAAAGCAGAAAAAATGGTAACATCGGCAAATAAAACATCCAAAGAACTTAATATCCAAGAAAGAAGTTATGTATACCTACAAACCGAAACATCAGGAGAAGGACAAAAACTACAAAATCGATTCAGTGGTCCGTATGTTGTTGAACAATTGTCAAGTCCGCACATGGTGGTACTGCGTGACCCGGCGACTAACAAACTCCTAAACCCTGTACACCGGGATAGACTCAAAACTGCGTTTATACGGGAACCTACACCAACCAATTTTTTCACAGTTTCAAATTGCGCCAAACCAAAAACCTATAAATCGATAGAAACACAAACAGAAAAACAACATCAACCATCGCCCACTGAAGTTCGTAAGTCAGACAGAGCAAGAAGAAAACCCATAAGATTTAGAGACGACGATCATGTGAATCCAAACGAACTTCCAAACTTTTCCATTTCGAGTGAATCAGACGGTTATCATAAAATAAAACGTGTTTTAGGAAAACGCGATTCAAATTATTTAATTCAAATCGTTGGTGAACCGGCAGACAATGCAGTTTGGGTTCCGTGGTCTGCACTTAACAACAAAGCCAGACGCGCAATTGAAATAAGACCGCCACCTAATCTGTAATTTTCTTATGCATTCTGTTGATATATTTATTGACAGTGTGCTATATTTAGTTGTGTGTATTTTCATTTTACTGCAGAGTATGTTTGACCTGTAGTAATTTATGAAGATAACTGTTTACAAATTTTGTCATTGAATGTAATCACGGATGTTTTATTCCAAAAGGATTACATGTACAACTTTTGAAATGTAAATGAATTGTTTAGAATAGAAATGTATCTTGTCTGTATTGTGTTAACTTAGATGGATGCATCGACAAGGTTTAACAATTATGATACAAGTCGAGATATATTGAGAGTTCATTTTGTTTATGTCATATAAAAATATATGCAACTTTTTGTTGTGGTTTACATAGATATTGCTCTCTCTAACCAAGGATGTGTTATTCCGACAGGGTTATAATTTATGCAATTCTATAGTATTTGAGATATCTTGAATAATTGACATAGTTATTGCTGTTTCTAACCAAGGATGTGTTATTCCGACAGGGTTATATTTTATGCATTTCTATGGTGACTGAAATATTTTCAAGACAAGATTGATATAATTTAGTTGTTAAACTTTTCAGTAGTTTTTGTGTGCAAAGAATAAAAAAGTAAAGAAAAAAAAAAAAGTTTAAAAGTTAGGATAATGACCATGACATTGCAGTGTAAGGAGAATGTGTGAGTACATGTACTGCGCAAATCATGTACAGTGTGAAAGTGATAAAAATAATTTTCGGGTGACATGATCATTATCTTTTCAGTTGTGTTTAATGTTTACTTGCATGACTTGAGTTTTGTGTTTTTATATGGTGAGTAATGTGTATTTTTTTAATGTTTTTGCAGTATGATTTTATTGTCTTTATCAATTTTTTTTATATCTAAAATTGAATGTCAATTTTTTTTTCGGGGCGGATGTTATATACATACGTATATTTTATTGATAAAGACAACATTTTTATATATTTCATTCATATTGAATTAATTTCCTTTTGTAGACCGAGTGGTATTTTATGTTTGAAATTTAATTTGTTTGATCATTTTAGAAATACATTGCCGCATCTGTTTGTGATCTCTCATGTTGACATCTCCCTCCTCTCCCTTATCCATTTCTCACAGTGATCCCCTGTTTATTGCCATTTGTTTATTTTCGTTTATCTGATTGATGGTCAGATCTTAAGACTTGCGTGTCTTTGAATTTATTATAGTAATTCCCTCCTGTATCCTGTTTTGAGAATTTATGTCTTTGAGCGTTCCCCAAATTTTGGTTCCATCTTGGAGTTATTTCATTGGTCCTTTATAGAAAAAGGGGAGGAGTTGTCAAAGATGAGACATGCGGGATTGATAATTATTTGTCACTCTCACTTTGGATTTCTTTTTAAAATGATGTTTCTTTAATTGTGATTTTGAACTTTAATAAATTCTAAATTTTAAAACTGGATATTTTTATTTACGTTACATTACGTAACCAATATTACGTAATCACAACAGGGGAGGCTAGACTTATCATCAGAAATCTTGACATGGAAAAAAAACAATTAATTCCCAAAATCATAAAAATCCTAATCCGTGGGAGAGAGAGAGAGAGAGTATACCTATGACTCCAATCTTTAATACACTGTATGTGCCATTTTCCAAATCATGAAATTCCAAATACATGGGGGGGGGGGGCTGAACCCTCCCTGATGCTATGTTCCTAATGGTTAGGTCTAACTTTGCAAAAAAAGTAAGCCCCAGCCCCCCATCCGGTTCCAACGCCTAATTGGTCTACCCTAAATGCAATATTCAGCGAAAAAATGACCTAAGTTCCACAGCTGGTATTTATTATGGCGTCGAGCGAAGCTCGAAAGCCATCTAGGGATCGTACGTCCGGAAGTTACATTTTTACGAGCCAAAAAACTCAAATGAGTGCAAAGTTTTCGTATGTGTTTGAAGAAAAATAGATGACATACTTCAATTTCGAGCAGAACTGTATGTCAACAAAACAAGTTTGCAGATTCGAAATGGTTGCCGTCTTTAAAAATGTTCACATTTTATTGAAAACAATATGTCTCGGTTTCAGCGGATGAATACACTAGCACCGAGACACATGCGATAGCTGGGCTTACATACTCAATTTGGTTATGAAATGTACTAGCCTGCAAAATAGATTATTTTGTATCCATATCGAAAATTGACAATGCACAAATGTTTGATCTTGTAGAAACAAAACTTCCTAATCGAGCGATAAGTACATCTACAAACAAAAGTTATTTTAAACCAACTAGTGAACTACTTTCACTTTGTAAACAACGTGAATGGGTGCTTTCTTTTATCTACCCCTGATCTTTTCGGCCCGTGTCATTTGGATCCTTGTGAATTTTAGATGAAATTGATAATGAGAGACAGAGTGGTTATCAGCAGTATACAATATATAAGATTAAACACAATAATAATTTTAATATTCATTTTCATATAAAATAGAGAAAAAAAATCTAAAAAATTTTTAACTCCTAAGATATTTCTATAAACTTAAATTTTCAATTGAAATTCAAAACCTTTTAAGAATTAGGTGAGCAAATTTGTAATGAGTTGTTATTTTATTAGTTATGTGATAAATAACATTTTCTATTTTTAATTTTTTTTTATTTTCGATAATTTATGAAAAAAAATACCAGCTTTTGAACTTGGTCATTTTTTTGGGCAAAATATTGCATATAGGGTACCCTCATTGTACGGATAAGTCCTCCTACAGTTTTCAAAATAGGAAGTTGTTCTTTTGCAGATCAATTATACATATATCAGAGGTATGCATACTGCTAGGATTTTGATTTTCGATAATTTATGAAAAAAATACCAGCTTTTGAACTTGGTCATTTTTTGGCAAAATATTGCATATAGGGTACCCTCATTGTACGGATAAGTCCTCCTACAGTTTTCAAAATAGGAAGTTGTTCTTTTGCAGATCAATTATACATATATCAGAGGTATGCATACTGCTAGGATTTTGATTTTCGATAATTTATGAAAAAAATACCAGCTTTTGAACTTGGTCATTTATTGGCAAAATATTGCATATAGGGTACCCTCATTGTACGGATAAGTCCTCCTACAGTTTTCAAAATAGGAAGTTGTTCTTTTGCAGATCAATTATACGTATATCAGAGGTATGCATACTGCTAGGATTTTGATTTTCGATAATTTATGAAAAAATACCAGCTTTTGAACTTTGTCATTTTTTGGCAAAATATTGCATAAAGGGTACCCTCATTGTACGGATAACTCCTCCTACAGTTCTCAAGATAGGAATTTTTCTTTTGCAGATCAGTTATACATATATCAGAGGTGTGCTTATTGCTAAGAGTTTGGTTACTGATAATTTATGAAAAAAAATTGCTTGGATTTTGGTTACTGATAATTTATGAAAAAAAATCAAAAAATTTAGTCATTTTTGGGCAAAGTATTGCATATAGCATACCCTCATTGTACGGATAGCTCCTCTTACAGTTTTCAAGATAAGAAGTTGTTCTTTTGCAAATCAATTATACATATATCAGAGGTGTGCATATTGCTAGGATTTTGATTACTGATAATTTGTGAAAAAAATACCAGCTTTTGAAGTTAGTCAATTTTTAGCAAAATATTGCATATAGAGTAACCTCATTGTACAGATAACTTTTCCTACAGTTTTATAGATAAAAAGTTGTTCTTTTGCAGATTAATTGTACATGTATCAGAGGTGTGAATATTTCTAGGATTTTTATTTCTGATTATCTATGAAAAAAATACCAGCTTTTGAACTAAGTCTTTTTAGCAAAATATTGCATATGGGGTACTTTATTTCACTGGATATGGGTTGACATGGATTATGGTTACAGTTCGCATATAAAAAGAAAACCCGGTTAGCTGTCACATTGACAGCTTTTCACTTGTTAAAAAAATTATTTAGGTTTTTACTCTTCAAATTAACTTTAACTCGACGCCATTGTGGCCCTTCAGGCCTTTGATTTTTATAATTCATCAAAAGTCAAAAATCCAAGAAATATGCACATCTCTGTTATATATGTCCAATGGATCTGCAAAACAACTTTCCATCTTGAAATATCCATACAATAGTGGAGCACATGGCTCGGTGATCATGAGCATTAGGCAGGTAAACGAAAGGTCGCTGGTTCAAACCCCGCTGTGGTCAATTGATGTTGTCTGTTGTGCACCTGGGGCCCGTTTCTCAAAAAGGCCTACGTCCAGGCATAAGCTTAGTCCGGACTAAATCAGGGACTAAACCTCGAAACCAGACTAAGTTGCGTTTCACAAAAAGGCGGAAACTTAGTCGGTACTAAATTTGGGTTTAAATCTACGCCTGCTAATGGGTAGGCGTAAGTCCTTAGTCTGTGCACAAAAATGGCGAGTGTTTTGTTTTTAAGGCAAAATAAACAGAGAATTTAAATTTTTTGGTTTGTTTTACGTGTTATTAAGGGTAAAAATTCTCATCTATTGAAATATTTGTACATGTACGTATAAGTTTAAAAGATACCTATTGTTCGATAACTGTTTCTATTTCTAAATAAATTAAGATTAAATCAAATTGATAATTAATGGGCTTACCTTATTAAACGCGTGTAATATACATTACTACTCTTTAAAGAAATCTACTTTAAGTATGAAGAATTAAAGATGGTATACTCCGATAAATGATATAAACACAATAATTAAAAAGATGATATAATTCTAAATTGAACATGTATTCCCCAACAAGATAGATGTATACATAAGTACGAATAGATTATTGATTTTTAAATCAATACTCAGTAAGCATAGACTAGAATTTAATGTTTCTAATCAAATTTGAACCTTTGAAACGAAACAGATTTCAAAATATTGAGAATATTACTTTGAATAGGAGCAACGCAAAACGTTTACGGTTGTAATTTGTCCTTGTGTGTGGTTGTTTATTTTTTACCTATATTACTAACAACTTGACAACACGTATACATTCTCATTTTCATTTTTTTTACCCCTAGTATCTTTACAAAACTGCACGAAAGCTACATGTATTTTGATTGTTTATAAACTCGCATATAAACGTGCAAAGCGTGTATCAATTCATCGATTGTAATTCCTTTAAATAGGTATGGTTTACATGTACTATCAATGATCTTCGTGCTTGTATCATTTAACTGAATTGATCTTTATTTACTCGAGTTGATGATTGTTTTGTTTCATCATATTTACATGTAAGATGTATGTATATCAAGGGATGTTTTTTTCCCGAAGTTGTCGGCTTGCAATCGATGTTAAATATGAAGGCAATTATTCACTTAATCCTAGAATAAATAAGATTAATGAATTTGATTCCCGAAAATTCAAGGAAGTGTGCATGTGAAATTTATAATCTTCAAGAACCTTGACAAACGCTTGTCAAGAGTTCTTGATCTAGAATTGATACACGCTCTGCACGCTTTGAAAACATATATTTTTAAGTAATTAATATTTTAACAAAAATTGATTGTACATCAATCTAAATGCGAGTTTATAAACAATCAAAATACATGTAGCTTTCATGCAGTTTTGTAAAGATACTAGGGGTAAAAAAATGAAAATGAGAATGTATACGTGTTGTAAAGTTGTTAGTAATATAGGTAAAAAATAAACAACCACACACAAGGACAAATTACAACCGTAAACGTTTTGCGTTGCTCCTATTCAAAGTAATATTCTCAATATTTTGAAATCTGTTTCGTTTCAAAGGTTCAAATTTGATTAGAAACATTAAATTCTAGTCTATGCTTACTGAGTATTGATTTAAAAATCAATAATCTATTCGTACTTATGTATACATCTATCTTGTTGGGGAATACATGTTCAATTTAGAATTATATCATCTTTTTAATTATTGTGTTTATATCATTTATCGGAGTATACCATCTTTAATTCTTCATACTTAAAGTAGATTTCTTTAAAGAGTAGTAATGTATATTACACGCGTTTAATAAGGTAAGCCCATTAATTATCAAATTGATTTAATCTTAATTTATTTAGAAATAGAAACAGTTATCGAACAATAGGTATTTTTTAAACTTATACGTACATGTACAAATATTTCAATAGATGAGAATTTTTACCCTTAATAACACGTAAAACAAACCAAAAATTTAAATTCTCTGTTTATTTTGCCTTAAAAACAAAACACTCGCCATT
Organism: Magallana angulata; assembly: GCF_025612915.1. Taxonomy (NCBI): domain Eukaryota; kingdom Metazoa; phylum Mollusca; class Bivalvia; order Ostreida; family Ostreidae; genus Magallana; species Magallana angulata. The sequence continues at coordinate 31,889,880 of NC_069111.1, forward strand.
TTTGTGCACAGAGTAAGGACTTACGCCTACCTATTAGCAGGCGTAGATTTAAACCCAAATTTAGTACCGACTAAGTTTCCGCCTTTTTGTGAAACGCAACTTAGTCTGGTTTCGAGGTTTAGTCCCTGATTTAGTCCGGACTAAGCTTACGCCTGGACGTAGGCCTTTTTGAGAAACGGGCCCCTGGACAAGGCAACTTATCTACATTGTCTCAGTTCACCCAGCTGAAATTGGGTACCGGCTTACGCTGGGCGTTAACCTACGATGGACTTGTGTCCCATCCAGGGGGAGTCAATGATCTCATCCGCTTTGCACCACGGAAACCAGGGATACTCACCAGCCTTATGCACCTTCCTGGCACGGAGGAGGATTTAACTTTAACTTATTCTGCGAGAAAACGATTAAGTTCATCAGCTGATATGTTTTTCATAAATTATCAAAAATCAAAATCCAAGTGATATCCACATCTCTGATATATACAGTACAGGCAACGCGGATCCCGTGTTTCCCGCGACCCGTCACGGTATAAACACATCGAGGTGATCGGCCAGGTGAGACAGGTATACCGCGTTCCCATCACGGTAAACTCATCATCTACCTGTCCCCGCCACGGTAAAATTATCGATGGAAGAGTATCGTATACAAGCGGGAGTTATCTCCCCGAATGACAAATAAATTGCATGTTTCTTTATATTTAATGACGATATTTAACCAGATTTTGACAGAGATTATAATCGAAATACTTGGAGTCTTTTTTAATTTTTTTTTTATTTCATAGCTATTAATTAAATTATAAAAGTATTTAATTTAATACTTGTGCAGCAATTGCAAATAAAATATTTTCGAATCCATTATCATATTTTAAAAAGGTCGTTAAATTAAAAATTATCATGAAATGATTTTAATTGCCAATAAAATTATAAATGTGTACGCAGTGTGATTGTGTTTTCTTAACAATTAATTGGTCCGCCTACATTTGTATTGTTTGTTGTTGAAGTCCATGCGTGTCAACTAATCATGAGCAAGTGATTAAAAATTAGGGCTTCCTATAAAATTACCAACCCAGTATTTTTAGCACGTTCCGTTCATTTCTTACAAGGTCTTTTTGTGTAAAGAACATTTTTTGTGAATTCACGTTTTAGTGAATTTGTGTTGCGTTACTTTAGGTACATGTATGGCTCGTCGTTTGTCATTGCGCGAGGATTCCCACTTTCTAGTGCGTTACGTTTGCGACGACAATCTTTAAGTGCAAAGCCGTGTGTTCTTCAAGACTCAGTCTGACTTGAATATTCAGTGTGGAAATGAGAATGACGTTCAGTGGGGCCGGCCTGAGGAAGTCGATCGAGCTGTGGTCTTGCATACTGGATGTGAGCAGGACATGAGGGCCAAGCTGCGAGAGATGGAAGATGCCGGGTGTCTACCAGCCTCTCCTTTCTCATCAAAATCTTTGCCACCTTCGAATACGCCCCATTGTAATGCGAAAAGTCAAATTAACGTATATCTCTCTGAACTGAATTATAACAAATAGAGAGTATGGAGCCTTAGAGATACCCAGAGTTGCATAAAATTATGTAATCGAAAGATATTGTGGGTATCCCATGTGGTGTACCAGCTACCTGCCGTGACGGAGGTTAGCGTTCGCTCGCGACCGAGCCTCTCTCTCTCTCTCTCTCTCTCTCTCTCTTAACAGAATAACTAGATAAAAAATTTTGAGAAGGAAATGTTGTTAAACCGTTCTTTTGTTCTTTCACATTTCAAAGAAATTAAGAACATGTTTTGAAAGTGTTGCTGTTGATATTTCATGCCGATAAAAAAACATTTCAGTAAATGTATTGATATTATTTTATGTGTGCATGTACATGTAATCTTATTGAAAGCTTGACTAAAAATATATAAACCCGTTTCCTGTTATCGTAACCTTACCCCCCCCCCCCCCACCGCTTTATGACTGTCGGAGTTAACTTTATTTGACTTTAGTCCCAATTGTTTTACACAAAGGTGTGAAACCTGTGGCCGCACTGACAGGAAATCACTCTACGCTTGAACGCACAGAATACACAGGAATGAGGCAGGTAGATAATCTGTGTAACGATTGACCAAGAAGAATTCTACATGCATATCAAACAATTTTACTAATAGTTACATCAAATAATTAATTCATTTTACTGCGTTCTTTAACCGCTAAACGTGTTGAAGATGTTCCTTCCCGCAAAAAACCTCCATAATAAACTAAACGGGAGATAGGGAAAAACAACAACGAATTAAACTTTCCAAACACAGTATATCATGCATCACGAACATTGTAAAAAAACTAAACTGTTAAACATACCTCTTATTTTCTTTATTGAAAATAAAACTAATAGAACGAAACTTTATCATGGAGGAAACATGTGGTAGAGCTAGCGGGCTAATTTGATTGACAGATGCAGCACGTGGACTCAAATTTGAAATTGCATGATGGATTCAATCACAGTGTACCATAATCTTTTATGAATACTAATTTTATGAATATTTAGTATTGGATATTAGTATATTTCACATAAGTGTAAGTTAAATTACGCCTAAACGCCTCTCTCTCTCTATCTCTCTCTGTCTTTCCCCTCTCTCTCTCTCTCTCTCTCTCTCTCTCTCTCTCTCTCTCCTGTAAGTTGTTGTGCGATTAGACGAAGCCGTACGCGATATAGACTTTTTCTTTTGTCGTGAATAGGTGTGAAAACCCTCAAGGGCATGTCGTTTTCTACCCTGAGTTTGTTAATCACAACATTTATACACAGAAAATGATCGTGACTTAAACTGTATAATTATGTATACACAGGAAACGCATACTGATAACACGTTACGATTCCATGTGTTTTAACGCAGCACCAACTTTATATATGAATGATAATTCTATTACTGAATGGAAAAATAGATTTGTTAGTTGATTCCCGACATTTGTTCATTTCTCAATTTAAAACATACACATGTATTGACAGTTTACGGCGCTATGCGTGTCAACTTATAAAGTGAGAAGATGAAATTGCTCTGCATTGATACGAGTTCATCTAATGAAAATATTCAATGTTAATATTGTTATAAAAACAGGATTATCAACTAATAGAAATAATAACTGAAATAAGCACGTCAAATAAAAAGATATGTGTTCTTATTTACACATCACAAAATTTAACAGCGTAATAATCATGTTATGTTGTAATTCGAATGTAGTTTCCGATTTCATGAAATTCTTTTCCATAAATTTAATCTATTAATTATATAATAATATGGATCACAATTTATTTACAATGCAGCTGTTATGCTTAAATCTGAAGTCACATATTTGACGTGGATTTACGCGACCCACATTGCCTGTAATGTACAGCACAGGTAAAGTAACAACAACAAGCAGCAGCGGGATAAACGGTAAATCACACCGTCGCGGTGTCATCACGGTCGCAATCCATACCGCGATCAAAAACCGCGATGATGTATCGCGGGAACGGTAAAAATACCGTGACGGTAACGCGGGCCAATACGGGATCTGCGTTGCCTGTACTGTATACATGTATGTCCAATTTATCTGCAAAACAACTTTTTATCTTGAAAATCAAAGGAGGAGTTATCCATACAATAGGGGTACCCTATATGCAATATTTTGCCAAAAAATGAATAAGTTCAACAGCTGGTATTTTTTGCATTAATTAAATATGGGTTTGGGGTGGTGCACGGTTTTGTTCACAAGTACATATGTACCTGTAAAACATATGGTGAAATAGAAATAAAGGTAAATTAGATTTAAAAATGTTTTTGAAAAACTATTAAAAGGGCCGGGGTACGTTATGCTTAGAAGTAGCCTGTCCTTTACACTAGTACGTGTGAAAATGACCACGTGCACGAATCACAATCTGACTCTCATTAGGCTACAGTGTTGTATATTCCTGATTAAACGCGAGGAATTAATATCCGCGTAACATTCCGATTAGCACACCTTCCAGGTTTTAAAATCTCACTTATTTTTCTGAAATTTGTGAACTTATGAAATTAAAACAAAGTTTAGTCAAGCGATTTTATATTCTTGCGATTTAGCACCAAACTGCGGAATCGCAGAATTAAATACATGTATACTCAGTAAAATACATTTTCGACTTTTAGTGGACTGTACATGTACAACAGCAAATTCATAAAAAGATACTCAACCGACTTTTCAAGACCCGATCAAATTTCTTTTTAATCAAAAGATCAATCTTCAATCACACTTAATGCTCTTTACAAGAGAAATGTCAAATAATTATGTCCTTTTTTGGAATGCAAAATGATAGCGAAATTTCCTGAATGATTATTACAAGCTGACTACACAGTATATATAATTATATGATATATGCGACGCAAATATGACACCAGTACCTTGGTTTGCTTCAGTCGTTTAGGTAAGAGAAAAAAATATGAAGCAGGGATGTATAGACTTGTAAAATAGAATTTAAGCACACTGTGCTGTTCGAATATTTTTATCTCAGAGAATTCAAAGCTTTTATAAATATTTTTCTTTTTTTATCATGACAAATTTAGAAGATTTGAAATTTTAATTAGCAGAGAAGAAAATGAAAGTTCGTATTGTAGATCGGAAGTAAGACGCAGATGAAAATGTACGGAAATGTATCAATCCCTGTATTATCAAATTGTGATGTTATCTAAATATTTATATCGTGTATATATGGCCGATTCCATGTAATTAGAAATGGCATCTCTCTATAGTTTTCTGAAATATGCAATTAATTTGAGTACTTCAGTTTTTGAAGAAATTGCAATGATTTGTTTTCAAGTTATGCTTGGAAAATATGAAGAAATTTGCAATAAATTAATAAAAAAAATAATAACTTTAAATTAAACTCATTATATAAGTGTTTAATAAAGAATTATTCGCAGTGCCTTTCTGTGACCTATACTCAAACAAAATATATAATGATGTAGATACATGTACATCTATAGAAAGTCTAAGAAAAGAAGTACTTATATTAATATTGGTTTGTGATAATTATTCTTTCTTCTCATAGCCTCTTTTATCAACGACTAAAGTAAAAACTTTTTTTTTCTCAAGGTCTGAACAATGAGTTGGGCGTTTATTCTCATCGCCGTCGTCGTTTTCACAACATGCCAATCAGAGGCTGAGGGACAGTCATGCCAACGCCATAAGAACATTAATGGCTGCAGCATTCCTTTGGGAATGACCTTCTTTTACAAACGAAAGTTTAAATCTGCCTGCAATTTGCACGACCATTGTTACAACTGTGTAAGTATTCTATATAAATACATAATAGATAATTGATCAGGAGGAAAACCTAATATTCTTTATGTATAGAGTTGTAGACCAATATATTGACATCATCGTCTTTTGTTATTTTTTCCAAATATTGTTAAAAAACTTGAAAATTCAAAACATTATTCATTGAATTAAACGTTGAGTGTTTTGCTTGCTTTACAAGGCCTTGTATTTCAACCTTGATCGGAGATACTGCGATCGGAAATTCCGGAGGGACATGCAGAGAATCTGTGTTAAAACAAACAAGACTTTTGTTGGGAGGATTGCATGTTTGACTGTGAGAGAGACCTACTTTACTGCGGTACAAACTGCCGGAAGTTTGTATTTCGCGAGACCTTCAAAGAATTACTGCAAGCAGTCATGGGTCAGAGACTGTGTTTTCTAAAATTTTAAATTCTAAAATTTATTTAAATTTTTTTTTGAAAAATGCACTTTTATGCTGACACAGGGATGTACCTTTTAGTCTCTTTAATTATCTAGTGCATTGTTTACCAATAAAATTTTCCTTGAAAGTCAGGGAAAAGTTTTGCTGTTGGTTTTATTTTTGAATAATTCATAACGTTGAAATAAATTGGTAGCAATGACAAATCAATAGATTATTTTGTTATACGTATTCGTTAACCCAATTTGTTTTATCGCCCGCGAGCATCAATCCATCATTTACAAAGTGTACTTGTTACGTGATCAAGATAAAATCATGATAAATTATTTTTCTGTTGATCAAAGTGTTGTATTTTAACTAAAGCATCAAATACATGTAATGGGAATTTTATACTGTTAAGTGGAGGTGAATTTATTTTAAGAAATTGATATGCTCAAATTATCTCACTACTCCTTATACATTTTAGACACTACGTCACAAGATGGCGATTTAAATGTGTTTTTAAACGGTTTGTACCAATCGATTTGATTGAATATCGTCATAGCTCAGTGGCTAAAGTATCGATCTTAATTACACAACATTCGTAAAGAAAATCCATTTGAATTCAAGAAACGAACAAGTTTTGGGGGGAACTATTTTCTCGTGCGGAAGGTTTTTTAGTCGAATATGACAGAAACAAGCAATTTTATGAATTTTCAATATACTTTTCTTTTTATTATACTTTATTCATTATTTTCATTTTTAACATTTGATAGGTTTGTGACATGTTCTATAGGTTCTCTATGACTTGTACTAAACTAAATTTTGAAAGAATAATAGACGTTTAGTATAAAATCATGCAAATATATAGAAAATGTCCGAATTTTTTTAAGCCAAATTTTGCAATAATTTTACCTTTGAAGCCATGTATCTAAAATTTGAAATCACTGACCCCCATGTTTTATTATGTCAAAATGATACTGAATACATATGTTGGCAAACTGGATTAATCTTCTAAAATTCTTGATATTCAAAATGTTTTTATTTCAAATCAAATTGTAACTATTATAAAAATTGTCTATTTTAAGTGCAAAAAGGTCAAACAAACATTTATGCAGCTTCATGCCATTTTTTTTTTCGTAATCCCTCTATTCAGTGTGACCTTGTACATAATTAAAAATAACATTTTAAGAAAAGAGTTTGCTTAATCAAAAATTCTGACAACAAATTCTAATCAGGCTGAAATCGCATTTTAGGTGCAAAAAGGTCAAATTTAATTGACCATAACTCAGAGGGATGAACACTGACCTCCCATTATCTTTGTATTATTTAAGTGTGTTTTGTCTACAGATTTCAATAGAATACTTCTCAAGAAATTCTTGATACAAGAACATTGAGGAGTGGGATACCTTAAATTAGGATGATCTTAGAACTAGATATGTGTTATCCTAAAGTAAGGACAAAGAAATGACGGTTCCTAAGTTTACGAAAGCTTCGAGAAACATACTTTAGACTCAGACGTTGACTATCCTTGGACGTATTTTGGACGCACATAGTCCTAAGATACTTTTGTGAACATACTGCACGTTATTATTATTATGTCAAACAACAAATTCATCTTTGATTGCAGAAATAATGGTTTCAAATAATGGTAGGAATTTCATACCTCAGCCCTAAAGCTGAGATATTCTGTATTCGTATCAGCGCAATTAAATAAAAAAATTACTATTACCCTCTTCATATTTTTGACCTAAAATTACAGCTACACAAATAAAAAAAAACATGTAGAAAGGCAACAATTAAGACAAAATATACTTTATTATCATTTGTTACACCAAAATATACGCCTTTATTATCCTTTCAAAAATGTATATCAAGATATGAGAAAATATACATTTACATAAGGCACATTGTAAACCTTTATTTTCTATGCATGTAATCCTTGATCTCGCAGTCCATGTGTAAATCGAATAAAGAGACAATATCCGCCACTTTATTACTTGTTAGTGACTTTTATATGACTTTCATTGGTATTAGATCTGTTTTATTCCCTCAATACAAAAATATAACCCCCTTATCGAAGGAAAGAAAAGTGTCCTATTCTCTCTTCAGTGTACAGGTTAGTACAGTGACTGTACAATTCCTTATTTTTTTTTTATGATTACTTAACATGTAAAAACGTTATTTTTAAGTTTGATAAAGAAAATCATTTTTGAATCATTCCGGATCTGCACGGACATTTACTGCTTTTGTTGTTTGTTCCAGTCAGTTGTTCCGGGCGATGGTGGCCATTCTCTCAATTTTCACACTCCCGTTTCTGTTTCCTTTCATCGTTGTCGGACAAAACTGTAATGAAGCAATCGAGGGATGGGTTAACGGGTGTTCCATTCCATTTGGAATTGACTTCTTTTACAAGGAGAGATTCAAGTTAGCCTGTAACAAGCATGATCACTGCTATAATTGTGTAAGAATTACTATGCACATTTTTATCTTGTATCGCTTTTAAACACTGAAATTTAAAAATCCACGCCATAAAATTACCTAGTCGTACAATAATATGTCTATATACGTTTACCTGATATAAGTTTTATATATCATTTGTAATAAATGAACCGGGAGCTATTCAATGTTCAAAGAGAAATGTTTGTGGATTACGTCTTACCCTTTCTTCCAGACAAATACAAATGAAATTAAAGTTATACAGGCATATGACATTTTCACCTGAAAATTAATAGGATACATCCATCAATGGTCACATATTATTTTAAGTCTGATCACTGTTTAGAGCTCTCAAGATATATATGTACCCTTTTCAATTGAAAGTTACTGATCTTGCCAACTTATGCATTAAAATTGATGACTGCTCTTCAGATAATATTTGGACAATAATCCATTAGCCTGGTACTGTAACCTTTAATCTTTCAAAATTAATTAGGAATATCTATGGAATATTTATTAATATATATTGGTCTACCCCACATTTGAATGTCAATTGCAAAAGAATGTCTATGGCCAATATTTCAAACATACAAATGTAAAAGATATTTCGAGAGAGTTGCATGTAAATTCCGTGAAGCTAATCTAGTAATGATTATTAATTGACAGGCTAGACATGCAGATTTCCTGAAAACAAGAGCGTTTTGCGATGACCAATTCAAAGCAAACATGAAGAAGACCTGCAATCAAATTAAAAACCCGCTGATTCGGGGACCGTGCACCATGTTCGCCAAACTATACTTTAAAGCAGTTCACAAACTTGGCGTATTTTTCTTTGAACAGAAGCCACCACCTTATTGTTCTTCCACGTGGGTAAAAAAGTGTGTTCTGAAATAAAAGTAATCTGTTTTATGAAACCAATAAAATAATTTTTTAAAACCTGATTACACAAATGATATTATTTATGCTTTGCTTATAAAAAAGTGTTAAATTGGTTAAATGAAAGCAAATGTTACTATTAATGGTATAGATTAAAAAACAAATAGAAGCCAAACATGTTTTATTAATTTAATCCAATTAGTTTACACAAGAATGAAACCAGCAATAGAAGGTTAAAATTTTTTCTGTTTTATCATTCATGTTATAACGTTATAATTGCATGTAAACTTAGGCATTTTCACAACGCGCATAAAATTCAACACAGGTTAAGTGTTAGTTTTCTTTTCATGTACTAACATATATACATATATTTCAGTAATTCACTCGTCCTTACTCTTCCCCAAAATCAAAGGCATGCTGTCAAATGCATCTGAGAGAGAGAGAGAGAGAGAGAGAGAGAGAGAGAGAGAGAGAGAGAGAGAGAGAGAGAGAGAGAGAGAGAGAACAATTTCCCACATAGTTTGAACTATGACGTCTAGACAAAAGCGGATGAAAGATAACAAGAAAATAGTTTGATAAAGTAAATGGATTGCACTCTTTGCTGTATAATTGTTTAACAAAAATTTTTATGGGTGTATCATTTTCGCTAGCCATCAATATAATGAACAAGGAGAAAGATTCAAGTGTAAAATTATGGAACAATCCATATAACGTAGGTTTCAAGTTCTGTCATAATCTGTATATACCAGCTAGGGTATATATATCGATCTCTTCGTCATCAGAAGACTCTAAAACTGGCTACGATCTTCCAGCTTCTAAAACCTCAGACAGACAATGATCGTGAAAAATTTCAAATAAACTCGTATCTATCCTCAAATTCACATACAAACGATTTGATAAGCCTTTTAATGAGAAAATTGGGGTGTTTTTATAACGAGAGAAAAAAGTTTTATATAAAAATCACAAAAAATTAAATATACTTGGATGAAAACACCAACAATGCGCCAAACTTTCATCTTCAAACTAATCTAGGAACCTTGCACTTTTTGAACTGCTTAATGAAAAATATGTACTCTTTAAATAAGTAAACTACTGGCTTTAACCTATAAAATTTCAGCAAGATTTAACTTGTATTTAGAACTATGAGGTTTGTATTTCCAATTCTTTCTTACAAAAAAAAAAATAAAAATAAAAAATAAAGATACATGCTTCAAACTTGATTTTATGGAAAATTTGTTCATGTAATTCAACTGATACACAATTTGATTGATTTTTGAATAAGTAAGAAAAACTTAAAACAATATTAATATAGACACTATCATGAACAAGAGGCCCATGGGTCCACATCGCTCATCCGAGCAACAATGTGCGTTCAAAAGATATTGTGCCATATGACCCCCAGAATAGTAAGAAAAAATAAATATTGTAAAGTATTCGAATTTTACACTTATTTTTGCTTACACGTAATCTTTGACATTGGACCTTTATGGAATACTATTTTTACCCAGAATAAGAAATTCAACGCAAGATATTAAACTTAACGTTTGGTAGGGATACATTGTTAACTTCCAATTCTCTATATTTTCGTTCTGCCCCCCCCCCCCCCCCCATTTTACCAAGACTCATGGAATACCGAATCTGAAGCTATAAATTGATTGAAACACGCCTTTACTTTATCATTATTTTCGTAATAACTCAGATTTGAAACAGAATTAGCCCTTAATTTTTGCAATTTATATTTTCTTTTCCATAATGATTATTCATGTTGAATAACATTGAATTTGACTCAGAAGTTCTTGAGAAGAAGATTTTTAAAAATGCACCCCCTTTTCTACAGTTTCGAGGTTTTCTCCGCTTTGAATTAAGATTGGTCTTTCATTTTTGCAATTTATATTCGCCTCCCCATAAGAATGCTTTGTGTCAAATTTGGTTGTTCGGCCATGCGGTTTTAGAGAAGAGCTTAAAAATCTATCTATCTATCTATCTATCTATCTATCTATCTATCTATCTATCTATCTATCTATCTAACTATCTATCTATCTATCTATCTATCTATCTATCTATCTATCTATCTATCTATCTATCTGTCTGTCTGTCTATCTATCTATCTATCTATCTATCTATCTATCTATCTATCTATCTATCTATCTATCTATCTATCTATCTATCTATCTATCTATCTATCTATCTATCTATCTATCTATCTATCACTCACACAGTATGGTGCCTGTGAAAAGGTAGTCTTTGCAATATGAATGCCTCGACCGGTAAGCAACTAGCCGTACAACATTTCTCGAAAATAAATTTTATACACGTACCTCTGAAACAGTGGATGTACTATTGAAAAAATAAACGTAAGCGTCGAGATACCTTTATAGCTCTGCATGTGTCGGCTATAATCAAATGTTACTCATTATGGGTAAGCAGTATGCTAAGGTTTATGGATAATGATCAGAAAATTTAAAATTGTTCAACAACTGAATAGTGCAAAATATTTGCAATTAAATTTGTCTTAATTTTCCACATCACACGACTTGACGTTCTTTAATTCGAGCATGTTAAAGCAAAAGTTTAAAAAAATGCTACAAAAAAGATTGTTATCTATCAAATTTAAGGGAAACATTAAAAATAAATGTGGTTTCAAAATATTTTGACTGTTTCTATAGCGATTTCAATACTATAAACGGTATTCATCAGCATGGGAAAGCAATTAGTTTACTGCGGAAACAGACATAGAAAAAGGTAAATTCAAAATGTTTATGTACGTATGTTTTGTTGAAATAGTTATAATAGATATGGAGTTTACACTTCTCCCCTGTGGATTGATTTGTCATATCTTGTCAATCACAGTAAATCTTTACCTTTATAGCCCGTATATACTTTCTATGATGCTTAAAATACTACAGTAAAACTCGGTTATAGCGAAGTCCTAGGGACCAATGGAATTACTTCGTTATATCCGTAATTCGTTATATACGTATAATGAATTCGTAATAATAACTATAGCGAAATCACAATGTATATGTTTTCTTTCACCAGACTACAATTTTTGCTAATTGAGGCTTAGAATGAATATACATTTTTTGATACCTTTATAAATCGGATTGTAAATTGAAGAACTTATGTAAAAATAAATTCATTCAAACTATTATGTTAAGGTCAGACGACACGTTCCTCAATTTTAGATAACTTTTTCCAGGAATTTGTTAATGGTTTACTACTACTTTGACAAGCTTTCTTGCAAAAAATTAGGGTACCTTACCAGGCATTTCTGCAAAATACTAGAGTATGCAATTTCCTATATAATCTTCTTGAAAATACACTTGAATTGCTGATATAAAAATAAATACATCTACAGCAGAGAAATTCACTAAATTAGAACTATATCTCCGCCGGGGCGGGGCTTTGAACTCACGACCTCTAGAACCTATACACTTCTGGCAGTGAGCGGCCACGATTTTAACCACTCGACCATGTACACATATAACCAAATTCAAGTTAAATTTGATCATTTTTAAAGTAATTAAAAAATTAATATATTTTATTGGAACTCTTTATTACGAGGAGATACAAAAAAGATTCTCGAGGAACGTGTCGTCTGACCTTAAATGGTACTGAAAGCTTTTTAAACTGTAAAGAAATTCGTTATAAAAGTGTTAAATTCCGTCATTATTCATCTCTACGGGACTCAAAATCAGTACGCTAATTCCGTAAATTCGTCATATTAACCGTAAAATTTTGCAACGATTTGATAAGAATTTTACCGGAGACTCAAGAAAACTTCTCTATATCGTTATATCGAATATATTCGATATATCGAATTCGCTATATCCGTGTTCGTACTAAACGAGTTTTATTGTTTTTTTTTTAAATTTCAGATTAAAGTTTTGAAACGGGTATTTTAAAGAAAAATCTGTTTCTAAATAGATAAACAGAGGAAAACTGAACAGCTGATAGAAATTTGGTAGTGAAAAATTCATCATGAAAAGTTCATTTACAAAGGAACTGTGTCGTATGTTGAACGTAACAGACCTGGAACAGCTTATAACAATATATTAAAACATTTACTTATAATTCTTATAGAAATATTCAGAAAACTAGTGCAATCATCAAACGGGATATCGATGCTGAATCTTTAAATCGGTTTTTCATTTGTTATCATAAATAAACCAGACATTAAGTAATTGTAAAATGTTAATTCAGATTAAAAATCAAATTTGATATGATATCATGTCTTGGTGCATTTAGTTCAAAATTCAACTATTTATGACGGAGCAGCATTTGACCCATGTAAATGCATTTAAAAAAGTTACTTTTCATCTTTTTGATTATCATATATTAAAGAGACATGGTCACAATTTTGGTAAAAATTTATTTTCCTGTTTTTAATGTCTACATCACCTCGGTAAGGCATAGCTACTGCTAGTAATCAACCAACATTTAAGATCCAGTCATCGAGTTATGAGCGATCGAGATATAGAGCTCACAATTCTTTGGAGTGTAAACAAAGCTCTGGTCATGTTGTTGGTTTGATTTTGAATTTTGAAACGAAATTTTCAGTTTTAGGTCTTAAATGAATGTGTTAAACTCTAGCAACTGTTTATTTAGTTCAAAACAAATTAACAGATAGAAAAATCAGCTTGAATTAGAACTTTGGGTGATCATAAGAAATGCAGAACTAAATCATTGTAATCAATAAAAAATGATTCAAAATTGTGTCCATACAATTAAATAGACAAATTGTATTTTCTTTTATGATTACGTGATATTGATTATCGCACAACTTTGATACATTTATTTATGAACGTTATAAAAAATCTTAATGTCTAAGATGCATCAGCCAGATAAATTGACGAAGTATTTCATACTGACCAGCAGGTTTAGCCATGGACGCCCCTATGATGTTAAAAGTGGCACTCGTGCTGACTATATGTGCATTGGTATTCCAAATCATCGGTCTGGCAAGCCCGTATTGGGTCTACATGGAATTTAGAACTGGCAAGTTCTTTTCCGGTTTGTGGAAGGAATGCACAGAATTAAAGGAAGCAACATGTACAGATACAAAAGATGATAAAGGTACAAAATATCACAAAAATGGCAGAAATATACTTGTAGGACTTGTTCATATGGTTTGCTTCTCAAGTCTTAAAACCTTGCACTTACATAATCAAGTTTGACATGCGAATAGAGCACGACTCTATTGACCGTTTTGATCAGCAAGTAAAATCATCTACTTAGTTTAAAACCTACTTACTCTTAGTAGTTGATGGGTTCTTAATTTAAAAGTAACTGACAAAGTTTAGATGAAATCATTTAAGTATCTCAAGACAAATTTTTTTTTTTTGAAAATTACGGATTCTTATTTATTCATTTTCTTTTCGGGCGCGCTGTACGTCTACTGAAACATTGGCATATTTTAGTAGCTACCTAAATATTTTGTACAATCATTTCTGAACGAGAATCACAGTTCTAATCAGAGTTTTTACTTATTGATGGGAAAATATATTGGAAGCTCTAGCTAGCTAGAGCGTTTTGCAAATGCATGATAACTGAGATATTTCACACCGCGTAGACATATACATGTTTAACCTAGACATATACATGTTTAACCTATTCAGTCTACGAAACATGTCTGATATTGTTCATTTGAGAATTCATCAATCATATTGTGTTTCAGTTTTTAATCAACATAGGGACATCAACGTTTACATTATATCGTTTATCTTGTTTATTAATTAATGTAAATACAGCAAGTAAAATTATACGTATGACTGAAATTAAAAGTTTGCTTAAGTGAACCTCAGTTTCATGCATTTGCTTACTTAGTAACACCAAAGAGCAAAGAACAAAATAATGGTTTGATATTTACATTGAAGGATGTGCTTGGGAAATCAATGATAAACAACAAAGATGATGTTTTATCCTTACTTTACTTTCCTACTCTATTGTAGAAGACTGGTTTAAAGCTGTACAAGCTATGAGCATTCTGGGGTTTCTTGTGTTGATTGTCGCTGTTGTCATGACTGTTCTGAAACTTTTCGTCATGAAAGACAATAAGCCTGTCCTGTTCGCCGGTATAGGAACATCATTTGCTGGAGGAACAAACATCTATAGAACCCATTTGAGTGACATAGACAATGTTAAATAACCACACACTCTTTAGAAACAAAACTCAAGAAAAAATGTAGCTTATGATATCAAACAAACATTGTGTAGCAAGTAAATTTAGATGCCAATTAATTAAGATTAAGTAGAGGATTGTGATATTTCACATTATTATTGCATTTGTGTACAAGTTTCTAGAATGAAACCTTATTCTATCTATATTGCAGGGATCTTCATTTTGATAGCAGTAGCAGTCTATGCAGCGAAAATGAATGACCTTCTCACTATTGATTTTGACTATCATTTTGCGTTTGCCTTCAGTATCATTGCAATGATAACGGCATTTGCAGCAGGAGGTGTGATGCTAGTCGGAATAATGAAAGAATGAATGTCAAAAACATTTAAGGAATTTTTAAATACATGTGTATTTAAGATAAGACTACATTAGAATCTTTAGTGCTTTCCAGTATTTTTTTTTATTTAAAAGGATCAAAACTTTCATTTTTATTCATAAGAGACGCTTAAATTAAAAATGTCATTATTAAAAGGACCTAGACACGATTTGAGCTAAAGAATTTCAATTTTTTTTATTCATTCTTAGAGACCAGAATTTTTAATTTGGGTATTTTTCATGCTTTGTAAGAATGTAAAAAGTTAAATATCGAGTTTGAAGCACGATACAAAGTTTGAAATTCCTTGTTTTGTAAACAAAGCTCGAGTCTTGTGATTGTTTACATATGTTTTAAAAATATGTATATTTCAATCAGATGTTGTATTCTTTTTTGATAATATTATATATGAAGACATTGAATCAGTTTGCCACAAGTCGTTTTATCAAAGAAATAGTTGTTTCTTTTCTATACAATAACTATAAACAAATATATGACGTGACCTTTTGTTACATAACATTGAATTCTTACCTCTATATCTCGCTTGTTACTTAACTTTACCATTATAATTTTGGTTAATCATTCAAAATTTACAAGTAAACTATTTTATGCATAAAAAATAAAATTCCATCTCAAATCGTGTCTTGATCCTCTTAAAAGCAATCTCTTGTGTGATTTTTTCTCTCAAAATAATCGAAATAAATGTAATGGGAGATAATTCGGATGATAACTCTTGTCTTTTAAAGATGACCTCATATGAACTTTGACCACTGGACTTTGCTTAGCGACGTGCGTTGTTTGTTAACAATTCAATAAATATATATCATTTGATATCATATTTGAGTAAAAGCAAATCCAAATTATGCAATGCAACCATATAGTCAAATATCTGTTCAATTATGTCAATAGCATAGTGTGCTACTTCCCAAGAAAGAAAGGTGTATCATTTTGATTAGGTATACCATGTTGTCAGCTACCCCATTGTTGTAACTATTTTGTCCACTGTGAACTTCACCTGCCAATTTTACTAAAGTAGTTTTAAAAAAAAGTTGTGTTGTTTGGCATATACTAACATAAAGTCTTTGATAAATATCTAACATTTGATTTCCATCAACATTAAAAAACTGTACAAAGTTTTAAAAAATGCAGTCTTTTCGAGTATTCTTACTAAACCATCTGATACAATTTTTTGGGACCCCCCATCAATTATATATATATATATATATATATATATATATATATATATATATATATATATATATATATATATATATATATATATATATATATATATATATATAACTCTTGAATAGTGATTAAAAAAGATAAAGCCCATGTGACAAGATAATGATTACACATGTAACTAAACTGGTGAAGTTACTGAACACATTGATGTCATGGAAGTTTTTTTTTTAAATACCCTTCACCCTCCAGAATCCTAGAACAAGGTCTTTTAATGTGGTTTTCAAGAGTTTAAAGAGGAAAATAGTCTACATGCCTTTAAAATATAAAACAGACATAACTTGTCATGTTTCTAATGCAAATTTGTTTTTGTAGTATTGTTTTTCTCTCAATATTGTTGGCATAAAGCCATTTTAAACGAGAAGTGTTTATTGATCCCAGTCAACATTGCAAAGATATTTGGTAATGGATAACTTGTTAATTTAATACAAGACATCATGTTAAGTAGGTAAATTTGAGTCCAATTCTCTATACACATACCACTAAGAGTAAATACAAAAAGCTATGCTTCAAAGAAACCTTTTAAGTGAAAATCAACATTACTTAGTGTTTGTTATTCAATCAATCTAAATTAAGCAGTATATTTTTAAGAAAACTAACAAAGAGCAACAACTGAAGATTGGCAGTCAATTACTTTTCAGTTACTTTAATATTTTATAAGTAAATAATTTAATTTTGGTTGTAACGCGCTTTCTGATTGGCTAAAAAAATATTTTATATCGTATTAAGAATGTTGCCTACGTCATAGTAAGACTAACGTCATAAACGTATTAATACGCCTGAGTTACGTTTGAATTTTGTACAATTTAACGTCATTTTTAAGGTCAAATGACCGTTTTTATCTACAATGAAGAGTTAAAAAATTAAATTATAAGCAATGAATTCAATATTTATTAGTTTTCATACGATATAAAATGGTTTGAAACAGTATACGCTTTTCTATAAACCGCTTCGCGGTTTACAAAGCGTAAACTGCCCCAAACCATTTTATATCTTATTAAACAAATAAATATTGAATTAATTCCTTATTTATTAATTTCTACGTATGGCATATGATAACGACTTTTTCCAGTCGGAAAGCGATGTTGGGCGCTCCTTATTAAAGGCAGAGAATGGTCGCTTTACTGTTGAAAAAGGTGATTGCAAGTCAAAGAAAAAGAACTCTACGTAATTCGGAGTTAGATACCAATGTGTTATTATTAATATACCATTGGGTAAACCATCGCGGAAACAAGTGCATGTGTAAATTTGTTAGAGTATCACGCAATATGGCCTTAAATTTATATAAAAGATAGAGTTGTGGCCACAACGAGGAAATAATAGGAAAAATGTAAACAAAAATGTTTATGTTTTTTCTCTATCTTGTTTATATGCATTCAAATCTTGGTCCAATTCCATAAATGCTAAATTTGCATATATTTGTTTAAACGATTTTCCGTTGAAACATTTTTTAAACATGCAAATTAATAATCATTTATTAGTATATTGTGTGTAACCAATACTTTCTTGTACATGTATGTGTTGAATTAAAGGACATGTATACACTAGTACTGCTTCCAGGATAACCGTGTATTCACCTATATGCATACATATAATGACAGATTCTCATTTTTTTTCTCGTATTTACTGGTGACAGGTAAAGAACATTTAAAAAAACATGAACCATCAAAGTTGATCAACAAAAAAATGAAAATGATTATTCAAAATTTAATAACAATAAGCGATTAAATTTCAACAAATTTGTACAGTTACTAAAACTTGAAGCACGAAATATTACTTCTTAATAATATTACTTATCTAAGGCTTCTCTAAAAATGGCGAAGCACTATTTCTAAGCTACATTCCGCGCCTATCTTTCCGACTGATGCAAACCATTTGATTACGATCGTGTCACAAAAAGTTACCACCATAATTATGTATAATACGAGTTGTAATACTTCAATTATTACT
This sequence comes from Magallana angulata, assembly GCF_025612915.1. Taxonomy (NCBI): domain Eukaryota; kingdom Metazoa; phylum Mollusca; class Bivalvia; order Ostreida; family Ostreidae; genus Magallana; species Magallana angulata. The sequence goes on from NC_069111.1 coordinate 31,908,538, forward strand.
TTGTAACAAAACACATTTTTATATTGAGTGTTTTTAATTAACCATATTCTCATAGCGGTCAGGCACCGCCTTTTCCAATGTATACGCTTATCCGTCCAGCCTCCGCTATCCCCAATAAAAAAAAAATTAAAAAAAACCTCACAAAGTTAAAACGCTTCATTTTTAAATTTGTTTACACAAATGTGATACCGGTACCGTATCAAAAAATTTAAAACTAATAAACATGAACACCTTAAAAAAAAATTAAATCCTTGTATCTATTCTCACTTTCATACTAAGTATGTGATAAAACTCAACTAAATAGGTAATTACACATCTCAACTTAACACCTTAGCATTTTCATAACCTGAAAAAATTCCTGCATTCCTAAAGTAATCGAAACTAAGCATGCTTATTTTCATTCATTTCAAAACCTCAAAGAAACACACAAGTGTAATCATCCGAAAACCATTCAATACAAAATGTGATATTTGACCTTGGCCATTGGATCTTAAAATCAATACGGTCTTTTTATTCACAAAAGGTCTTTAAGTAATATAATTGCATAAATTCAAGAGTTTTAAAAAGTTTACTACATAGAAACTTTAGATTCATCTCTATGCGGGATCTGTTTGAAAAAAAAATTAAAGGGTTTTGTATTTTTAAAAAACCAAAACTTGGTCTCAACACACAAAAAAAACAATGTTATGAATAAATATTAATAGGATTTGTTCAGGCACGTAGCATCGTTTTTTGAAAGTGGGGGGGGGGGGGGGGGGGCAGACTCATTCAAGAAATCCCGACAAGCCAAAAAAAAAAAAAAAGGAAATTTAAACTTTCCAAAAAATCTTCAAAATCCTAATCCGTGTGTGTGTGTTATTTTCATATCAATTATTTTACATACTCCCAAAAAAGTGGGGGGGGGGGGGCAACTCCATGGTAATTCAATTTTCTATATGTAAATTTTAAAAAATTTGTTGCTGCGAGAAAAAGTGGGGGGCCAGGCCCCCCCTGCCCCCCCCCCCCCCCCCCCCTGATGCTACGTGCCTGTTGTTGATTCAACGTTATGTTTTAAAGGTAAAGTATTATATGCAACGATAAAGAAAATTTATATTGAAGCAGGAAAAGAAATCTTTTTTCTTTTTTTGCTTCACCGTTTTATGCAGCAATATTATCGCAGAAGTTTGTTTCTACCATCCTCACAATGTCAGGAATCCTGAGTCCATTCACGGCCACGAGTGGACTCAGGACCCCTGACATTGTGAGGATGGGTTTCTACGTGGTTTTTGTTTTAACGAAAAAACCTTATTGCGCAATTAGTGTTGTACGATAATTTAATGTACAGGCTGATACGCAATTGAAACAAATCGAAAAAGTACATTCATTCCAGATAGCGTATTTAAAAAATCTAATTAATCATTGACTTTATCCTGAGTGGACTCAAATAAATATGAAATGCTTGTCATTGAATGTATTGTATGTCTCATGTGACCTTAATATTGACTATAAAACTCAGTTCAGTGAATTAATTGTATCCAATTCCAGAAACTCAAAGAAGCATTTTGGAATTAAATATAAATAGCAGAAATAAGTGAAATTATACAGATATATTATTAGAAGAAAGCTTATAAAAATAAAATATATGTGAGTTAATGCTTAAAGTGAAACCCCTGCTGTAAAATTTATATACCAAATAAGAGAAGTCGACATTTAACAGGAAAATGACGTTATAGTTGTTTAACAAATAAATCCTACCGTATGACATAGCTTCACAAGGAGAGTGTGAAAATTCCAAGCATCTACAATTACTAGTTGCTAAGAATTCTTTGACGAAAACATGTTTAAAAATTAGGCTAAAAAACAAAGTCGTCTTTCAACAAGAAGATGACGTTTGATTGGTACAACAAGGGATCAAACCTACACAAAGTGTTAAAAATTTAAGCTCCTGCGGTAAAACGTTGTTACGGACAGAAATATACTTTGGAGCGGGAGTATAAAAAGTATTAAAATATTTGACAAAGTGACCGATGGACAGACGCAAAGAGAGAAATAAAACCTATGTCATCTTCAAGTACTACTGTTAATAAATAAATAAATGCATGTAGATATTTAAGTAAAAGAAAAAATACTGAACATACCAAATGTTTAGTCTCATTGAGACAAAAAGTATGCACTATAGTATACACTTTAACAAGTTTTGACCTGCTTGAACGGTTTGTTTGAACAGTTTGCAATTTATTTTTGCTTAGAATGCCACATCATTTAACTTCAACATTCGTTGCTTACACAACTATTTGATCAAAGGTATTAAAAATGGATGCAATTGAGAAGTTAACCGTCTTATTTCAAGAAGTCTGAAAAAGATATCGAGCAGTTTTAAAATATTTGACTGTTTCTATAACGATTGAAACGATTGAAACACAAAGACTATAAACCTTGTGCGTCTGCAATAAGCAAACATAACTGGGGGAACATCACACATGAAGGTAAATTTAAAAAAAAACCCGGAATGAGGTGACTTTTGAAACTTTAAAAAAAATAGCCATTAAAACAATTTAAAATCTGTTTTTGCTTCAATCAGCGAACGATATGCATATCGTGTTTATGTAAATTGTCACCTTAAAACTATTATTATTATTTTTATATTATTATTTTCAAGATCATCTGAACAAAAGAGTAAAGTATTGTCAAATTTTTCTTTTCTTGATTTCTTGATATATTGCAAAGGTCGGTTTGGAATGCTTTTAAGATTATTACTCTTAGTCTACAGGAACCACAGGGGACTAGATTAAACAATTATTGGAATTAATTTCTAAATATTCTGAATCTAGTCTAGAAGACAATTTTACTCGGCAGAGAAGGCGTTCGAATTAATACGGTCGTTTTTCTTTTATTTTTGTTTGTACTTCTTTTAAAGAAAAACATTATCTTTTTCTCATTTTTGGGAGTTGATTTTAATAAACTCTCCTATGCAGTTACTCTGACAAACCGAAAGTGAAACGGTGTTTGGACCTAAGCACAAATCATCAACGCTGACAAGACGTAGATCTTGAAAATAATAGAATAATTCGGTGTACTGTATGCTGTACCATTGTTTTTCAAAAGAAACGTATTTATAAATACCTTGAAAATAGTCAGATCTTATATAGTACGAACAATTTAATTGTTTTTTGTAGTTGTATGTATTCCTACGCCAAAGTTCTATATATTCTCGTTCAACCAGACGCTCGGCTGTCTCCGTAAATCAACGACGAGCAGAGAGTCTCTCTTGGTAGTCGGAGATTAACGGAGACAGCTTAACGTCTGGTTGAACGAGTCTAGAGTTCAATATTGCTTGGATCCAGACGTGTATAATTTTTAGACACATTTCTATTACTGATACACAGTTTGATGGAATTTATTCTATCTTTAATGTGCGTAATTCAAATACGGTTAGAAACTACTTGCCAGGGAAAATACCATATCGTTGATTTTAAAATTGATAATAATCAATAAAATCAACTCCCGACAGTACTTCAGTACTCTGATTATTTCTTAATATCGCATAGTACCCTAACTCCATCACTAGCCAAACTCCGTCAGAAATCAAACGATATTCTTATATTATGAAAAGGTCTTTGTGATTGTTGTTATTCTGAAGATCATTTCATTACAATGAAATTAAATAACATTTAAATTGTATGTCCCAATTTTACTTATTATAACTTGGTCTAGATACAAATTACGTCTAGACTAATTGTTAATTTATCTTCATTCCATGGCGTATTATAGAGCACGTGGGTGTCGGAGTTAGGTTTATAAGATATGATAAGTACGTGTGATTAACGTCGTTTTAGTGGGCGTATTTGAATGATAATAAAATTATAATGTTTTAGGTTAAGTTTTTCAAATGACAAAAACCATTTAAGATAATTTACAGAGAAACGTGAGATGTTTTCTGCTGATGGTGATGGAGTTTGGGTACTAGGAGATATATAATGAAATTATGTTGAGAAATTCTTAAAACGATATAGACAACGACTTAAATACATATGCTCATGACCCGGATTTAGAAGCGCTTGCACCTTCATTGAATGGGATCATGTTGTAATATTTTGAAAACTAAGAGATGAAGTAAAGAAAAGTCAATATAAATGTATCTTTGTTCTATACATTGTAAATTGGAGAATATGAAATGTGAAATTTCTTTGTATGACTTGTACGTTCGTTTTTTTAAACATGGGTGCGGGGATTTGACAGGTATTGTACGCCAATGTTCTTTGCAAAAGAAAGGCGAAGGGGCTTTTAAAACAGAATTCTTGCTTGTTTTTTTTAGTTTGAATGCAAGAAGTTTAAGCACTAATGCATTGTCGATAAATATATCGATATCAATAGAAATCCAACATTTTTGACGCTCGCTGTCGAGGAACTAATGGCATATTTGCACACCTTGATAAGGAATGATGACAAAATAGTAATTTGCCATTATCATTTCATATTTAAATAGAAAATTTGAAACCTTTCATTTTTTTTGGGTCAGTCCTTTGCAAATTATCACATGTGTTAATTAAATAGATCCCTTTGTCGTTGAAATATGATATTATCTATCATATAAAAATTAAAATTACCCATTTTTAGCTATGTTTTCCAGACAAATAAATAACAATTCTTATAAAATATATTTTTTTCTATTTAATATAAAAAAATTATGACCATGTTGGGTTCTTGTTTTTAGAAGATAAATGAATAATTGGTTTTCATAAAATGCAAAAGTATTTGATCATATGAATGAATGAAATGTATTATTAATTTTAGACCGTGCTTTACCTTTCACAACTTTATTGTGTGTTATTTATAAATTTATCTTATTAGCCACTCTGCTATTTTAAAGTTGCGAATCATAGATTTGATCATCATGGTATATGTGTATTTTTGGAATAGCTGATGAAGACATGACAACCTCGGTACTTTTGATAGTAGCCCTCGTGCTTACGATATGTGCAGTGGCCTTCCAGATCATTGGCGTGGCGCCACCGTATTGGGTCTCCATAGATACTGTTTCTTTAAAGATGCATTACGGTTTGTGGACTACTTGCACTGAAGTACAGACTGGGACAACATGTGAAGATTCAGATGCTGATGAAGGTAAAGCAATTTGTTTTAATGTTAAAAATTTAACGATTTCTCAAAAAGTATCAATCTCGATCGTTGTAAATTAATTATGCAGGAGTTATCCTTATTGGTTTCTATATGAATATAACACGTTTTAAAATCAAAAGGTACCAAACTCGATCGTTTTATTTTCTCGCTGCAAGAGTTTACCGTATTTGTTTTTACACGGCATTATCAATCATAGTCAAGTTCAAAGACAATCATGTACTCACTGAGTCTAGCCAATCCTATTTACATGCATGTATCCTAGTGGTCAATATTAAATTATTTTAACAAAAATGTGTGAATAGATAAAATAGATTATACAGAGATATACTCGCCCCCGTTTTATGTTCACTCATTTTGCCCTTTGTCAACGGGCGAAGTAAAACTGCGCGCATTCCAATGTCTTCAATAAGAACTGTGTCGGGGCGGACCTGTTTGCAAAAAAGGCGAAAATTACATGCAGCAAAAAAACCCCACTGTAAACAGTATTTAAGATGTGAATATTATGTAAAATCTGCTTTGGCTGTTGCTCCGTACAATTTTGTAAGTTCAGTCATAGAAATGCAAAAACGACATGACTAATTGCAAGGAAAATGATAGATTTAGATTTTGCCAGTGTTGTAATTTACTTAAAATGGCATACATGTATGTTTATGTATCAACTTTCTTACATCTTAAATGCAGATTGGCAGAAAGCTGTACGAGCTATGAGCATTCTGGGGCTTCTAGTGTTGATTGGCGCTGTTGGCATGACGGTTCTAAAACTATTCGTCATGAAAGACAAGAAACCGGTTCTTTTTGCCGGTATAGGAACATCATTTGCCGGAGGTAAGATTTACATTTCGACGTGTATTCTGGATATATCTTAAAATATCTAAATCAGCTAATTTATACAAAACATTCAATACGAAGGGTATGTAAGATCAATATTGGTTGTTATATCATAATTATTCATACTTGTAAGATGAATCTTTCATGTATTTCAGGTATCTTTATCCTGATAGCAGTGGCAGTGTTTGCAGCAAAACAAAATGATGAATTAGCTAATGTTGATTTCACCTATCATTTTGCGTTTGCGTTCAGCATCATTGCGATGATAACGGCATTCGCAGCAGGAGGTGTGATGCTGTTTAGCATGACGAAAGAATGAATTGTGTTTACAGACATATTATTGAAAACATAGTTTACGAAGCATATGTTGAATGATTTTGTACAAATATTTTGAACACTTTTATTAACTAATCTTACTGTGCATTGTTTTTTACAATCTCGAAAACCATTGTCAACCTCCGCTTCGCGTCGGTTGACAATGGTTTTCTCGGGGTGTCAATGTCAACTGTTACCCTCCCAAACAGGCACTATTTATATATTGTTATACTTTCATGTTAAATACTGAAATCTGATTGGTTAAGACGCAGTTAATAATATTTACTATTACCCTCAGCGTTAGCAACGCACTTGGCAACGGGTAACATTAAAAAATATTACATGCGCGAAAATTATGCGCGTACGGTTCGCTGTAGAATTCACGTTATTCCTATATAAAAGCAGTAAAATTTTCTTAAAAATTTTAAAAAAGACATTCAGTATAACAAAATAAATAGTGCCTGTTTGGGAGGATAACAGTTGAAATTGACACCCCTCGAAAACCATTGTCAACCTCCGCTTCGCGTCGGTTGACAATGGTTTTCTCGGGGTGTCAATTTCAACTGTTACCCTCCCAAACAGGCACTATTTATATAATGTAGCCTTTTGACCTGATTACTCTCTGTATCCGTCAAAATAGATCTTTATAGAGTCTGAACCTATTATGTTTGTTTGTTTATCCATATACGTTAATAAATTGCCTGCGGTTGATTTTTGCACCTCAACATTTCATTACCGATTTTTAGTTCCCGTTTAAGTCTAAACCATATATTTCAATTATGTCTCAAATCTGGATTCTGAGCGGGCCAACCCTTGGTATGCATGTTTTTTTGTAATCTGAATTCTTAAACAAATTTAGCTCAGTGAATGGGGTGTTGTCATCTTGAAAATGCAAGTATTTCTTGGAAATGATGGGCAATAACAGGCCAAATCAACATGATTTCGGACATTATTACAGAAAGTGATAAGAGCAGAAAAATTGATGCAAATAAATATTTCTTTTGTCGATTTTGGCCACACCTACATAATAAAAATAGATTTGTGCATAATTTATTATAAACATTTTAACTAAATAATTCTTAATCCTTAATGTCCTTATCTTTAAAATCATTTTGCATATAATATTTTTTCCTTATAAGCAGTGACAACAATCATACTTGTGCATGGTGAGTAAAATGACGCTCGAGCTGATGTAAGGCGATATCGGACTCATATAGAATGCGATATTAAAATGCCATGTAATAATCTATATTATTTTACTGTTCGGTAAATTTTTGAAGGAAAAGAAATATTTTTGAAATAGTTTAACCATGATTTAGTGTTGATGTATGCAATTTTGTATACTAGTATCTACATGTATCTACTGAAACAAGAATTTATTAAATCTTAAATATTATAAGTAAAATAATTGCAATTGCTAGTTCCTATAACATAAATCCTGTTTTAAAATGCTACACACATATATACCTAACGTCATAATAAAAACAATTTTTTGCATGTGCAGTGCTGCGTTGTCAAGGACTAATGCCATAGCCATATCTAAAGTTTACGCCTCTTGTTACGCCGCTTTACGCTCGACTAAGTCTCGGCGTAAGTCCTTGGACAAGACTAAAGTTAGGGCCAAAGCTTATGCCTCTATATGAAACGAGTCCCTGAAGCCCACATGAACCACACTATCTGTAGATTCTGTAATGCCTGAATGTATTAAACTATCGCCTAAATATATATATTTTTATTCTTTTCTTACAAATGTTTTCATTTATAACCTACATTGTGACTTGATCATCTAAACTTATAGATTAAGAAATTTTGCAAATAGACTACAAAATGCCAGCACCAGAGTAACTGCTTACACCTTTGATATTTCTAAACGTGTGAGATGATGTCCGTAGGCTATAACTAAATTTTAACTGATAAGTAATCATTGTAAAATTAATAAAAAAAAACCTACTTTCATTTCATGATAAACAAGCCCAAAATAGCAAAAATGAGAGTAAGGAGGTGGACACGCTTTGGCGTATGGTAAATTTAATTTTAATATATTTTCAGCAACACGTTTTGAAGTTTAACATTTACTATTATTAGTGAAATCGAGTTCGTTATTGTAATTAATTAACGGGTTGACTAATTAACGTCATGGAGAAAAGGGTAGGACTAGGTCATCATGTATCGCGGGCAGACACCTTGGATCGAACGTCTCTGGTTAATACAAAAAATATGATAAATAAAATGGGATATTTAAATAGATTTTAATTTTAATAAAGTTTTTTTTTCAATCCTGCAACAAAAAGAATTAAGGCCACATACATGACTGTATATACCATCAATTTTAGTTAGTATTTTTCACCCCTGTTTTCTCCTCTAAGTATCAGCTTTCTAGCCACTGAGATAGTTTTTTATTTTGATTTAAAGAATAGGTTAAGAAGGAAATATTCGGACGCAGTATACACAATAATGAAAAAAATCATGGTTCAACATATATTTATAATGTGTAAAGTGTTAATTCCCGGGCTTGCGCGGGATATCATCTAGTAAGATTTTAATTAAAACGAGTTACCTCTCCTTTCCTTGCAATAAGGAGACTCTGCTGTAGGTTTATGACAACCTGATGGCGGCTGTCCTTTTGTGATTTTACTTTGAAGTTCGCAATGGATTGTTTAATTGAAATTTAATTCGAATCGTTATACATACGGCCCTTATAATATACGTCATCCATTTCGAGGGTTGTTCGAAATTATTAGTATTGAAACATTTGCTCTTACTCCCTTGGAAAAAAACATAAATCATTGAAATATCACCAGAAAGTAAACCAGGATACTTTTTTATTGTGGAAATTTTGAAGTTAATGACACCATTGTTCATCACTGGTAAGCTAACAAACTTGCCTACACCCACTGACCCGGAGCAACCACAAACTCATTGCAACGTCTCCTTGCTCCTATGTTTTGAGCACATCACATATGAACGGAAAACATGAAATATTCTTCATTTGTTATCTGTTCTTTTTTAATTTCCAAATTTCAACATTTACATTTTCGCTCCATTTTTGATTTTTTGTAAAAAAACAAACCGAGTTCTTTCTTCCTAAAAATCAACTGACTGTGAAACGTCTCTTGCATTTATTCTTTATATATGTATTAGACCTGTTGAAATCAATTGTGTGTGAAAATTACCTGATACATGTATTTAGCCGCATTGTTTTAATTCTAGTTAAGCAGTAAGTAAATAAAACCAGATTAACTGAAGCTTTTGACCCCTTTTCACCGTATAATTTTTGTTTCAGCAATTTTGGGACATATTTTTGAACTTTCTCCGTATTTCACGAACATAAATTAAATTTGCCTAAAGTGACAATGAATAGTATATTTTTCTTTCTTTTTTACTATCATACAACTTGGAATAGAAAAATGTAATCAATGTTTAGAATGGAACAAGGACTATATTTTTGGCGTAATATTGGCGTAGGAAAATATCACATGTTGCGCAATTCAGAATTGCTGCAGATTATATATATATAATGAGTCTGTTTTAGCATTTTAAAAACAATAACGATAATGTTGGATTTTTTTTTTACTAATGTGAAATAATAATATACTTGGGTTTCAGAATATGTTTTTAAAATATGATTTGCTTATCAAATAACATTTTTATAAGCTTTTTAAAGCGCCCATTCTATACATTGATTTTTGTGAAAAAATCACTAAAATCAGTTTTTCTCTCTTATGAAACGGTCAATATATTAGCTTTTCTGTCAATTTATATCTTTATATAAAGTCTTCAGAATACATAAAAATTAGAAATATTTTATTATTGGAAGCATAAAAAAATAATCAAAATTTCTTCAAAATTTAAGAAAATTAGAGGAAATGCGGGCTAAGCAATATAAATTTGAGTATAAATATTTATTCCAATTTAGTAGTATAAGCTGATAGACACTCTCATGGTCTATGATTTCATTGAAGATTTGAATCTTCAAATCTTAAACAAATGTCTACAGAACTATAAAGAGCTACACTTATTTTTATCACTCTTTACGTTGAGGAAAAAGGTAGTGACCTTGACCTGACCTTTATCCGAAAACATAAAGGTCAAATTTAATTAAACTGATAGAATCATTAAGTAATATGATCCGTTTGACTGTGTCAAAATTTCATGCATTTCTTATTATAAGAAGTATGTTTGATAATAAAAAGACTCCTTCCTTAAGGGCCTGAGCCCTTCTTCAATTTGTCACTGTTACTAGATCACGAACTAGCCTGTTTAAATCATTAAATCACGCATCTATACTAATAAATGAAGACATTTTGTCAATAAACTTCAAAATGCCTGCATCAGAGTAGCTGTTTACATCTTTGTCCGTAATGTCCGTAAATTATAATTGAAGTAACTATTGTGAAATTAATTAAAAGCCTACTTGGTGGACACTCTTTGGCGGATCCAAGTTAGTGGAAGTTTGCGTCAAAATATATACTTGCAGGGAAATAATATTGAATGAATACGTAAAGAGTGAATATATTACTTGGAACTTATTTAGAATATTCACGGAAATTAGAGATTTGACAAATGTTGAATTGATAAGATGAGCTAATTCTTTTCTTGAATGCTCGATTTTAGTTTTGATGGATAGATCTTTCTACAACGGAGTAACCAAAAACGTGGGTTGACAAACACAATGTCGGCAAGTGAAGGAAGAGTTCATCATGCACCAGGCAGATAAATTGTATCAAACATAATCGCTTAATACGAAAATTGAATACTAGTAAATATACAATTTTAGTTTTAATAGGAAGAACATTCCAGAACAGGATGCCTAAGAATGCTTTTTAATCGAAAGCTTCTCTTTCCCAATTTCAATGAGGCGCTGAGATCCTAGGCTGTACTAACAATATGATTGAGTTTTTCGTATTCCTTATGAACGGAAAATAAATCTTATCTCGCTATCCAAAAATGTTTACATACACTAAGAAAAAATATTAAACCAAAGGTACTCTTTGAGTGAAGTTTAAGCCAGATTGGACCAATGGGAGTGAAGATATACTCCGAACAAGGATTTTTCCCATCAATCTAATATGACCTTCAGCTTCAACCTTGAAGCATGGTTCAAGTTCACTGCACACCCTTTACCCAAAGGCGGATTTTTTTTATATAGATCTACTATGACCTTAAGAATCAACCTTAAAGCATGGTTCAAGGTCACTGCACACCCTTTACCCAAAGGCTCCCTGTGGGTGAAGTATGAGTCAGACTGGGCCAAGGGGAGAGAAGATTTGCTCCGGACATGAGATCTCGGATGGACAGATGGACGGAAAGACGGACAGACTGATAACTATAGGGCGCCTGCAGAGCGGTTATTTAGTCAGCTGATTTTCTCAATTGTCATTAGAAAACATCTTAAAAATGCTATCCACAAATCTACAACCCCTCTAAAAAACACAAATAATCAATAAAGTAAAGGAGGTGAAAAAGGCATGGGATGTATCAATCTTTTTCATAAGAGGGGAGGTGTTACAGGAAAATTGCAAAAAATGATATAATCATACTATAAATTTTACCAAATATTATTAAAATTTCGTTATATTGATTTTCATCAGTCAATATCAATAGAATCAAATCAAAGAAAAGCAAAGTGACAAAGCACAGCTAGAATTTTTCAAAGAATTATAATATGTTTACTCATATGAGGAAAATTAGACATCGTGAATCGAAAAAGCAAACTAATATAATTGCAGCATAAAATCAAAAATATGAAATGTATATAAAAATGAACCATGTATATACAATATTAGGTCAACTACAAACCAGAACCATTTAGTTGATCTAATATGGTTAATACATGGTCAGTAAATTCAATATGGAATTTACTGACCATGTATAAACCATATTAGGTCAACTACAAACAAAGTAACTAATAATATTGACCGGCTAGGAATAATATTTAAAGAATATTTCCTCTGTTTCGATCAATAGCTTCTGCTTTGATGATTTGTAAACGGTGACGTAAATAACTCTTCGCGACTCCAAAACATTAGATAAATAGATAGTTATAATAGGCAATCAGTCAAGGCAAGTAAACAACGGACGCACAGAAAATTACGGCGATCTGATGTAAAATTCTTCCTTTTTTGGTTTGTTCCTTCATATAACAAAACAAATGTTGACCGAGTTTTCGGGCAACATTGATTATATTAGCCCCCTTGGGACGAATATATTGCCCTCCACTTCGCAGCTGGCAATATTTCGTCCCTCGGGGGCTAATATAATCAATGTTGCCCTCAACCCCAGTCAATGTTTGTTTAATGTAGCAGCATTTTTTTTTACAGAATAGAACTTTGTTGTATACTGTGGAATCATTTCACATTCGCGGGACCCGGGTCAATGTTCGTGGTTTGCCAAAATGTTCATGGTTCGTGGGGATTAATTTCTTTGGTAGCAATTTCGGGATTATTTGAACAAGTTTAAACAAAATGAATGCTAGTAAATACGTTCATGGGGATATAAGATTGTGGGCAAGGATAACAAATCAAAGCGACGAACCTTGACCCCACGAGCAATGATGATTCGACAGTAGGTTTTTAATAAATATTGCTTGATCGGCAGGAGTTAGCTTTCTTTATCATATAATATTGAAGGTTTTACAAACAGTAAATGATAAATTGCCATAGTTTCTAATTAGTATTTTGTTTTTCAATTTAGATAATATAATAGTATATCGGATCCAAAAATCTAAGAAATGCTAAAAAAAGATACCAAAGTATTTTGTTGATGTAATAACACAAAGAAGATCAAATAAATGCTTTTCAAGTACATGTAATTGGTGTGATTACAATATAGGGATAATATTCTAGGCCTTAACAAAGTGTGATATTGTTCATTTTTGGGAGTTGACTTTAATCAATTCTCCTATGCAGTTACTCTGGCAAACCGAAAGTGAAACAGTGTTTGGACCTAAGCACAAATCATCAAGGGAAGGAAAACCCTAACAGAAAACCACCAGCCCTCCGGGTCCTGGGGGTTGGGCATGGGGTTAGCAACTCCACCTCATAAAAACCCCACAGTGTTACAGAAACCGCAACAATACCACGTCAAGAGCAAGACCTAGATCAGGAAAATGGCTTGCAAGATGAGCTCATGACATGTGCAGGTGAAAGCCATCAGGAAGCCAGTGCACCGACAAATCTGCGGCCCTTTGCTCCCCAACGAGCGAACAGGAATAAGTGAAGTGACAAATCATCACCGCTGACAAGACGTAGATCTTTGGCTGTTGCTCCGTACAATTTTGTAAGTTCAGTCATAGAAATGCAAAAACGACATGACTAATTGCAAGGAAAATGATAGATTTTAGATTTTGCCAGTGTTGTAATTTACTTAAAATGGCATACTACATGTATGTTTATGTATCAACTTTCTTACATCTTAAATGCAGATTGGAAGAAAGCTGTACGAGCTATGAGCATTCTGGGGCTTCTAGTGTTGAGTGTCGCTGTTTTCATGACTGTTCTAAAACTATTCGTCATGAAAGACAAGAAACCGGTTCTTTTTGCCGGTATAGGAACATCATTTGCCGGAGGTAAGATTTACATTTCGACGTGTATTCTGGATATCTTAAAATATCTAAATAACCTAATTTATACAAAACATTCAATACGAAGTGTATGTAAGATCAATATTGGTTGTTATATCATAATTATTCATACTTGTAAGATGAATCTTTCATGTATTTCAGGTATCTTTATCCTGATAGCAGTGGCAGTGTTTGCAGCAAAACAAAATGATGAATTAGCTAATGTTGATTTCACCTATCATTTTGCGTTTGCGTTCAGCATCATTGCAATGATAACGGCATTCGCAGCAGGAGGTGTGATGCTGTTTAGCATGACGAAAGAATGAATTGTGTTTACAGACTTATTATTGAAAACATAGCTTACGAAGCATATATTGAATGATTTTGTACAAATATTTTGAACACTTTTATTAACTACCTTACTGTGCATTGTTTAGCACTGTTAGATACTCTAATATTTAAATATTGATTTTTTCTTATTTGGATTGAATTTTAACCTTAAAGACTTTTAACACTAAACTTAAAGCATGATGTCACAGATATCATTTATTTTTCAAGGAGCTATATTGTTAATATGTAAATTTCACATATCTTTTATATCTACAATGTTGTGTTTTTAGTGTTCATTATTTTAAAATGGTAGTAAACTTAATAACGCGATGCTTTGGAGAAATAAAACGATCAAATAAAACCACGAGATATTTTTACTTCGCATAATACAGTATTTTGTATAATCATACTTTCATGTTAAATACTGAGAGCTGATTGGTAACGACGAAATTGATAATCCGTTCTTTTACCCTCAGCGTTAGCAACACACTTGGCAACGGGTAACACGACGAATTGTTACATGCGCGTAAATTATGCGTGTACGGTTCGTCGTAGAATTCACGTAATTTCTATATAAAAGCTGTAAATTTTTCTTTAAAATTAAGACATTAAGTATAATAAAATAAATAGTGCCTGTTTGGGAGTGTAACAATTAAAATTAGACACAGTTCATAATCTGTTCTATTACCCTCAGCGTTAGCAACGCACTATACAATGGGTAACATTACGAATTGTTACATGCGCGAAAATCATGCGCCTACGGTTCGCCTTAGAATTCACGTTATTCCTATCTAAAAGCAGTGATGTTTTCTTTAAAATTAAGACATTCAGTATAACAAAATAAATAGTGACATTTTGTCAATAAACTTCAAAATGCCTGCATCAGAGTAGCTGTTTACATCTTTGTCCGTAATGTCCGTAAATTATAATTGATTTTCACCTTATAAAGTAACTATTGTGAAATTAATTAAAAGCCTACTTGGTGGACACGCTTTGGCGGATCCAAGTTAGAGGAAGTTTGCGTCAAATTATATACTTGTAGGGAAATAATATTGAATGATAACGTAAAGAGTGAATTTATTACTTGGAACTTATTTACTAGAATATTCACGGAAATTAGAGATTTGACAAATGTTGAATTGATAAGATGAGCTAATTCTTTCCTTGAATGCTCGATTTTAGTTTTGATGGATAGATTTTTCCACAACGGGGTAACCAAGAACGTGGGTTGACAAACACAATGTCGGAAAGTGAAGGAAGAGTTCATCATGCACCAGGCAGATAAATTGTATCAAACATAATCGCTAAATACGAAAATTGAATACTAGTAAATATACAATTTTAGTTTTAATGGGAAGAACATTCCAGATGCCTTGGAATGCTTTTTGATCGAAAGCTTCTCTTTCCCAATTTCAATTATGCGCTGAGATCCTAGGCTGTACTAACAAAATGATTGAGTTTTTCGTTTTCCTTATGAACGGAAGATAAATCTTATCTCGCTATCCAAAAATGTTTACATACACTATGAAAAAAATATTAAACAAGACGCTCATGGGCCACGTCACTTACCTGAGCAACAACAGCTATAATGAAATCAACTTAATGGAGTTTTCTATAAAAGAAATATCTGGACAATGTACGTATCTTGTATTTAAACAGATTATCAAATTGTTCTCCAGATATTCTTGTGTAAAACATTGAGCCTCTCTTGTATCAGGAAGATTTTATAGTCATATCACATATTGAACATTGCAGTTCTTAAGAAAATCTTAAACAACCGTTTATATACATATACACCTATATCAAACTTTGATCATGGGCCCCTTATTAGGACCAATATTTTGTCCCGGGGCTCCAGTCTAAACAGTTAAGAACTAGACAACATTGAGATGGTGACCATGTCAAAGGGCCCCGCTTAAATAATGGACAATAGAATGAAAAGCATTTCAAAGAATTTTTCTTTGACCTTGCCCTATAACAAATTTTCCAGCTGGCAAAAAACTTTTCATTCAATCTCCTTACCCCTTACTTACAGGCATTTGTGTTCAACCTGAGCAAGATTAAGCAAATGGGAAATAATCTACTAAGAGTATATATATGCTCTGAAAAAATGAATATTGCATGATCCAATGCGACCTTGTCACTTGACCTACAAACAATATCTAAGGTCACTGCATATCCTCTGATCGTATGATTTCTGTAAGTGAAGTATGAGCCAGATGGGACCAAAGGGAGAAAAAATATGCTCCGGACAAGGATTTGACATTTGACATTTGACCTTGAAACTTGGTTCAAGGTGACTGCACATCCTTACTCAAAAGCTCTGTTTATGTGAAGTATGAGCCAAATAGGGTTAAGTGAGGAATATATATGCTCTGAAAAATAGAATTTGTGCATGATTAAATATGACCTTGACCCTTGATCAACAAAGTTCATTCAAGGTCACTGCACACCATTTGACCATAGGTACCTTTGAGTGAAGTTTAAGCCAGATTGGACCAATGGGAGTGAAGATATACTCCGAGCAAGGATTTTTCACATCAATCTAATATGACCTTCAGCTTCAACCTTGAAGCATGGTTCAAGTTCACTGCACACCCTTTACTCAAAGGTGGATTTTTCATATAAATCTACTATGGCCTTAAGCTTCAACCTAGAAGCATGGTTCAAGGTCACTGCACATCCTTTACCCAAAGGCTCCCTGTGGGTGAAGTATGAGCCAGATTGGGCCAAGGGGAGAGAAGATACATGTATGATCCGGACAAGAGATCTCGGACGGACAGATGGACGGAAAGACGGACAGACTGATCACTATAGGGCGCCTGCAGAGCGGGGTATATAGTCAGCTGATTTTCTCAATTGTGATTAGAAAACATCTCAAAAATGCTATCCACAAATCTACAACCCCCCTAAAAACACAAATAATCAATAAAGTAAAGGAAGTGAAAAAGGCATGGGGTGTATCAATCATTTTTATATGCGGGGAGGTGTTACATGAAAATTGCAAAAAATGATATACTCATACAATAAATTTTTCCAAATATTATTAAAATTACGTTATATTGATTTTCATCAGTCAATATCAATAGAATCAAATCAAAGAAAAGCGAAGTGACAAAGCACAGCTAGAATTTTTCAAAGAATTATAATATGTTTATTCGTATGAGGAAAATTAGACATCGTGAATCGTAAAAGCAAACTTTGCAGCATAAAATCAAAAATATGAAATGTATATTAAAATAATCACTGTCAATTCATATTAAAATCAATTTTTATATTCAGTAGTATATTCTCACTATATAATTCTATATAAACGAATAGTCAATAATTGTAATATAAGCTCGTCCGAAAAACATTGATCGGTCAATATTTTTTTTTGTTTTCCCTTGGACTGAAATGTCACATTTTCATTGGTTTAAACATAGCACGTGATTGCCTCACATATCTCTATATTTGTTCTGTGAGAAATAATATTAAGCAATATGGCCGTCATTGTTCGACGCTTCGCTTACTCATTTCGACATTTCATAGTATTTTATACATAAACTGCATGCCGTACGTTCTTAAAGTATTTGGAGTAGTTGTCCCTTGAAATTCTTTAAAATTAGAGTAGTTGCCCTTAGAATATTGACGTCACATTGTTTTGTCTGTAGCAGAACAAAATGGCAGCGTCGAAATTTGCTCAAATCTCTGCAGAGGAAAGGGAGAAAACATTTAAAATTGAATAGCAACAAAACATTGTAAGTAAATTGTTGGGTGAAGCAAAGATTTTGAAAGAGCTTTGCGTAGATCATCGCTATTTGTGAATAATAAATATGTCGCTTAATATTCCTCGCCATCTATGAGATTGATCAACCCAATATATTTCCGTAGTGAGTCAGTAACTAACCTAATAAGTAATAATATCTTACCTCCTGCTAAATTGTAGGAAAATCATTGGCTTACAGCAGTCACGTTGAGACTATGTATATTCCCTACTCGTACTCAAAAAGAAACTTATAATATTATCATAAAAGCTTGATTTCCATTGTTTTATTTTATTTTTTATCATTAAAAAAAGACAGTCGGTAAGAAATAATCTTTACATGGTCAGTAAATTCCATATGGAATTTATTGACCATGTATAAACCATATTAGGTCAACTACAAACAAATTAACTAATAATATTGACCGGCTAGGAATAATACTAGTATTTAAAGAATATTTCCTCTGTTTCGATCAATAGCTTCTGCTTTGATGATTTGTAAACGGTGACGTAAATAACTCTTCGCGACTCCAAAACATTAGATAAATAGATAGTTATAATAGGCAATCAGTCAAGGCAAGTAAACAACGGACGCACAGAAAATTACGGCGATCTGTTGTCAAATTCTTCCTTTTTTGGTTTGTTCCTTCATATAACAAAACAAAACGAATATATTGCCCTCCACTTCGCAGCTGGCAATATTTCGTCCCTCGGGGGCTAATATAATCAATGTTGCCCTCAACCCCAGTCAATGTTTGTTTAATATACCATTTTTGAATAAGTTTTCTCGTTATGTCACAAATGAAATAATTTTATTACTTTGCCCTGAAAATTGCTGAATCACACCGGAAACAGTTATATTGCCCTCCCGGAAACAGTTATATTTCACAGGAAATAGTTATATTGCCCTCCCGAAACTGTAATATCACCATCACGTGCAAGAATTCTGCATATTAATTACGTCGGGTTCGAAATTCATCGAGCCAGTTGCTAAACAAACGTAAACAGATCCGCGAATTTTAAACATGTCAGGCCAACGTCTGCGCTTTGTTCATCTAAATTCAGATGAACTCGATAGTTTAATTGATGAAAAAAATTCGGCAAGTACGACAAAAGTGATAAACTCAAGCGTTAGTGTTTTAAAAAATTTTCCTCTGCCTTGTGAATTAAATAATATGTTGATAACCCGAGTTTGATTTGTTTAAAAATGTTATATAACATATATTACATGTCTTCTCGGGCGACAATACCAGAATATTTGTCCCTCGGTGATAGGAAAGCCCTGGAGTGTCAATGTTTGTTTAATGTAGCAGCATTTATTTTTTTACAGAATAGAACTTTGTTGTATACTGTGGAATCATTTCATATTCGCGGGACCCGGGTCAATGTTCGTGGTTTGCCAAAATGTTCATGGTTCGTGGGGATTAATTTCTTTGGTAGCAATTTCGGGATTATTTGAACAAGTTTAAACAAAATGAATGCTAGTAAATACGTTCATGGGGATATAAGATTGTGGGCAAGGATAACACATCAAAGCGACGAACCTTGACCCCACGAGCAATGATGATTCGACAGTAGGTTTTTAATAAATATTGCTTGATCGGCAGGAGTTAGCTTTCTTTATCATATAATATTGAAGGTTTTACAAACAGTAAATGATAAATTGCCATAGTTTCTAATTAGTATTTTGTTTTTCAATTTAGATAATATAATAGTATATCGGATCCAAAAATCTAAGAAATGCTAAAAAAAGATACCAAAGTATTTTGTTGATGTAATAACACAAAGAAGATCAAATAAATGCTTTTCAAGTACATGTAATTGGTGTGATTACAATATAGGGATAATATTCTAGGCCTTAACAAAGTGTGATATTGTTCATTTTTGGGAGTTGACTTTAATCAATTCTCCTATGCAGTTACTCTGGCAAACCGAAAGTGAAACAGTGTTTGGACCTAAGCACAAATCATCAAGGGAAGGAAAACCCTAACAGAAAACCACCAGCCCTCCGGGTCCTGGGGGTTGGGCGTGGGGTTAGCAACTCCACCTCATAAAAAACCCACAGTGTTACAGAAACCGCAACAATACCACGTCAAGAGCAAGACCTAGATCAGGAAAATGGCTTGCAAGATGAGCTCATGACATGTGCAGGTGAAAGCCATCAGGAAGCCAGTGCACCGACAAATCTGCGGCCCTTTGCTCCCCAACGAGCGAACAGGAATAAGTGAAGTGACAAATCATCACCGCTGACAAGACGTAGATCTTGAAAATAGTAGATAAATTCGGTATACTGTATGCTGAACCATTGTTTTTCAAAAGAAACGTATTTATAAATACCTTGAAAAAAGTCAAATTTTATATAGTACGAACAATTTGATAGTTTTTTGTAGTTGTATGTATTCCTACGCCAGAGTTCAATATAGTCTCGTTCAACCAGACGCTCGGCTGTCTCCGTAAATCTCCAACAAGCAGAGAGTCTCTCTTTGTAGTCGGAGATTAACGGAGACAGCCGAGCGTCTGGTTGAACGAGACTTGTGCTGACTTTACACAGTGAAATTGCAAGTTACAGACGGGAGGTAAAATAACACGACAAGTAGGTGGATGGGACATTGTTAACTATACTCCGGTAAGTTTCTGACATGTGATAGTGCAACATGCACGCGGTACGGAAGGTCAACCCTCTGCAGGGAATTAGCTGAGAGAGGTCTAAAAAGCTGAAAAATCATGAAAAATTAGCAAAATATGAAAGGGTCAAAGACTCATAAAAACCAGTATGTAGAGAATTTTACAGGTTTTGACTAATAATTTTCTTCAGAAATTGGTGATTGGCCTTAAAAAGAGTGAATTAAAGGTATTTGTGCTGAATGGAAGCTGAGGAAATTCTAGTTACAGAGTTCAGAAGACATGCATCCCTTCATTGTATCAAAAAAACTGTCCCCTGCCACCTCAAATACATATTAGAAACTACTTGCCAGGCAAAATAACATTTCGTTGATTTTAAAATTGATAATAATTAATAAAATCAACCCCCAAAAGTACTTTAGTACTTTGATTCAATTTTGTTTTCCCATATCTGTTCTCTCAGAGGAAAATATTCTTACTATTATTCAATTTAAGACATTTGAAATGTTATTATTTTCAAATGATGCTAACTAATCTAGAGTTTGCAATTTCTTGGTGAAGCTTTTATCCCCATTTATCTCTATAGCTATAGAGAGAAAAATGAAAAGTTTCCGTCCAAAGATTCTCCGGCTTAAAACATCGAACACATATTGTTCATGTATTGTGTAGTAACTACAATTTAGTTACATTTGAAAAAAGAAAAAAATCCGTGTGTGGGGGTAAGGGAGTTTGGTGAGAAGGGAGAGTGGCAAAGGGGCACAGGTATTACCTCACACACAGCTATGTTAAGGGTGTCCGAAACTATAATGATATTTACACAAAAGTGGGTTTCTTTGAAAATAGGGTTTCCCCAAGAATGACTTTAATAGGCACTTATTTTCTCTCCCTATTTCATGTAAAATATACTAAAATTTTATTGACCTTTTTTGCGCCAATCTGGTTTTTACAAGAATTGAAATATATCCATCCATTAGTTTAAATGTAGCAGGGAGAGTATCCAAACCAATAATTTGTAAAGTAATATACTTAATACAAAGCTTTATCCTGAAAGAATAAAGGACTACACTGTTTGAAATATCTGTCAGTGCTTTTAATTATTAAGTTTTGAATATTACAACATATACATATGATTCATATATTTTATAAATTGACAATGGATTAGCGCCGATCCCCAACATGGGATTATACACGCTAATAACAAGGAGACATGATTTACTGGCAACCCTGGAAGGTGAACAGAGGTTGCCAGCGATGGCTTGTTGTAAAATTCTGCCAAGTGGATTGCGGGACCAATCCCAAAGCCATGACGTTGATTGGATTATAACTGTAATGAACAATAAAGAGAAAGCAGAAAAAGAGAAAGCAAGGTTAATAAAACAATATAATTAAGATGAAGGTGCTCTTTGTGATTAAATTGCAAGACAGTAATACAATTCTATAACTATTTAGTCAAGGGACGAAAAACCTATTTTTATATGTTTATATGAGTACCCGCGCCCTATTAATTTTTAAAGATCATCGCGTTTGAAATAAATATTGGTTACTAAAATTATCAGAGTTATGCCGCTTGGTTTATTCTTCTTCGATAAATGGTATTCATCGTATATAACGATAAATGTAATTAAATCTTCTAATTATTTGATACTCAATACAGACAACTTCTTTCTACAGATCGCTGTGAAATCAATCGGGGAGCCTTAATAAACCCGCATTAACGTTTTACAATTTAATAAGTCTCTTGTATTTTTTAAAATCAGTTTTTGTAAAAGTTTTCTATATTTTTTTGCGCCCTGCCAAAAGTTTGGACCAAAATTCTTCCGGTCATGTTTTTTTTCTACGTTTGAGTTTATAAAGTTTTGCCTTTTAATAAATTTAGGTCAAGAACCGCCGTCTTTTTGCTACATGCCTCGAATAGTTCCGAGTTAACAGAAAAAAAGTGAGATCATTTTTCTAAAGTTATCCCTTTTTCAGAGGAACATTCCACCTAAAGGGAATAATTGAATACAAAATTCAATGTAAATAAATAATTAAATATGGCCTTTTCAATGAAATTTTAAAATATAACGTGGGTTAAAGAGACAGTACAGCTAAAACATGTGTGAATAACTTCAGATTTACCCATTGTATTGTTAGGAAATAAGAAATAACGTTGACGGTAATAGTTGAAATACATAAAGATCCTTTTTACATACTTAATTAACGCATTTATGAGCTTCCGGAAATTTAAGGGTCGTACAAACCGGAATAATCTTATATCGTTTATTTGTACCACGTGGACTTTGACTGACAGTATTTGACACGTGCTGAAAACTACTAGATCTTCGTCCGACTACGGTCATGCGGTTATACGAGGTTAAAGGGACTCTCTAAACGGAACACATTCTCACTTACTCGATAATTATAAATGATTTACTAATTTCATTTCCTTTTAAAATGAACAGATATAAATGTGTAAAATAACCTCCAAGGGGCCTCATTTACAAAAATGAATCTAGGTTGTAACAACTCCTATGAAAAACACGAAAAATACATGGTTATAAAATAATGATTTTGGTTATTTTAAAAAACTTTGAACAATTAACACCTGGGAGAAGTAGACATATTTTTATTAACAAACATGTCCAGGAGAATCTTTGCGAGCCCTGCATGTGTTTTGTTTACAGTAAATACGCAAGCACAATTGTATAGAAGGCTGAACCCTGTAATTATTAATTTTAAGGAAATAATTAGATTTATTTCATGGAGAACTTTGTTATTTTCTGAAAGTTTATACATTCATGAGTAGTACAAAAATACCGAACCCAATCGGAAATCTTTTTCAAGTCGGTTTTTTGATAAGATGCGTCGTACTGTCTCTTTAACAAATAACAATGTAAACAGTAAAATGATATCGCTGATCTATATTTTCATGGTTATCTTTATGATTTATAATTGACCTACATGTACTTCAGTGTCATCGACTACCATGCAACGTCCTCATATTATTTGTAAGAGACGGCAAAAACTTCCAGTTTATAATTTTGTAACTTGTGGCAACGGCGTTCACCAACACCTCCACCTTCGCTAAAATTTGCCTATCTCTCGTTCTTCGAGTCCATCTTTGAAATCCAAGAATACGTAGAAAACTTTTTTCTAAGAGTAGCTTTGTAAAAAGCATTTCACATGTTTGTAACTTTAATCGTCATTTGTAACTTTTTACGTAGTTTACGTCTACGACCTTTTGTAAATATGGGTTTTTAAAATATTTCTTTACATCTGATATCGGTAACAAATCATTTTCGTCTGTTGAATGCTCCTCTTAACATTAGCTCTTACTAACAATGGCATATTGTATCCATTCATCTTTCCTATCTTCGCATGGAACAATCATAGTGTTAACATTATCTATGTTTGTTTTACATTCACCATGTTTCATAGCAGGCAATCAGTGGGACGTTTTAAGTCCTCAGTAATTCCCCCGCTGTCGGTGAAATCGTAGCGGTTTCGGGTTACTTTTAAAAAATATTTTATGCAGGATTTCTAATTGTCAAAACAACGACTCTCATTCAATGTCCACGTTTTTCGTATATTTGTAATCATTTTTTTTTATTCAGTCCATATTTAAATCTTCTATTTGTATTGTACTTTTTGACAATCCATAATGAAATAATTTCTGTGTTTTATTTATAAATAATAAATTAAGAGTCTTTTGTTTTCTACGAAAACCCACTATTTAGTATAGTCAGCACCTCTACATGGATCAAGGTTCAATAAATAACGATATGAGACTTCAATTCTATGACTTTTTTTTTAAAAGCATGCCCCAATACTATTAACATCGATGACAAAAGTCATCTTTACTGAGCCGTATTAATATTGTCAGGAACTTTGCATAATCAGCAACTCTATATGAATCTTGTTTCTATAAATAACGATGACATAAGCCTACTCTTTATACGCATGCACTAATGCTATAAATATCGATGACAAAGTCCCCATGTAGTCAACACCTATATAGGGCCCCTGTAAAACTGTATACAAACTCCAATAGTTACGTCATTTTCAAGACAAATTCCTCTATAATGGTATTCATGCGCATATTTAAACAACCATAAACAAAATCAATTATTTGGAAAACCTTACCGAACAAAATAAATCGCAACCTTTGAAATTGCATTTTATATCCATTGCAAAACATTACAATCTTCTAAGGGAAATTTTCAAAACGTAATTAAAGATAGTATATTCTAGAGAGCAAGTAATGTGAAAAGACGGACCAAGGTAACATGTGTCGTTTTTCTACTTCCAGAAATACATATGTGCTAGCGATACCGTATCAAACCTTACATAACCAGATAATGAAATCCACGTACCTATTCTCACTTTTATGTGTGTAAAAACTCAACTGAGGAGGTGTTCACTTAACTCATCTTATGTATAAACTCAAAACATGTTCATAACCTGAAAACAATTACTGTATTCTTAAGATTATTGAATATAGCATATTTTTATTCTTCTCAAAATCGCGAGAAAACCCTGTGTTATCATGTGAAACTATTCAATACAAAAAATGATATATGATCTTGGCCGATATATCTTACAATGAATACGGTCTTTTTATTCAAAAGAGGTCTTCAGGTAATATCATTGCAAAAACTCAAGAACTTTTAAATAATGATTGCACGGAAACGTTAGATTTTCCTTTATTCAGTGTCGGAGTTAAAACAAATTTTAAAATAAGATTTATTATTTGAAATCAAATATCGCTCTAAACACACAAGATAACAATGTTTTATTTAAAAGATTTGCAGTCTATGTTTCTTTATTTAAGTTTTGTTTTAAAGCTATAATAGGATATGCAACGACAAAAAAATCGTATTGAAGCAGGAATTTCAGACATTAAAAAAAAAATACTTTTTTAACTCTACCTTTATTTGCAGGATTACCAGGCTTCCTGAGAGTTTGTCTCTCTATATTCAATACTCATGTATTCTCGCACTGTATACAAAGGGTTTATATAGCGTAAGCACAGCAAATGTTTCGACAAAAATCTTATAAGCGCCGACAGCAGGTACCGAACCCTGGATCCTAAAATCATTACGTCAAAATCCTAACGCACTACCGTTACGTCAAAGAACTCGATAATTGGCTGTATATATATATATATATATATATATATATATATATATATATATATATATATATATATATATATATATATATATAAAGCACTAAAAATGGCTAACGACACGAACAATAGAAATTGTCAAATTTTCGGGACAACCCGTCCCTTCTTCAGGACCAAGAAATAAATTACATGAGAAAAAAAAACAAAGAAAACAAAATCCAAAGCTACTACTAAACTACTTAAGAAACTATGAAAAAGAACAGCTACATTATACACATCATTTGATCACATTCTTAAAGGTGTTGATACTGATTAACTTAATCAGGCATGAAGTTGGCAGTCGATTGATTACTTTATAGCGATCGGCGACAGTATCAACACCTTTAAGAATGTGATCAAATGATGTGTATAATGTAGCTGTTCTTTTTCATAGTTTCTTAAGTAGTTTAGTAGTAGCTTTAGATTTTGTTTTCTTTGTTTTTTTCTCATGTAATTTATTTCTTGGTCCTGAAGAAGGGACGGGTTGTCCCGAAAATTTGACAATTTCTATTGTTCGTGTCGTTAGCCATTTTTAGTGCTTTATATATTCAGTTTACTGGCTGAGTATCTATATATTAGATCCGACACCTTAAAGATGCCTAGTGTTGTTGATTCTATTCAGTGCTTTATATATATATATATATATATATATATATATATATATATATATATATATATATATATATATATATATATATATATATTTCGTGAGTTATAAACAAGTTACAGAACTTATAATTCTTTGTTATGGAAACAAACTTTTGTTAACATTTTGAATGTTGAAGTGAAAATTCCAGTTTTAAACCCAAAATGTTAAACTTTTGAAAGTGTTTTTTTAAAGCAATATGAGCTGCAATTTTCATGCTGAATTTCTTTTTTACGACTACCCAAAGGACAATAAAAATCAAAGTTTCTTAATTTCTGTTAGCCTATTTTTGTGGGAAAAGCCATTTAGAAGCTTTAATTAGAGCAAAATTGAATTATTGTCGTCCTGTACAAAAATTGATCTGGAATATATTCCTTAGAAGAGAAGTCTTTCTTCTGACAAAAACTAAAGACTTTTTCAAATCTTTTTTATCATAAAAGTTTAAGTTACATGCAGACCTATCATACTAGTGAGTGAATTCCTAACGATCAAATGAGATTTCGTCTACAACTTAAGTTCTTTTTTTGGTAAGATCAATCGTGTCTCATTTCTTGGATAGAACATAAACGTTTGTTGATTTTTGTGATTCTTTAGCAGCTGTTTGATTAAATAATGAATCAAATTAATTGATAAATATAAAAGACCTAACGCTTGCTTTTCCGATGATTATTCTAAGGAACTAGACAGAACTCAAACGTTACAGCTACATATTAAGCAAGGCACATAAGTGTACAGTCAGCATAAACATAGTGCTCGCCTCCATCCCGTGCACTATGTACATGTACATGTACCAAACCCTGACTACAATTTAGGCATAGTACATGCACAACATACCACTATTTCATGCATATTAATAATATTGAAGAAGTTAAGTTTATATGTGTGTGTGTTTTTTCAAAAAAAAAATCTATATATAAAATTTCAAGTATAAGATACAAATAACTTGCTGATACGCAATTGAAATCCTCTGAAAAGGAAACTTTATTCCAAATAGCATATCTAATTGATTTAATCACTGATTTCAGTGTGGATGCAAATAAATAGAAAATAAATTGCCAATGAAATTTATCTAAAATTGAGAAATCTTGTGTCCTTAAATATTGCCTGTTTAAAAAATTTCATTTTGTTTATCTATGCATCCCACGAAAATTCAATTGATAAATTGTAGCCATTGAACAATAAATTATATGTTGAGTCATATCTTAAACATTAATTTTAATTAAATGTACACTGAACAAAAAAAACCTCGATGATTTATATTAATAACTTGAAAAACCTTACCGAACCAAATAAATCACAACGGTTGAAATTCCATTTGATATCTTTTTTCAAACACACTAATCCTTTAATGAGAATTCTTGAATTGGCATTTTCAAAAGGAGAATTAAGGAAAATATATTTCTTTTGAACAAATAATGTGAAAAGACAGACCAAGGTTTCACGTGTATTTTTTTAATTTCAGAAACACAAATGTGCAATCGGTACCGTGTCAAAAAATTAATGTACTACATGCTTAAAATTTCCATTTTTAAGTATTTTTGACAATTCATAATGGAATGACCGGTTTTTTTTTTTATTAATGATGAAACGACTTCTCTTTTTTCTGCGCATGCTCACTATTTTGTATAGTAAGCACCACTATATTGATCCCGTTTCGTTATGGGGGCCTCTATGCTATAATGTTTTTTTGCGCGTGCATCCAGTTCTATAAATATCGATGATATAAAGGACTTTATACGGATTTCCATAGTCGGCAGCGCACTTCTTTCTATTAATAACGATGATACTAAACATCAATTCTATAAATAGCGATGATAAACGTCCTCTCTATATAACTAAACTAACACAATGATGATTCAATTGAAATTGAAAGCCTTTAGTTACCGAACAATACAAATCGCAACGCTTGAAATTCCATATATCACTTATTTTGCAAACATAACAATCCTTTAACGGAAATTTTGGAATTTGGGATAGTATGTTCTACTGACTGATTAATGTGAAAAGACAGACCAACGTAAAACGCGTCTTTTTTAAATTCAGAACCACAATGTCCTACCGTACCGGTACCGTATAATCAGATAAAGAAAGGCTTGGGGTAAAATGCTGACGATGGACCCTTCACTTTGGAGGGTCCATAGTGGAGGGGGTGGAGCTTTGTGTGTCAATCTTAATTTAGAATCTGTTTGATCTGTCATTCCAATTTCATCATGCACCTAATAGCTAAAACATATGGGTTGTTTATTAGAAATTGAAAAAAAGGAGAGGGAGGTCCTTACATTTAATGAACTTTATCAGGATACATAAATTACTGTGTAACAATTATTTTAAGTCCAGTGAGACTGTGAACAGGAAGTTAACTCACCTCAACGTTGGGAGAGATTTATCTTTTTTCTCCGAGTAACAAATGTTAATATATTAATAGTAAAAAAAATGCTATGGATGTGGACAATTATTCACAGAAAATTTTAGAAAACCACCAAATGATCTTGTTCTCAAACAGTATGATTATCGGAAATATCCGAGTCCGAATTCCAAGTCACCAAGAGTGTCAGCTTCGTTGCAAAATATGTATTAACAATGCGGATTGTTGTCGGAGACAATGTCCGTTGTTTGAAATGTCTCGCCATGTCATAGTGCATTTAGACATTTCAGCACAATTATCTTCAGAACATAGGGACATTTAAAGGAAAAGTAATATAAAATAAATTAATTATTTTTACAAGACTTACACTTTTGTAGAATAAAATTCATAAGCTGTTATAAATTTTAAAAATTTTGTCCATTTCAGCAATAATGCAACTGTAATATTTTTACTACCGGGTATATACATCTTAGGTAGAATTAATGAACAATAAACCCAGCACCAAAATGAAAGTGCCACCATTTGTCATCGTCAATTAGGGGAGAGAAGTTTTATGTGCTTGTGTTTAAAAGTCATATAAATAAAACAATGTGCCCCATTTTGTTGCTGATAACTTAATTGGAATGACAGATCAAACGGACTCTGAATTAAGACTGACATACCAAGCTCCACCCCCTCCACTATGGACCCTCCAAAGTGGAGGGTCCATCGTCAGCATTTTACCCCAAGCCATAAAGAAATCCTCGTACCTATTCTCCCTTTCATATGTACTCAACTGAAGAGGTAATAATGTAGCAACAAAAACAATTCAATGCAAAAACTCAAGAGCTTTCCAGATATTATTACACGGAAACTTTAGAATTACCTTTATTCAGGGTCCTAGTTGAATTAAAAACAAACTCTAAAATCATCTGTTCTAAGCACACAAAACAACAATGTCGTACAATTGTCATATCTGATTTGTTTATTTGATGTTTACGGGAAGATAAGCAACGACGAAAAGAACATGTATTGAAAACTTTTTATGCAGCAATATTATTGCAAAAGTTTAGTTATTATGTTTTTAAAATAACTTTTAGCCCAAAATTATAAAATGTTGTAAAATTTGATGTATAAATTTGTAATTCCTGGCCGAAACGCTATTTGAAAATAAAAAAGTAAATCCATTCAGTCTTCTTTCTTTTAATTGCACAAAAGAAAAACGTGAACCCAAATTGCTTTGGGTCCGATTTTTTTCAGAACATCCTACGAATCGGCAACCTTTTATTTATTCTGCAGTTTGAAGAGAGCAGCCCCCGAAAAAGCCATCCTTTTAAATATGACCTTGTCCATAACGAAACTAAAATATTACTTCAAGCATATCATATGAATTTAAACATTAACCTAATACAATTTCATCTCGAGAGACAGATGACAATTTAAGGTATTGTATATAATCAACGGTTATGTTTTCTTTTAGCCATTTGCTTTGGGTAAAAATTATGTCAGAAAACAGGTGATAGAATACAAAAAAATGACAGAAGAAAGTTGGCATTGGTTTTAATTTTGAACTTTAATATTTAAACGTTTCATAGTAAAACAAACATTAAGAGAATATTGTACAAGCAATGCATGTCCTTAGTCACTCTTTAAATTTGTTTTACATGCCTTATAGATATAAAGTAAAGCACAACACCACTTGTTTTAAGTTCCTGTAGTATAAAAGCCACAAAAAAATTCTGATGCCGAAATAGTGCTGATGAATTGTTGCCCTTGATGATAATGTACACGAGGGTTTTACCGACCTCGGACTTTAATTGAAACACTGATTAAGCATAGCCTATACCCGATCAATAAATACGAGAAAATTTTAGAAATGAATAACTTTAACACATTGTAATAAGTAACAAATGTCAAATTTAAAAAAAAAAAAATAATATGTTATATATAACTGCTGTGTTGGACAGGATAGTACAGTTGGATATGTATGATAACTTCCTAATTTCTCTTTTTCCACCTGGAGTGAAACATTAACTGAGTGGAGCACTAAGTTTAACAAATCGTAAATACGTGTCCCGTTTGAAAATTGTTTACTAACCTCATAAAAATGTAACAAAATTCATAATTGATAAGTAGTTTATTATATTGAATCAACACAGAAAGTTTCAAATCATTTCATTAAACAATATTAAAACAAGGTATCTGTTATTCAATACTTACTTGGAATGCCCCCATTGTTATATGAATATACAAAATAAGTAAAGTCAACATTTAACGGAAAATTGACATCAATTTTGGTTGAAAATTAATTTCCACCATATGGAAGAGCTTAACAAAGAGTGTGGTAAAATAAAGCATCTGCAGTTAATAGTTGCAGAGAAATCTTTGACGAAATATATTTGTATAATAATGTATGATTGAAAATTTCTAAAAATAAACAATTGTCATTGAGCAGGAAGTTTGGGGAGTCTGATTGGTACAACAATGGATACATAATTAAGTAAAATACAAATTACATGCTTTATGTTCAGTCTCATTGAGACAAAATTATGTACTAGAGTCTAGTTTAACACGTTTTGTCATGTTTCAACTGTTTGTTAGATGAATTTGCCATTCCTTTTTTGGGGGGGATTCAAAATTCCACATCATTCAACGTTTGTTATTTAAAATAACAGATTGCTTACACAACTATTTCATTATACGGTTTAAAAAAAGGAATGCACCATTTATTTCAATAACAATTAAAAAGATATCGTACCGATTTGAAATATTTGATAATTTCTATAACGATTGAAACACAAAGACTATAAAAGCAGCGCGCCTGCAGTAAACACAACATACTGTTGGAACATAACACGTAAAGGTAATTTAAAAAAAAAATCTTAAAAATAATTTACAATCCTCTTTTGTTTCAACCAGCATGCAGTTTAAAGTTGTTAAAAATGTGGATATTGATTTTGTGTAAATTGTTACTAATATGTAACCTTAAGGCAATTATTATTATCTGAATTGGTGAATTATATTTTAGCTCATCCTTACCAAAGAGTAAACTAGGTTTTATCGATAGGAGGAGGGCATATATTGTTTTTGTTCTTGGAGAAATAAGGACGAACTTTTTGAAAAGTAGTTATAATTGTTTTATTTTGGTTTGTATACACTATACTGTGCTAAATAGCAAATTTTAAATACGAATGGGTCTAGATTCCATTCCAAAAATACTTTAATCTGAAGGAGAAGTTTTCAATCATTATATAATCAGTAATATTGATTTATAGTAATACAGCCTAGACCCAGTTTGAGTCCAAATTCTTACCTCAGATAATTGTCAAACTATTATGAAATTTACCATTTGTTTATGACGTCTGCATAGTTTTAAGTGGTGAGAAGAAGACAAATCTATTCGGTAGAGAATCAAGAAGGTCTTTTTTTTTCATTGTTTGCTTCTACTTCCTTTTTAGTAAAACACGATTTTTTGCTAATTTTTATTTATTTATATATAACCGAATTATTTTGAAAACTATTTAAAACCATACACCAAATAAAGAGAAGGACTAAAACTACATAATGCTCATGAGTAAATGAGGATTTAAATAAGGACATGCTTTTGAGTAATGTTTTTCAGGTAAATAAACAAAAAATATTTTTATAAATGCAAAAACATATGGCCATGTTGGATTCTTGTTTTTACCAAATAAATGAATAAAAGGTTTTCATAATATGCAAAAATATTTGATCAAATGAACGAATGAAATATATGATACATTTTTAGACCTTGCTATACTTTCCCCCTTTTTATTGTGTATGTGTGTGTTATTTATGAATTTATCAATCACTTTGCTATTTCCAAGTTTCATCGCTAGATTTGATCATCATAGTATATGTGTATTTTTGGAACAGCTGTTGAAGACATGGGAACCTCAGTACTTTTTATAGTAGCCCTCGTGCTTACGATATGTGCAGTGGTCTTCCAGATTATTGGCTTGGCAGCACCATATTGGGTCTTCATAGATGGTAGTTTATTTGATACGTGGTACGGTTTGTGGACTACGTGCATTAAATCACAGACAGCTACAACATGTACAAGTGAAGACGCTAAAGAAGGTACCGTTAGTCGTTTTTTGTTCAACAGTGTTATAAATTTAACGATTTTTCAAAAAGTATCTATCTCGATCGTTTTAATTTCCCGTTGCAAGAGTTATCTCTTTGTTTCAAGATGGATATTATACGTTTTTGAATACTAATTTTAGTATTCATGATGTATTTCATTTCATGGGAGAATGATTAATTGCATGTATCAGAGTGGTTAATATTAAATTATTTTAAGAACCAATAACTAAATTATGTGAATAGTTAAAATATATAAGATGTGAATATTAAGTAAGATTTGCTTTATTTGTAGCTTTGTTTGTCTATACGAGTTGCAATGATAGAAAATGCAACATAATTTAATGTCCAAGGAAAGGACTAATTGTATGTAAAATGATAAATTTAGATTATGTCTGTGTTGTTATTTATATTAAAAGGCATACAGTTTACTAACATCTTTAATGCAGATTGGGAGAGAGCTGTACGAGCTATGAGCATTCTTGGGTTTCTAGTGTTGATTGT